>NC_052052.2:152200870-152505731 GCF_903992535.2 Arvicola amphibius | reverse complement strand
GCTATGTGAAATAACATTTTCCTAGACACATTCATGTCCCCCTCGGCTATGAGATCCTTGAATATAGTGATTGAGTTTCTCTCTGGAATTAGTCTGGTGTGCATTACAACCTGAGGAACAGATGGTTTGCTGCCGTCCCCACATGCCTGGAAGGTTCGCTGTCCCTGGTCCTCAACGCATAAGGACTAGAAGACTCAGACATTCGTTCAGATCCTGGGAGAGCTGACCGTATCCATCCCACATGGACCCAGCCCTGGGCCCTGTGGGTAAACTCCTCCTCTAGCCTTTACCCTCACTGCACGGCACAGGGAGGTGGCAGGGCAGAAGTGCTATTGTGGGGACACCCACGCTCCTAACCTACTGTCCCTTCTAGACCAGATCCTTGAGCAAACTCACAGAACTTCTATTCGGGGACACTGAGCGAAGAAGAAACTTGGTTCTGAAGTGACCAAACGCTGCCTAGTTGAGGAGCCTCTTCTATGCCCAATCTTCTCATGGAATCACACCTGCCTTGACCGGATCCTTTCCCTACAAGTTTTAAAGCCTTCAGTCAGACACATAAATACAAGCACTAAACTCACCTCCACCAGGTCTTAGACCAAGGGAAGTTTGGTCCCTCGGCTCACACTCTGGAGACAGTGCCAAAGCGCCATCTTGTGGTAACTTCATATGTTGCACGCTTCTGGGCAGCGGAGAAAAGCAACGCGGCTTCTAGTACTTTGATTTTTAACCATGAGGAACTAATGAAGGGCTTGGGTAACAACCCAGGCAAAAGCACAGCGCTGGACTCGGACAGCCACCTGGGTTCAAAGCCTGGTGTGGCCAATTTCAAGCTATGCAGCTTTGACTGAATGGTCTTCCGGGATGGAAACTCTGTTTATATGTGAAGAATAAAGGGAAACCTACCTGAGATCAAAGCCAGCATGTAGTTATTTTTTTAATTCTTTAGGGGCTTGCCACCCAGCTCCCAGATAAATACACAGAGATTTATTCTTCCTTATGAATGCCCAACCTTAACTTGGCTTGTTTCTAGCCAGCTTTTCTAACTTAAATTACCCCATTTTTCTTTACATTTTGCCTCTAGGCTTTTTACCTTTCTTTATTCTATTTATCTTTCTTTCCTTCTTATTCCATGGCTGGCTGGGTGGCTGGGTGGCTGGGTGGCTGGCTGGCTGGCTGGCTGGATGGATGGATGGATGGATAGCGGGGTGGCTGGATGGATGGATGGCTGGGTGGCTGGGTGGCTGGGTGGCTGGATGGCGCGGTGGCTGGCTGGATGGATGGCTGGGTGGCTGGGTGGCTCCTGGCACCTTAGTCTCCTCCTTTCCTCGCTCCTCACTCTCCTCTCATTCTTCTCTAGTCTAGATTTCCCCTCCTGTTTATTCTCTCTGCCTGCCAGCCCCGCCTATTTCTCTCTCCCGCCTAGATATTAGCCTTTCAGCTCTTTATTAGACCAATCAGGTGTTTTAGACAGGCAAAGTAACACAGCCTCACAGAGTTAAACGAATGCAACATAAAAGAAGGCAACGCATCTTTGTAGCATTAAACGGATATTCCACAGCATAAACAAATGTAACACATCTTAAACTGATATTCCACAACAGCAGCACACGGATAAAATCACAGCACAGGGGGCTGGAGAGATGGCTCAGAGGTTAAGAGCATTGTCTGCTCTTCCAAAAGTCCTGAGTTCAATTCCCAGTAACCACATGGTGGCTCACAACCATCTATAATGGGGTCTGGTGCCCTCTTCTGGCCTGCAGGCATATACACAGACAGAATGTTGTATACATAATAAATAAATAAATAACAAATAAATAAATATCACAGCAGAGAAATTATAATGGACTGAACCTCTGAAACTGTAAACAGCCTCCCCAATTAAGTGTTTTCCTTTGTAAGAGATGCCATGGTCATGGTGTCTCTTCACAGCAATAAAAACCCTAACTAAGTCAGAAATTGGTACCAGAAACTGGTATTGCTGTGATAGGCCAGAGCATGTTTTTGTTTGAAGGAATATGGACTTCGGAACTGTGGTTTAGAAAGAAGTTGAACACTTTAAGCACTGCTTAACGGGGCCATACTAATAGGATCCGGGAAGACAGCGGTGCTCAGAGTGATTTGAACTGTGGGGGCTCACTCAAGAGGTTTCAGAGAAGAAATTTAGTATGTTGCTTAAAGATTGTTCTTGTGATATTTTGATGAAGAATGTGGCCTTTTGCCCTTGTCTGAAGAGTTTGTCTGAGGCTAAAGTCAAGAGATTTGGATTAATTCCTTTGGCAGAGGAAATCTCAAAACAGCCCAGTGTAGACTCCGTTGTGTGGTTACTAGTGTTGACTCTAATGAAGATTTATAATGAAAAGGAGCACCAGGAAGTGGGATGGAGCAAAGTCCTGTGTTCAAGGAGATAAACAAGTCGAGAAATTGAATAAAGGGAATGGCATCTTCAGGGCAAGATTCCACCCAACTAAGTTTCCAATTTATGGAAAGGAAATTAAGAAAAGCTTAGAGCCTGGTGTGGTAGTACACACCTTTAATCCCAGCAGTTGGGAGGCAGAGCCTGGAAGATCTCTGAGTTTGAGACCACCCTGATCTAGAGATTCAGTGTCAAGACAACCAAGCTTAGACAGTGAAGAACAGAAATCTGGAGAAGATGTAATTGAAAGACAGGGCCATGCTCCAGCCCCAGCAAGCAGCAGAACTTGGCAGCTTCGGCCAAATGGTTCTGGCTTTAGAGCTAAGGATGCAAGAAACTGGTTATGAAATTTGCTTTTGAACCTAAGGAAAGCCATTGAGCCCAGGCATGTATCAGGGGTGTTCCTAAATGGAGGCCTAAAGAGGCCATTGCATGAAGCTGTAAAGGTGAACCCTGGATTGCCTTGGAGATCCCATGACATTAGAGATGCCAGAGCCCTGGGATGCCTGCTGAGGGAAATGGATATCAGGGAATGGAACCAGTCCCAGAGAAAGAAGTGTGTTGCGGCCAACAAAGCTGAAAGGAGTTGGAGATTTGAAGAGCATTTTGACATCAGACATGTAAATGCAGAATTTGGAGTTTTTTCAGCGGTGTCTTGCTTTGGTCCAGTATTTCCTCGCTATGCTCCCTTTCCTATGTTTTGGAAGGTAATGTATGTTCTGTGTCTTTATATGTTGGAAGCATTTGATCTGCTTTTTTATTTTGATTTTTACAAGGGACTATAGTTAAGAGATTGCATGAATCTCAGAAGAGACTTGAACTTTAGACTTTTAAATAAGTCTGAGGCTGTGGTAGACTATGGAAACTTTTGAGTGTTTACCTGAATGTATTATACACCACCATGTGCACACCTGGTACTCAAGGAGGCAAAAGGCATCAGGTTCCCTGGAACTGAAGTTACGGATGGTGGTAAGCCACCATGTAAGTGCTGAGAACCACACCCAGGTCCTTTGTGAGGGCAGCCAGTGCTCTTAACTGCTGAGCCAGCTCCCCAACCCCAATAACGCATTATGAGCTGTGTTACACGGTTCATGTCCTCCTTAGGCCATTTAAAACACATACTTTCATACAGACCATTGAATAAGTGAGCTGTAGGTTAGAAGAATCCATTAACCCTTTAGTGAAAGCGGCAAAGAAATGATTTGAACCTAGCCACATCAACCAGAAGTCCACAGACAAGCACATCCCCTCACCATCTGTGAACCAAGGCAGCGGCTGGAAGGACCCTCTGAATTCAGGGCACAGGTGTCACGTGGCCTGGTAGGAGGTGCCTTATCAGTGAAGATGTTCATTTCCTGCTCACGTTCCAGGTAGTGGTGAAGGAAACGCCTGGTTGAGCAGCTTCTGGGGACCAGGCCCGTGCTGGCTGCTGGAATTCCATCTTCTTCCTGTGTAGTCCGACTTTCCTTCTGGCCGCCAGCTCACAAATAATGACACGGAGACTTATTATTAATTATGAAAGCTTGGCCTTTAATAATAACTTATTAGTTATAAAAGCTTTTTCCAAAGTAGCTCTGATAACTTAAAAACCTGATTTTATTAATATGCATATGTTCAGCTTCAGTGTCTTGCTGGCGTCTCCCCACCTCTCTTCTGCCCACAGTTCCTCTCTTTGCCCAGAAGTCCCATCTAGTCTCTCCTGCCTAGCTATTGGCTATATTGCTCTTTATTAAACCAATCACAGTGACACATCTTCACACAGGATAAACTAATATTCCACAGCATACCTGTATCTTTGCAATCATCTGTCCTAAGGAAGATTGAGAGATGGCTTGCCCAGGGGTGAGGAGCTGGCAAGGGTTTGGAGACTTTGACAGACAGGCAGAGGGAAATGTGTACTATAAAAAGGCAAAGTGGCCTGGGGGTGCCAGGAATACTCCTCAACACCTGCCATTACCTCTCACTCTCGGACAAATGCCATTCATTATGGCTTCCATGTTTCTCCCCAGAGGACTCCTGAACAAGAAGCTTGGGTCTCAGGGTAGCAAGGACAGGAGGTGGTCAGATCGTAAGTGGGGCCCAGGAGCAGGTTTTCAGATCTCTGGCTGTATCAGCATCAGAATGGGTTCATGCAGGTCTCATGGTACCTGGCTAATTCCCACTAGTATAAGCGTTATAAAGACGGCTAGAGTGGCCCCACCACCTCCCTGTGCCCTGTCCTCTGGCATCTGATCATCCTCACATGAGCTCCTGACACTCCCACTACTGTGATGTCATCCACCACGAGGCCCTCACAAGACCCAAACAAAGACCAATGGACCTTAGAACTCTGAGTCAAATAAACTTTTCTTTGTGTATTACTCAGCCTTAGACATTTGGTTATAGGAACAGAAAGGGAGCTAGTAGACTAGTCATGATTGTGTCAAGTCACCTAATAATGGGTCTTAAATCCAGGCAATAGTTTTCCATTTTATAGATTAAGACATTTGATGGATAAGAAGTCCAACAGGCTACATAAGGAGTAAAGATCCTCTGTACCCAGCAGAGAGAGCATCCTCTTCTGTGGCACGCTCTCTCCACTCCCAGGGGGCTGAGTCTGAGCTGCCTTTCTGAACACTGGAGCCAAAGGAGGCTGGAGGCTGGGATGGGCCCCTCACTAGGCTCTCGGGACCTAAGGCTCAGAGCAATAGCCACACAGCTGGTGGGAGACAACAGCCCAGAGCTCCACTAATTGTCCCCCTTTTCGGTGTTCAGTTAAGGACTCAGAAGAAATCAATTTCTGTGCCTTTTCATGGTTAAAATTCTACATGGAACTGAAACCTCAAAGCAGCCACCGAGCCAGTCTTTGTTGGGTTCCTAAGCAATCCAGATGCCACATTTCAGCACTGAATGCTCGGACAGAAAGCGCTCAGCCATTCAAAGGGGAGCTGAACAAGAGCCTTGTTCTCCCAAGTCCTGGAGCCCTGGAAATTTCAGGCTCACTCTTAATCTCCAGAAGAAATGGTGTGAGGGCCCACACACAGCCTTCCTCCTGTACACCACAGCACTGTTCCTGTGGGCTCAGGAGATGCTGATGGAAGAATTTCATAAATGACCGAATAGTCCATTTCCATTCTTGTAGAAGCAGCTTGGCTTTCAGACCCTCAGACTCCAGATTTTTAAAGATGAACACATCCAGACACGAGCACATACACACACACACACGCACGCATGCCCATGCACACAAGCACACATGCATGGATGCATGCACACACACAAATATATAATATGGTGGAGAGTGATTAGGAAGACACATGATATCAACCTCTGACACCCATGAACATATGCACATATACACAAACATGTATACACACATGTAGAGAAAAGAAATTAAATTCTCATCTCCGAAATGTGTCTCTTCTCTGGAGAAACGAAAATCCCCAAGTATGGAAGATGTGCACTGATGTGAAGCTTAGCTGTTTGTTCTGCTAGAGATGGGAGTCATCCACTGATGATATTAGAGACGGGAACCATCCAATGGTGAAGTTAGAGACGGGAACCATCCACTGGTGACATTAGAGACGGGAACCATCCACTGATGACGTTAGAGACGGGAACCATCCACTGGTGATGTTAGAGATGAGAACCATCCACTGGTGATGTTAGAGACAGGAGACATCCACTGATAAGTCAGGTCTGGAAACATAGGCCCCCATTTCTTTATCTCTCCTAATCCAGGATCCACTGGCTGCTGCCCTGGAAACTCAGGGTTTTTCTGCATTAATTCATCAATTTGGTTCTCTCTGCCTTGCAGGTAGGGTGGAAATATTGCTCCCAAATCAGAAACCTTCCAAGTTAGTTGCTGAATTAGACTTAAAGGTGTTTTTGACTCAACTTTCTCCCTCACTCTGGACCCCTCCAACATGTGGGGTTTATCTTACCTACAAGATAAATTATAAAGTCCCCAATGTGGGGATGGCAGACCCCTTGGTCAGAATTCTCTTTATCTGGTTGTTTTGAATCGTGAACATCAGGAAGTTTGGGAGGGTATGCGAAAGGCATTTTCATGCACTCTTTCTTGGTGACAAGTTGGTAGCATCTCTGCAGATGGCCACACTTATTCAAATGTTTTACAAATATGATCTAACCCAGAAACCCTGCCTCTACCATGATATGTGTACCTACTTAACACGGCATACAAATAATCATTGTAGAATTCCAATATCAAAAAACCGATGGCATCCAGCAGAGTAAACAAATCAAACAGTGAGTGAGTTAATCCATAGGAAACTATTCAGCCACTAAAAAGAAAAGTAGATTTGACTACTGAGACCTGGATAGACATGGGCAAGGCACAGAACTGTCTGTGACCATGGGGGACAGAATCCTGGTACGGAAAAACAAATAGATCCCCAGACAGGGCAACTAAAGTCAAAAGTCAGAGATGTTTTGGGGTCAGCTCGTCCCATGTCTGAGTGCCAATTATGATAGCCTGTGAGCCAACGTGTAAGTTGTTGGTAGCTTGAAATCAAGCACGATGAGAGAATTTACTCCGTGGAAATCCAAGACAGTGACGAATGGGTGAGTCTGCCTTGCCCTGGGCGCCAGATATGCCCATGTGCCAACACCGCTCAGGAAAACACATAAAAGTATGGGCAAACTTTAAAAAAATCAAACAGGATAATTTAGTGGCCACAAAGAGCAAGAGCAGGGTGTGGCCGCTAAGCCAGAACCACACAGTCAAGACTGAGAAAGGTGACCCAGTGGGTAAGCAAATGCCCAGTCTCTGCTTGGTACCTTACGTGGAGATTCATCGTGAGATGTGATAAAGCAGTAACACTTAGGAACTGGGCATCTCACTGTCAATCTCAGACGTTAGGGACTGGAGGAAGATGTGCCCATCTTACCATCAATCGCTGGAGAAATAAATTACCTCCAACATGCCAGGTTACCACGGCAACCTGTTCTCCACATAAAAGGTCCCTTCCAGTTCTCTAAGGCTAGAACTCTGAGCCACACATGATCCTTCAAAATTTCTCAGCCCCTCCTAACCCAGAGAAGCAAAAGTCTACAAGGAAAAGCCAGGGCTGAGCTGCAAAGGGATGACAATTCCATTTTCCTTTTGGATTGCTTCCCATTTTTAAAACCACTGAGTTGAGGGGCTGGGGTTTCTCAGTGGCTAAGAGCACTGGCTGCTGCTCCAGAGGATCCATGCTCACATGGTGGCTCACAACCATCTATAACTCCTGTTCAAGAGGATCCAACACCCTCTTCTGGCTTCCATGGGCACTGCACACATGTGGTATGCAAACATTCATCCCTGTAAGCATTCATAAATTAAAAAAGAAAAACTTACTAAGTTGAATATGGGATATATGCACTTAATTTTAAAATTCAGAATAAAAAACGTAAGATACAATCCCAGAGTTTACTCCAATTTCAGAGCCGTCCTGGGCTTCACAGTGAAGCCATGTCTCAAAAAATAAAAAACAGGACCAGAAATTGCCATAAGCTACAGTGTGAGATAAATGTTTTCCCTCTCACCTGTCTCCTGCCTTCTCCCTCATCCTCTCAATTTTTTCTTATGCATGTGTCAGCTCCTGAAGGCACAGACAAGCAAACATGGTACCCACGTTATACCCTTATACCTTCTGGGGCATGCTGTGTAGAACATTCTACACTTTGGATTTTGCAGCTCTCTTCAGATCTCTCTGGGCCTTTCCAAATCAGAACCTGAACAACACACTCGTTGTTTTGTTTGTAACCACGGGGCTTTCCTTTCTGTAGATTAAAATGCCCTGTTCTGCCATTTCTCTCCTTGCAGCTACTTTCGCCTCCTACCTGGCACTGCAGGGAATAGTGTGCTCGCACACCATTGGTAAAGCAAAAAGTTGCTTTCCTTTTTCAAGTCCTTGCTTCCTCAGATTTTGCCTCCACTCAGATGGCGCCTACATGGCTTTTCAAGTCAATCCACACCCCTCACTTCTTCCACACCTGGCTACCAGGGAGGACAGGAGGCTGCTACTCCCAACTCACCTCCATCACCATGCCAGGCAGAGTCCTCCTTCCTCCATCAGACTCCTCCTGAAATGCTCCACCATCCTAGCGCCTTGCACACCTAAGTGCAATGCAGTGGGCGCTGCACCCGGTAGACGGTTGGTTTTTAAGCGCTGCTTGGGTGGTCCGTTCTTTCCCAAGTCAGGCACCAAACATACTCTATTTAACCAATAGGTGGCGCTGCTTTCCACCTCTGCGCAGGGAAGACTTCGCCCTCTCTCAGGGAACCTGCTTTTCACAGGAAGAAACACTAGAGGGTGGGGTATGACCCTAAGGATGACTTTATCAGTAGGACTGTCAGCCACAACTACACTTTTCCCTCTGCCCCGTGACAAGTGTGGCAGTGTCTCGCCTGTTTTCTTGTATACTGAGACAGAATACTTGAGCAATGAACCCTCTGGCTCACTAGATCCCTTTGCCAATCGACTTCACCTGCCTGAGCTTCCCATTACCTTCTCAGCACGTTGAGGAATGTAACTTCTCGCCTTGTGGAGCTGAAGTGAGGGCCCAAGGAGAGTCCTCGCGCATTGGACACCCGTGAAGAGCTCAGTAGCCATTAGTTCCTGTTTGCGATGTGTATGTGTGTTCAGTGTCATCTGCGCCTCACTCCTGAAGGCTTCCTAAGGAGACACAAGTCTTCTGCAGTGTTTTTTGCCCACGGCAACCCATCCCTGCCACAGAGTTTGCGTTTGCTGGAGCCTTGCCTGCTTGTTCTCTCTCTGGCTCTCTTTCTCTCTGCCTGGCTCACTCTCTGTTCTGTCAAGTCCCAGTTCCAGCACCTCCTTCAGCTTTCTTTCCTGCTACCCAGGGGTCTTTCCTGCTATATAAGGTCTCTCCCAATCCTACAAACACTGGCCCCTGTTTATTTAGCAATCACTGCCACCTGCTATCTGTATGTGACACACCTAAGTAACGCTCTATAAATGCCTCAGGGTCAATGGACAGAAGACTCCACTGATAGTTTCCAAGCTTGAGCTCCGCTTACCAGGAAGGCTGCCTGTCCAATGTGTTAGCTTACCAACCTTTCTTCCACCACCCAGCCCTCAGCTCATACAATGCCAGGGCTTAGTGGTACTTGTGGAAATGACTATAACTTCTAGGTATAGCCTACTCTGAAGCATGCAGCTTTACACTTGTAGACTTGAGACATGCATGCAGGATCTATTGTCTTCTTCAACAGGGGTTTTCTTGGAGCCCAGAAGGTTGGGATATATAATGGAAGGCTACATCTTTACCATTTAAAATACAGCCAAGTCAAAGTCAGACTCTGAGCAGCAAGCCAGTAAGCGGAAACACTGTTGCAGACATGGGAAAGATGGCTTAAAGGGGATGCTGGTTAGTTAGTTTCTGTTTTGCTAACACCGGGTAGTCATCTGTAGGACTGCCTCCATCAGATTGACCCATATGCAAGTTGGGGATTTTTCTCCATCAGTAATTAATCCTAGCACTCCGGAGGCAGAGGCAAGTGAATCGCAGTTCAAAGCTGGCCTAGTCTACAGAGTGAGTTCCAGACAGTCTAGGGCTACCCAGAGAGACCCGGTCTTGAAAAACAAAAACAAAAAGTAAACAAAAAATAATTGATGGGGGGGCTGGAGAGATGGCTCAGAGGTTAAGAGCACTGCCTGCTCTTCTAAAGGTCCTGAGTTCAATTCCCAGCAACCACATGGTGGCTCACAACCATCTGTAATGGGGTCTGGTGTCCTCCTCTGGCTGGCAGGCATACACAGACAGATTATTGTATACATAATAGATAGATAGATAGATAGATAGATAGATAGATAGATAGATAGATAGATAGATAGATAGATAAAAATTGATGTAGAGGGCTCAGCACACTATGGGTGGAACCAGCCCTAGGCAGGAGACCTGGGCTGCTTAGGAAAGCCGGGTAAGCTAGCCTGAGGGAACACGTCAATAAGCAGAGTCCCTCAGAGGTCTCTGCTTCAGTTCCTGCCTCCAGGCTCCTGACTTGAGTTCCTACCCTGACTTCCCTCAGAGGTGGTGGACTGTGACCTAGGAGTTGTAAAGTGGAATTAACCCTTTCCTCCCCCAGGCTACTTTTGGTTGGTATTAATCACAGTAACAGAGCAACAAACTAGGACACTAAACAAAGAAAGGGACGTGTGCCACGCGGACGTTTCACTAGGTGGAGAAGTGTGGAAAGCGTAACAGCTGACAGACGACAGAAAGAAGGGGGTGTGGCAGTGACTGTGGAGCCAGTCGGAGGACATTTCCTAGATCACTGGGAGGTCCTTTGAATGGGACCTGGAGGATCAAAAGGAGCCAATGTGGATAGGCATGGCAGTCTGGGTAGGAGGATGACCAAATACAAGGCTCTGAGAAGTAGCAAAGGCCCCTTGGAGATCAGTGTTGGTGGAAGCTATGCAGAAGGTAGAATAGAATGAGGCTGAGGTTCCAGGCTTCTTAGCCACAGTTTAGACAGAAGGAGCAGGATGGTTTATCCTAAGTACCATGGGACATTTTTAAGGGATCTAAGAAGGTAAGTTATGACATCATTCACCCTGGTTAAGGAACAAATGAACAGGTAGATAAAAATGAAATACTGGCCGGGCAGTGGTGGCGCACGCCTTTAATCCCAGCACTCGGGAGGCAGAGGCAGGCGGATCTCTGTGAGTTCGAGACCAGCCTGGTCTACAAGAGCTAGTTCCAGGACAGGCTCCAAAGCTACAGAGAAACCCTGTCTCGAAAAACCAAAAAAAAAAAAAAAATGAAATACTGAATAAATACTACTAAATCACAAGCATTAGCAACTAGGATCTCTTGGTACCCTGGTCACGCTGCATTCTGCAAGGATGTGGGTACCAGAAGCCCAGATAGCCCACAAACTTCAGGATCCAGACAGTAGCCCCTCGGCACTCTGTCTCCTGCTTTAGCTCTTTAGACCCTCTCTCACCATGTGAACAGGGAACCAGATTAGATAGGAGAGAGAAACTCACACAACCAGGTAACCCCTCCACCCTCTGGGGGAAGGCAGTACAGGGACCTGTAAGCCTGGAGCTGTCCCTTACCCCTCTTCCTCCCATCCCCATCCTCCCCTTTTGATGCACAGATCTTGAGACCAAAGATGAGAAGAAACGTGGTGTAGATTGAATAAGAATGCCCCCGAAGGCTCATAGGTTTGAATGCTTAGGGAGCGGCAAAATTTGAAAGGATTAGGGGGTGTGGCCTTGCTGAAGGAAGTGTCTCACCAGTAGTGGACAGAGGTTTCAAAATTCCAAGCTAGGTCCAGTGGCTCTCCCTTCCTGCTGCCTTCAGATCCAGACATAGAACTCTCCCACATCTGCCTGCATGCTGCCATGTCCTGCCATGAAGATAAGGGACTAAACCTCTGAAACTGTAAGTCAGACCCAATTAAATGTTTTCCTTTATAAGATTTGCCAGGGTCATGTGTCTATTCACAGCAACAGAACACTAAGACATTGTCTCAATGAAAAGGGAAACTCAGACCTCTTCATTCTCACCAGGGAAACAAGAACAGAAACTAACTCCAAACTCGGCATGTTTTTGGTGGGACCAAGTCACAGCCCCTCCCTGAAGAACTTCACTGTAGTTTTGTGTGTGTGTGGGGGGGGGGGGGAAATCTATCACCCAGTTCCCAAATAATCACACATGGGCAGGAGACTTCTTTCTTATGAATGTTCAGAGTCTTAGTTTGGCTTATTTCTAGCCAGCTTTTATTAACTTAAATTATCCTGTCTATCTTTTGCCCCTGGGCTTTTATCTTTTTCTAGTCTATATACCTTTCTTTACTTCTTATTCCATGGTTGGGTGTGTGACTGTGTGGCTGGCCCCTGATGTCCTCCTCTCCATCTTTTTCTTGCTCGACAATCTTTTCATCCCAGATTTTTCCTATTTATTTTCTGTGCCTGCCAGTCCCACCTATCCTTTCTCCTACCTTGCTATTGTCTGTTCAGCTCTTTATTAGACCAATCAGGTGTTTTAGACAGGCAAAGTAACACAGCCTCACAGTTAAACAAATGCAACATCAAAGAATGCAACACATCTTTGCATCATTAAACAAGTGTTCTACAGATAAACAAACGTAACACATCTTCAACCAATATTCTACAACACTCCACCTACCTTCACAGCAGAGAGCAGTGCCCTCCCACACTGACTGTAGCCCACCACACCGCAGCCCCAACACCTAGACAGGCCTGGCTGTTTATATAAAGCAGGAGGCAGGAAACAGCTGACCAGTGGTTAAGATCTGGAGCCAGATAATCCTGCTTCTCCCCGAGCTCCACTCCTGGCTGGCCCCAACCCCTGACCAGTACCTTCTTGATCCCATCTCCTCATGTTTAGAAGACAGGTAGAGAACTGGAAAGATGACCCTGCTTCTACAGAGGGCAAAGTACGGTTCCCAGCACCCAAGTCAGGCAGTTCAAGGCCACCTGTAACTCTATCCACCACCCTCTCCTGGCCTGCTCTGGTACCTGCACCCAGCAGCACATACCCCACATGGATGCTGTCTTAGTCAGGCTTTCTATTGCCACAATGAAACACCATGACCAAACAGCAAAGGGTCCATCCCTGTTATCATCAGAAAAAGTCAGGGAGGGAACTCAAATAGGGCAGGGATATGGAGGTAGGGGCTGATGCAGATACCATTAAGAGGTGCTGCTTATTGACTTGTTCAGCTTGCTTTCTTATAGAACCCAGGACTGCTAGCCCAGGGATGGCACTGCCCACAATGGACTCAGCCCTCGCCCATCAATCACTAATTAAGAAAATGCCCTACAGCCGTATCTTATGGAGGCATTTTCTCAATAGAGGTTCCCTCCTTTCAGATAACTCTACCTTGTGTCAAGTTGATATAAAACTAGCCAGCATGTACACACACACACACACACACACGTGCATTAAAAAGACATAATTCCCAAGCTTCTTATGAGGGCATAATTCCCTCAGAAATGACTGCTCAGTAATGGCATGCCTGTGAATATGGGCAATGGTGAATGTGGTGATTTAAATGTAACTGACCCCCATAATCTCATAGGGAGTGGCACTATTAGGAGGTGTGGCTTTATTGGAGTGGGTACGGCCTTATTGAAGGAAGTGTGTCACCATGAGGGCGGGCTTTGAGGTTTCCTATGCTCAGGATACCGCCCAGTGTCTCAGCTGACTTCCTGTTGCCTGTTACTTCTCCAGCCCCTATGTCAGCTGGAAGCAATCTTAGATGACGACGCCCCCCCTCCCAACAAAGTTTACCCTCAGGTTTAGGGACACTAATTGGTGGCTGGTATAGGGTTGTCGGGTTGTGGAAGGCTTTTTATGGACTCAGGGGTATAAATTATGTGTGTATATATATATATATTTATATCAAAAAAGGGGGGAGGGATTAACTGGTGATCTGAAGGAATAATTGATTTTTTTGAGTTATTGTTTTTTGAAAAACTATATGAGTGTTGATTCTTGTATATTGATATATTGAACATTGTATGAGAGTATGATACTACCTCTGTTTGAAACAATTGTTATATTGGCATTGTTTACTATATTGCAATGTACATCTCTACCTCTGATATTATTTATGTAATGACATTGTTTACCATATTGCAATGTACATTTCTACCTCAGATATTATTTATGTAATGACCCTGTTTACATTTGGAAATCATTGTCTTCATTTATTGCACAGTTGTCTATTCTATTAGTCATACAGTTACATAAGTGTTGAGAATTATATGTTGGTCATATTTATATTTAGGACAATCAGGTTTTTTAGACACATAGAGGTTGTATTTAGTATAGATAGCATAATTTTCGACCTCTTTGAAGAGCTGTAGAACATGGCCTTTAATCTAACCTAGAGTTTTGTATTTATGAGACACAATCACTCCTGGCAACAATGCTCTACTCCCAAGAGAACGTTGAGCACCAAAGACACTCCACTGGGAGTTTGTCTTCTACTTGGCAGAACTGGCCTTGGGGCAAAGAAAAGCCCATACCTCCATTACTGACTAAAGTACGAAATATCCATAAGTGGATAAAACAGAATTGTCTTATCTTGCCAAGACAGGATAGGATAGTTCTACTAAAGGTTCCTTGCCATTGTATAATGGTATGTCAGGTTTTTTTCAGGCCTCAGCCAAAGTTGGTTGCCTCAACATTGCTATCAAGACTTCGTGTGGTTGCCCAGGTAGTCAATTGTCTCCGTTTTCTGTTGCACATTTTGGAAGTTTCTCGTTTGTGCTTCCTGGTTGCTTTGGTAATATTACTTTCCTTCTCAGATCTTTGATGGGGTTGAAGATTAGATAATGGTAGCTACCTTCTACATTATTTAGACTTCCCAAAGTAGAGTGATTCAAAAAATTTTTTGTTATATGCTCCTCGCCTGATATTGTTTACTTCTTGTAATTTTATATGATCTGTTCCCGTTGTAAATAGTTGTATTTGGTTTCTGAATCTGCCTTATTTAGACAAAAGGGGGAGATGTTGGGGCAGCTGGCCCAATCCCTGCGTTCAGGGGCGTGGCTGCCCCAGGGGAGTAGGTTTGCTATCCCCCGCGTTACCTTCTGCTCCGCTGGACCCTTGGTTCTGTAAGTTCCCTTATTTCCCCTTTTATTAAAACTGATTTATTATAAAAGGACTATTTTGGTTATTTCCTAACCCCTCCGACAGCCGGTACCGCTGGTACCCGCCGGTACAAACTGACCCCCATAATCTCATAGGGAGTGGCACTATTAGGAGGTGTGGCTTTATTGGAGTGGGTACGGCCTTATTGAAGGAAGTGTGTCACCGTGGGGGCGGGCTTTGAGGTTTCCTATGCTCAGGATACCGCCCAGTGTCTCAGCTGACTTCCTGTTGCCTGCTACTTCTCCAGCACACTGCCATGCTCCCCGTCATGATGGTGATGGATTGAACCTCTGAACCTGTAAGCCACCACCCCAATTAAATGTTTTCCTTTATAAGAGTCACCGTGGCCATGGTGTCTCTGCAGAGCAGTAGAAACCCTAAGACTATGACAACAATACCAACACCTCAGAGTCAAGAAGAGGAACCGACACTTAGCACCCTAGACTGGCGCTCCTGCCGACGGGCATATGAAACAGCCATGTTGAAGCAACAGAGAAGGCTGGGCTGATTTGGAAAGATTTCCATTTTTCTATACATATTTTTGCCTAGTCTTCAAATCAGTAGAAAAGCTGGGTCCCCACCACCCTGCCCCCAACTCACTCCAGATGCTAGAGAGCCCAGGGCCCTCACCAGGACACTTGCTCGCTTGGTGGTAACAGGTGTTGTGGTTTAAAGCTTGTGGCTTTGAGCTGTGAGGAGCTGGGTGTTATCACCGAGGCAACCCCTCCCTCCCCTCGCCCTCAGAGTCCCCAGAGGAGGCTGTGGGTGCCTGGGGGAGGGGCACGTATCATGTGCCAGGGCCTTGGCACAGCTGGATGATAACTTGCCAGTCACCTTAGGAGTGAGCCGAGGAAGGGAGAGTGGCACCCGGACTTTCAATCTGTTCTTGCCTAACTCCCACAGCCAGCAGGGGGTAATTAGAGACTCCTCCTCCTTCTCAGATTGTGGCACCTCCATTCCCACCCCACCCTCTCCATCTCCTAAAGTTACACTACCACACAGGGGGTAAACAGATACCCACCCAGCAAACCCTCTCCCAACAGCGGCTGGGCACCCAAGCAGAGTGTCTGGGGTTCTGATGCCAATCTGTGGGCAAACTCTCAGGTTACAGAGGTGGGGTAATCCCCAAGAAGTGGTATGTCTTAGACACCCCCATTCCCTCCTCCTCCCAAGAAAAAGAAGGGCTGTATGTGCGTATGCACATGCACACACAAACCCCACTCATGCACGAACTTTGGTGGCTACACGTAAACTCATTATCTACTGAAATATCCTTTGGGCAGGCACTGTGCCAGGGTCCGAGGGCACAAAGGGAGAGGAAAAGAAGGAAGGCCTCATCCATGGGCAAATAGGAATGTGCCATCTTTGCTTCATCAATAGTTCCCTCAAGAGGGAATTTGGGTCCCACCCTGCAGATACTGTCTCTCCACCACCGCCTGCAGCTGCTCTTAGTACAGGTTGTGTTTGGGGCCCCAGGGCTTCTCTACTGCGTCTACAAACTCTCTCTCTCTCTCTCTCTCTCTCTCTCTCTCTCTCTCTCTCTCTCTCTCTCTCTCTCTCTCTCTCTCTCGTGTGTGTGTGTGTGTGTGTGTGTGTGTGTGTGTGTGTGTGTGTTTTCAGCTTGTCCCATGGTGGTAAGGTAAGGTGTGTGCAGACTGATAATGAATCATATGTTTTTCTGTTTGTCTACAACATTTCTAAAATTATTTCCCAGGGAGAGATATAAACATCTGTCTCCCCCCCCCACACACACACACACTTCTAAGATCCTACAAATACAAGGAGTTTATTGGGCTTCCTTTCTGAGCACAGGGAGAGGTTATGTGTAGGGGTGTGGGTGCTCAGAGATAAGGGGAAATGAAGGTTTTCCCATGGCCTTGCAGTTAGAGCCCCCTGCCCTAGTCTTCCCAGGCCCGTACACCCTAGCCTCTCCCCAAAGGCCATGTGCAATTAAAGCAAAGTTGCCTACAACAGGTGGCTGGGAGTGGCTGGATACTCAGGTAAGGGTCCTATGGCCCTCCCCACCTCTCTAATGAGGGGATTTAAACAGTGAACAAACCCATCCGGAATAATGCTTTTGTAAGAGAGGTGTAGCTGGACTCCCTATGGATGCCCATGGCTTGGCTTAGAAGGTATACACACGCTACACATCACACTCAGGTGGCCCCACTGTAAGCAAGGTGGCTGTGTCCCTTCACTCTCTCTAGACCCTAGGGACTTTTCGAACTTTCCTAGTTTTGTTTGTGACTCCCCCCTCACCCCCCTGAGGCCCAGGCTGCCTGTCACCTGTTCCCAGCTTCTCTTTCTCTATCCCACACAGTCTGTCTACCATGGCCCCAATTAGCAACTGGGACACAGAGAAGAGAATTCTACGCATTGTTGCTAAAGTGAGCGTTTCATCGAGAATTTTGCCTCCTCTGTCCTGAGGCTGGAGCAGGGGCCACCCCGCTCAGGCGGTGCAGAATGCTTACACGTACCCCTCCCCCCTCTGTGATCGGACGCTGGGGCACTGCACTCACTCATGAGCCTCCAGGGTCAGGCAGTACCGGGCTCAACCAGGACTGTGTCCTCCCCCACATCAGGCAGTCCTCTCTCCAGCCCCTGCCCCCACCTCCCCTTCAGATGCAAAGCCGACATATGGCTCATCTCCATCTTTGGGGGAGGTTCTGTCTAAAGTCGTCCCAAAGATTCAGATTGTATGACAAATCACGTTCTAGACTATCGTGGCGAGAAAGCGGCCAGGCATTTGCATCATTACCCCCAGACAACAGCTTCATTAGGCTGAAAGGGAGGTTTGCAGCAGCGCAAGCGCCACCACTGACCTGGGCCCCTCTCTTGCCCATTGTCTGTGGGCGCCACGGCTCGCGTCTTCATACCATATGGTCCGTTTGAGCACCCTACACTGCCTTCCAGGGGAAACAGGCATGTTGAGAAGGACTGGGGTAAGCAGAGGTCTTAGGGGCGAGCCTGGCACAGAATGGGGTAGAACTGGATAAGAAGACGGGAACCAGGGGTGAGGGGGGGCTGAGAGGGGCTGAGAGCCTTCTACAGTATTTGGAGACGCCTGAGAGGTCTCTGGACCCCGGGCATTTCTCCCAGAAAACCAATTAAGTGGATCTGACAAACTGAAGGCTGAGACCAAGGTCCCCTTCTCCCATCTCTAAGATCCTAAAACCTGAAAACCAGGTTGTCCCTTAGGGAATATTCAGGAGTATGTCTTAAAGGGGATTGTGGGAAGAAGACCTACTTCGAGCCCAGCTCCTCAAATACCAACTCCTCGAAACTTTGCTCCAGGCAGCCGCTGGGACGGGATTCCACTTGGAGAAGAAGTCTTATGCAGCCTTGCACAAAGACCCTGGGACCATCAGAGGGCACCCTGGAGGAACTAACGTTGGGACCCAGGAAGCGCCCCGCAGGGACCTCGCCTGACGTTTCTTTTAAGAGTGAGGAAGAAAGCTCGGCCTCTAGGGGTGCGGTTCTTGGTTGGGCCGGCCCAACGCGGCGGATTAGGGCCAGGATTAACATTTTAAACTCCGCCAGACTCCCTGACTCAAAGATCTCGCTCGCTAATCGTATTACTATCCCTCGGATTATTGCCTTACTCTTGGCAGAACAGACTCTAAAATCAAATTGATTAAAGTCCCCTCCTGTTTTCTCTTATCTCCTTTGGTGTGTGGGGAGGGACCTCAGCTTCCGAAGGAGCGGACTTTGAAAGTCAGACCTCACTTATTCCTCTCCCCCCCCCCCCTTCCCACGTCAAGCTACGGTGAAAAGAGGAGCGACACGGTTTCTTTAGTCCCGCCCATGCCCGCTCCTAATTCCCGGTCATTTATCCCATATTAAAACTTCTTTAAGTGAGAATGGACCAGCATCAGCACCTGCTATGCAAATGCGGCCAAATCCAGCAGGGCCGCGGGGTGTGCGGCCATTCAGCGCTCCCGGCGGCGCCGTGCGGCCCTTCAAATGCAGACTCGCAGGTCCCGACAGATTGCGGGGGGTGGGGGAGGACAGGGCGGGGTGGGGCGGGACTGCGCGGCGGGGGCGGGGAGGGGAGGCTCTTGAAGCACCTCTCCCCAGAGGCTTTCTTCCCTGGTACTCTCTTCCACCTACTTTTACTATTTTCTCAGTCTCCCTATCTTAACGCTAAGGTCGCTACGCCCCAGTGTCCTCCGAATTCATCCTTGCACCCCAAACTAAGTCTAGGCAGCCTTTCTGGTGCGGCCACGCCCGCGATGGGACAGGAATGGGGCAAGGTCGCCTCGGGCTCTGAGCCCGCACCGAGGTCCCCGCAGCGCGCTCGCGCCGCAGCCAGCCAGAAGGAGGTCACGCCGCTGGATAACAAGGATTAGCGCGTTGGGGACCATTGAAGCTGGCCCGGTCCTCACGTGGCTGGAGGCAGCGGCTGAGTCGCGTCTCGTGCGACCATAATCCGCTCATGAGAGGACCTGGGTCGCCGGCACCGGGTCCGCGCGCTTGACCTGGCGCCGGGTCAGTCTGCGCGCTCCCGGTGTCCGGGCGTGGGAAGAATTGTGGCACGAGAGTAGGCTATGCAAGGCTGGGGGACCCCCTTCCTCCAGCCTCCAATCTTTATTTGTAGCTCTATAAAAGAGATGGAGAAACGCCGGCTCTCCGGGGGCGCCGGGCGACAGCGAGGATCGAGGTGTCCCAAAGGCGTGCAAAACGATAAATACGCTTGTGCAGCCCGCTCTCTGTGTCCCTTGTGGGCGTAGAAAATGAGGCGCTTTCCTCACTCCTTTTAACTCGAGGGGAGTACCAATAATTCATGTATGTTATAATTCTTCATCGCCCCTAGGTAGTCTGGGAAAACTAGAAGAAAAGAAAATGCCAGAAAGTTATGGTAAAACTTGAGTTGCCGGCCGAAGCCGCTTTCTTTGCCCCTGCTGCGAGAGTTTGAATAAGGAGAACGCCCCTGGACTGTAACGAACAAAAAGAATGAAGAAGACAAAGGGTTTCCAGAAAAAGGTTTAGCTGGAAGACAAGGCTAGCCAAAGTGAAAAGAGGAGGGGAGAAAAGCATTTCCAACAGGACAATAAGTGTACTAATCGCTTTGATATATTATACAAGCCCAAAGACCCAAAACATTGTGTAATTATTTATAAATGAGTCCTCCACTCCTGCGCATAATGCGGAGGAAAGAATAAAACCGCGGGCTCCTCTCTAGACTATTTCTAAATAGACCTGGTTCAAAAGGAGGCAGAAGTGTTTGAAATAAAATAATTAATGGTGGATTTTATGGTTGTCTCATTAAAACATTTTAATTACTGCAAACAAAATGCAATTGTGTTTGGAACCTAACGTGAAGTTAAGGAGCCAAGTGTTAAGACAGTGAAGAAGGGAAGCGCCCCAGCTTCGGACTTCACTTTTGAATTCTTTGCATAAGTCACTGCTGCACACGCCCTTCCCACCCTTGGCTCACACACAGCCGGTGTTTTCCACATTTCCCTCCCTTCCACAGTTAAGACGTTGTGAAGATTTACAAACACACAAAGCAGATAAAAATGAAAAGTAGCAAAATAAATTCTGGCCTTAGCGACTTGGCTCCCTGTGGCAGGTGCAGACTGGACTGGGGAAGCTAAACCTACTGACAGCAGAAGCAGGGCTGCGGGGGTTTGTTAGTTTTCCTAAATTCAAAAAATTTAACTTCAAGAATTTTTCCAGGGCAAAACTCTAAGGCTTTGTAGGTAATTTGGAGTAGGTTACCCCTGGCCTCTAGAGGCTATTATCTAATGATTCCTGCCCTCCCCGCGGGGGGGGGGGAACACTTCGGCCCCTCCCTCTTCATTCTGGGCTTGAATCCTTATGACCACTCACTGTACAAGCAAGCATACCCCTTATGCCTCCCTCACTCTCTGTTCTCCCCCCCCATCTCTCCTTTCTTCCCTACTCTCTTTTAGGCACAAAAAGGACATTGTTTTCCCCCAAGATTGGCCCAAACCACGAACTTCAAACTTATAGCCATCCTATACACACATTGTCCCCTGCGTCAGCAAGGCCACTCCGACTTGACAACTTCTTGCAGAAAGTATTTCTTTAGCTGTCAAATTGTCGAGCATTATTTGGGAGGCATTTCTTACTTGCACTAGAATAAAGTAGATTTGCATCAGGGTTTCCACTGACCCACAGATTCTTCTCACACTTGTGCACACTGCACACAGCTAAGCACACCAATGCACAATGCCAGGGAATCTCCAAGCAGACATCTCTGAGGTGCCAAATGCATACAGAAGGCACTGTATTTAGCAGGGCAGGGGCCGAGGGGGCCTCCACAGATTTCGGGAGACCATGGATAATTTGCCATTTTCCTTGCTCTGTCACTGAAAGACCCCTCTGTTTCCCCCTCCTGCCTCGTTTCCCCCTCCATTTTACACCCCCTTCCACAACTGTCATGGGTCATCAATAAAGAAAATAGGGAATTGTTTCCCCTTTCCAGCCCCACCCTGCTGCTCTTATGTGGAAACACAACCGCATGTCTGCAGTGCACTCAATCAGGGGGACCCACTCCGTGTCTTACGCCGCCGTCCTTCCAGACCTTCCTCTTGAGCCATGGCACCTTTTTGGTCTTTTATCCCTAAAAAGATTATGACTTTATTTTTCTAAGTGTCACTCAAAAAAGCAGTGCCATCCATCCCACCAGGTAGCTGCACAAATAGACAAACAAGCAAACAAAAAATGGGGTGAGGCCGACTTCTTTAGAGACAGTGGCTCTTGCCATCACTTCACATTCCATGAAGCTCCTCCTCAGGGCTACACCTGCAGACATCACCATTGCTGACAGCCCCATAACTCAGTGCAGCTCACCACCATAGGAAGCAGGCTCAGTTTCCTGTCCTGCGTTGTGGCTGAGAGTCCACACAAATTGGACTTGGAATTAATATTTGACCTCATCAATTCGGGGTGATGAAGAATGATAAAATGTGATGGGGTCCCCACATACATTTAGATTGTCACCCCCAAACTTGCCATTTCAGGGCAACAACCTGCCCGCCAGGTTGCTAGCTAGCTAGGGATCTCTAAAAGGTCGTTTGTCAGACTTCAGTGTCTCTGAAGGGGGTGGGGTGAGTGGCACAGAGGCCATTTGGCTCAGCATCGCCTCCACAAAGGGCTGTGGATACTGACTCCAAATGAAGTCATACACGTGGTCACAGAGGCACTGACAGAGTTGAAGAAGATGTCCAGCACAAACAGCAGTCTGGGTCCAGCCCTGGACCTCTGTCCAATAAGCACTATAACTGGATGTCCTCTTAAAGTCCTGAAACTTGCCTTATATTGGCAGAATGTTTTGTTTATGCATCAAGCACATTCATTATTATATATAAATGTTTATAATTTACCACCACATCCCCCCTAATCTGGCCTTTCTCCATGGGGCAAAAAATAAAACCAAAGACCTCTAGAGACCCTGGAGGCCTGTACCCACCTGGCCGCCCCCTCCTCCCTCTTCCCCCCCCCCCCCCCCCCCCCCCCCCTGCCCCCTCTCTGACTGTAGAAATTCCACTTCATCAGCACTTGAGTGGATCCCAGGAAGATCTTCTCCATAAGGAAGTAAAACTGCCTTCCTGCCTCCCCCTGGAGCTCTGAGTCCGGCTTCTACAGCTACCTAGACTTTGGTGTGCCTATGGTCCTTCCCTCACTTCCCACCCAGAAACCCTGGCCTCACCTACTCTAACCTCCCAGCAGGTTGTCAGCTGGATGCTTCCCACATCAGGCAGCCCAGACACCTGGTGCAGCATGGCCACCTGGACACCTGCTGTGGTTGGACCTATTGTGTGCTGGTATCACATCCTATTGTTCTCTGGGAATGGGAGTGTCCACAGTTGTGCTCCTGGTCTGGATGGGATTTAAGTAGCAGGAGAGACTTACACCTCCCTAGCAGGAATACATCTCCTTATAGCAGAAGCAAGCCCTTTTGTCTTGGGGTCATGTGCCATTCTCAGGGCCAGCTCTATCCTCGGAGGATCTTACAGGAGGGGCCCTCAAGCCTCATGTACAAATAAAAAGCACCCAGTGGGCACCACTCCTGTCCAGGAAGTAGATGCTACCAGAGCAGAAAGAGCAAGCCAGAGATGTCTACCTTGTCGAGCCACTAGTGATCAGACAGGAGAGGAGGGCAACAGTAGGAGGAAGCCTAGATCCACTTCTGTGCGCATGGGAAAGTATCTTCTCTGGTCAGATATAGCCTATATCAGGGAGGGCACATGGCTTTGTGGGTAGCGAACAGACTGTGGTATTTACATGGCCAAAATCATATTACTCCTCGTCTCTTCTGCCAGTGGCCCTGCTCAGTGAACATGGAACAAATGTGAGCAACAGCCAGCTCAGGGAAGACAGGGAAGAGACAGGAAGTCTAGTTGAGCCATGCAGAGCCCACCACAACCGTCTCTTTTCTCCATAGTCATTTTACTCCCACTCCCACCCCCACCCTCTTAGGTTGTCTATTTCCATCTGACCCTTCTTTCAAGGCCTGTTGAGTTTGACTCTGCTATGAAGCTACCCCTGACCCTATCCTTCTGGGAAGTGTTCTTCAGATCTTCTCCTGAAGGACCCTCTCAACACCATAAGATAGATGCCCATGGCTGTCCTTCACAGCTTAGTCTCCCCTCAAGTAAATAGGTTGACTGACATTCTTCAGAGAGCTGACCCAGGCCAGCCTACAGTGGGTGCTTAGAGTTCATCTGCTGGTGGCCTGGGACAGAAGATCATAGGTTGGGCCACATAGGGTGGCCTGGGGGAAAGACCTCCCCTTCCCACTTCAGTTCCCCGTGTATGAAGTACATAAGTTGAATGAACAATCTCCGAGGATTCTATTAGCACTGAACCCCACCAAACAATAATTAGGAGGCAGTGTGTCCCTCAGCCAGCCCCCCCAATGTCCTGCACCCAGGCTCAAAACAACACCCCGCCTGGAGCAAGCCACTTTGTCTCTAGGTGGCCTCCAAATGAAGCGAGCTAAGATTTCTAGGCTTTGGCAACAGAGCCCTACTTTGCCTGCTAAGCCAGACACTCGCCTGGCAAAGAGGAGCTGGAAAGCCCCACTCTGCAAAGACGCCTTTGCATAGTCTGTGGGAAGTCTAGGAGACAAGGGAGGAAAAAAATGTCACAGGGCAGGTCGGCCTGGTCAGGACTTCTGCTAACTCCTGGCCACCTCTCTTACCACTGGCCAATAGCTCTTTCAGGTTGTTGCCATGATTCAAGTGACCTTTACAATATCACCAAATGAGAGCCCAATTTTGGTTTGATGACCGGAACTTTAAATCTCAGTTGTCAAAGAGAGCAGAAAAGCACATTCATGCTTTCACATCCTCCAGGAGGACGGCTCTTCAAGAGGTGGGCGGCCAAAACCCTGACGGACGTCTATTGCAATGACTCTGGACAAATCTAGAAAACCGGCCATTTTGAGTTCAATGGTGGGTCCCCGAGGCCTCAGAATGTAATCTTAGCTGGAGCAAGAGTTCTGGAATATGTAATCAAAGCCAGCATCTGAAGTCATCCTGATGAAGCCCTGCCCTGAGTCCAGCAATTCTCCTTGAGAAGACATAGAGACACGAAGGACATGCTGAAGACAGGAGGCAGAGCTGACGAGTCCCAGCTATGGATTAGTGAGACAAGGACATCCAGGAGCCACTAGTAGGTAGTAAGGAGACACACAACATATCCAACCAGCCCTTCAGAAAGGGCCGAGTACGCTAGCACCTTGGTTTTGAATTTTTGGTCTTCTGAGCCCTAAGAGAACAAACTTCTGTAGATTTAACACACCCACTTTGTGGTAATTTCCATGGAAGCCCAAAGAAACAAACGCAGGGCCCAAGAGTGTGACAAGGTCAGGCTGGTGCTGGTGTACTGGGTCCACCAAAAGAGGGCACAGGGACAGAAAGAGACAAGACACAGTATCTGCTCCAGAGCTACTGTTGCTTGCAGGACTCCCAATAGTCCTTCAGTTCCTGAGATGCCCCTAGGATCTGTCAACAATTATTCTTTCTCCCATAATCTGATTACAGCCACTTCCTGTCTTCTCACAAAATTCCTCAAGCCCCCGTCTATAAATGTGTCCCAGCTTTTTTTTTTTTTTTTTTCTGCATTGGTTGCATCTCCATTGGCTGCTGAGAAGAGAAGGAGCCACGGGCAAAGCCTAGACAGTCAGCAAAGACTTCTTTGCTCACTTCTCCAAGGTGCTCCCAGGCAGAGTCCCTTGAGGGACAGCAGTCCAGGAACATAGCCCCAGGCTACCACTCGGATATTACGGAGAAGGAGGACCTTCAGAGTGTTACTTTTGTTTTTAATACCTGATCCCACAATCCAGGGTTGTTCCTTAATGAATATTTCCTCATAAGCGCAGTTGAGAGGCTGCCTGGGCCTCTTTTGCTCTCTGGCAAACAGTCAACTTGACCTGTAGAACGCGACCCTCTGTTGGAATAGGCAAGTTTATAGGTAAATGGGCAGAACGGGTGGGCATGGAATTCTTCTGTTTGCTTGCTGCCCTCTGTGGGACAGCGCTCTTCTGCCCAGAAGCTAAGTCCCTTAGCCAGTTGGTACTGGTGTGGGCCCCAGAGGCCGGCACCATTCCAAAACGTGAGGCACACGAGGATTCTTGGAAATGGAGAGAGCAAGGTTCGAGGAGAAGAGGGGAGGTACATCTCTGTCACTTAGTGAGTCTTTAAGGGAGGGAAGGGTGCCCGGTGTGGGGGATGCCGACAAGGCCCTGGCTAGCCTGGGAACTCACTGGACTTTTACGTTTTTCTCCCCTCTTGCTCTTTCCTTCATTAACCTTGGCGGAGCTGGGACACCTAACCCTCCCTGAGCCTTGTGGCTCTTTGCCGGTCCTCTCTCCCATCTGTTTGGACCTGGTTAGTCGTTCGGAGGTCGCTGCTCACCGCAATCTGAAAGGTTTTTAAAAAGCACCCTGACCAGGGACCTACTAATATGGTCTAACATCATCATCCAGCGCTATACTTCTGTCACTTCATCTAAATAAAAGTGTGACATTCCGTGGTTGGGAGAGGAGAAACCACTCGCTCAAATTCACGCGAGCCCTCAACAGCAGGAGAAGGGTGCGAACCCAGACTCCAGCCTCGGCCTCAGCTCTCCAACACCCGCTGCGCAGCTCACACTTTCTGCCAGGACCCCGCCTCCCCATCCCACCCGGGCTACCAGCGCCGGCACTGCCCTGGGAGGAGCGTGCCTCGGCTGGCCGCTAATCGCCCCCGGCTCCCGCCCCCGCCCGGGTTTCGCTGCCAGAGACGCCCTGGCCCCCTCGCTAGATCTGGCTCCTGGAGCCGGCAGGGCCACCGATTGGCCGGCAGTAATTACGGGCACGCTCCAGGAGGGGGGCCGGGCGGGGGCGGCCTCCAGCAAGCATAAATTATGCAAATAGCCGGCGCCGCACGGGGCTGACCTGCCGCCTCTCTCCATTCACCCGCGCCGCCTCCGGGGCGGAGGTGGCCAAGGAGGGGGGCGCCCATTGTTGCGCGCCGTACTTAAGGGGTCCTGAGGCCGGTCGTGTGCCACACTCGGTGCTCACACGAGCTGATCTGATCGCCGGCAACATCACTCGGGAGACCAGCCGGGCGCGTGGCCCCTGCAGGCGAGGCTAGGAGGCCAAGCCCATTTCCCCTGGAGTCCCTGCTCTCTTCCCTGGCCCTCACGCCTGCAGTAGGCACAGACTAGCCCCGGGTCGTACCGAACGTGAGTGCGCCTCGACGGCCGTGCCCTCAGCCCACACTCAAGCCCTCTACACTTCCTCCTGTCCGGACGTCTGTCCGTTCCTTCTCCTTGCAACGATGCCTGCCCCATTGGAGACCTGCCTCTCCGACCTCGACTGCGCCAGCAGCAATAGCAGCAGCGACCTGTCCAGCTTCCTCACCGACGAAGAGGACTGTACCAGGCTCCAGTCCCTAGACGCCACCTCGGGTCTGTCCGTGCCAGCCCGCAGGAGCGCGCCCACCATCTCGAATGTTCCTGGCGCGCCTGATGAAGAGCAGGAACGGCGTCGCCGGCGAGGTCGTGCGCGGGTGCGGTCTGAGGCGCTGCTGCACTCCCTACGAAGGAGCCGTCGGGTTAAGGCCAACGATCGCGAGCGCAACCGCATGCACAACCTCAACGCTGCTCTGGACGCACTGCGCAGTGTGCTGCCCTCGTTCCCCGACGACACCAAGCTCACCAAGATTGAGACGCTGCGCTTCGCCTACAACTACATCTGGGCCCTGGCTGAGACACTGCGCCTGGCAGATCAAGGGCTCCCCGGGGGTGGTGCCAGGGAGCGCCTCCTTCCTCCACAGTGTGCCTCCTGTCTGCCTGGGCCCCCGAGCCCGGCCAGCGACGCTGAGTCCTGGGGCTCCGGAGCCGCCGCTTCCCCCTGCGCCACTGTAGCGTCGCCACTCTCTGATCCCAGTAGTCCCTCAGCCTCCGAAGACTTCACCTATTGCCCCGGCGACCCCCTTTTCTCCTTCCCGGGCCTGCCCAAAGACCTGCTCCTCACGACACCCTGTTTCATCCCGTACCACTAGGCCTGTGTGGGCAACGCTACTGCCTTCTTCCACCCCCAGTCAATGAGCAATAGATGGGGACCGGTTGAGACCTCGGGGACCACCCTCAGCCCCCCCCCGGTGGATACTGGGAACTTTAAAGGGTGGGGGGATACCTGACTACTTGTTAGGTCGCTGCACCCTTGCGGAGGAGGCCCCTTGGTCTCCAGCCCCCAGCATCGGCCCCTCCTGCCCGCCCTCAGAAGGCCTTTCGTTTTGCACTTTCTGAACTCCACAAAACCTCCTTTGTGACTGGCTCAGAGCTGACCCCAGCCACCACTTCAGTGTGATTTGGAAAAGGGACAGATGAGCCCCTGAAGACGAGGTGAAAAGTCAATTTTACAATTTGTAGAACTCTAATGAAGAAAAACGAGCATGAAAATTCGGTTTGAGCCGGCTGACAATACAATGAAAAGGCTTAAAAAGGAGACACAAGGAGTGGGCTTCATGCATTATGGATCCCGACCCCCACCACTGTGGGCTTGCTCCGGGAAGAACCTGAGCGCCTGTATAGCTATTCAGGCACCGGGCTGGAGGGTACTTTAATTTATTCAGGATGCTTCATTCATATGAAAATGTATTTTTGTACATAAAGAGTTTATTCTATTATTATGAGCTATCAAAGTTTACATTTTGTACTGCAGATGCTTCATGTAAATAAAAAATAAGAAAACAATAAGTCACCAGCTTCTTTGCCTAATATTCGTGTCTCTGGGGCTTCTTCCCCCTCCCCTTGGCGGCTCCACCTGTAAAGCGAAACATTATCCCACCGGCTCCAAACCCTCCAATCCTATTCAAAAACAACTTTAAAATAAAAACGCACCTGACTTGCACCAAGCCCGAGACAGATTAGGGCATTTATGAGCCACCTTTTCTTTTCACCTTTGTAAACAAGGCCGATCTTTCAGGCACCCCGTAAGCCAATTAAGACTTTTTAGTGGGGAATTAGCCCCGGATCTGCAGCTACCTGTAGAGGTAGGGGCCGAGGAAGTCTTTTGAGGAACTCCACATCAGCTGGCTCTGTCTCTCAAAAGGAGGGGATTAAAAAGATCAATACAGTGTGACCACTGGCTAGGAAGCCCTAGTGACAGGTGGGCCTGGGCTGAGCGAGCAGAAGGGTGTACTCCTGGAGCAGCCCATTTAGAACGGGAGATTGATTTGTAAACCATGCCTTTAAAGTATTGTCTATTGAGGCTGAGGTCACCCTAGCTGTGAGCAGTGGGATGAATTGGGCTGCTGCGAAGTCCCTGAGTGGGGTCTACAGCTGTCCTAAAATTGTGGGCTAGGGTGCCGGTAGCCCACCACACACAGGCATTTATACTCTGCCCCTCCAAGCGTGGGGGAGGGGCTCCCACAGAGAAGAGCTTTTGCTCAGCCAGTCTCCCGGGGGCCATCGCCAGGGTTTTCCTTTGATGCCAGAGAAATCCTACTGGGGACTTTTCTGGCTACCCTGTTAGACTGTAGTCTGACAATCAGCTAACAGCCCTGACCGGCCAGAAGCAACTTTTGCTTTAAATTTCAGAAGTGTGTGTGTGGGGGGGGTTATTGCAAGAAGCTCCTTCCTGTAGCCCCATCTCCCACGTTGTCCCACAGTAGGACAACATCCCTCTACCCTACACGCTGGGCAGCCCCTTTTGATGAATGTAGTTATGTGGGGTGGGGGTGGGGGGCTTGTAGAACTCTATTTAAGAAAATGCCTCTGATGAAAGTCTTCCCTTCTCCTGCATTGGTTGTCCTGGTGGCTTGGATCCACAAATTCATATGTGGAGCTCAGTCAGCATTGCTAAGCCCTGCCACAGGCAAGATGCCCTGTGTCAGATAAGAAGGCTACCTTCCAGAAGGTTTGGAAAATTGGATACTTTCTCTAAATGCCCCAGAGCAGGGAAAGATACTCTAAGACATCTGAGAAAGTTGTGAAGCCTGAGAGCAGAATCAATCGTTCCTTCTAGAAGTTGCCTCTAGAATGGCCCAGTCAGCAGCAACCAGCATGGAAAATAGGCAGACATCCTTCCCAAGACCCAAGAATAGCACCCCATCTTCTCAACTGGGTTGCCACAATGGGTTCACAACTCCAAGGTGGAGGTTCCAGAGCCCCTTTCCATTAAGGAAGATCTTTAAAGACATACATAGCAGAGGGCATCTCTACCCCTGACAGTCTCTATGATTCCTCCTAAGGAAGCAGAGGGCCTCTCTACCTATGGCAGTCTCTATGACTCTTCCTAGGACAGAGAGAGAGAGGAGAGGGCATCTCTACCCCTGACAGTCTCTATGATTCTTCCTAAGGAAGCACACACCTATGTAAGGACAAAGGGAGTAGCTCTTGAACAAGAATAAAGAAAGGAGGAAATTTAAAATGTTCTCTCCTGCTCAGCGGCCTAGTTATTCATACAGCAGAGTCTCATTTATCCCCTCACATTGTGGGAGAGGGACCTAAAATATTCTAGCCAGTTAAGAGTATAGAAATTCTCTCTGAGAGCCAAATTTAGCTACCCTCAGCCATTGTCCACTGAGAGGTCAGCATGCCCCGAAAACTTGTTCGTCCTCTCCCTCTGTCTCCTGTATGACATTTTTATAATTTTTATAAGCTTCTCCCCACAGCTGGAAACAGGGGGAGACTAGGACGAAGGAGCAAAAAGGAGATAAAATGTAGTGGCGGGAGGATCTCTGCGCGTTCAAAGCTGGCCTGGTCTACAGAGTGACCTCCGGGACAGCCAGGGCTCTATAGAGAGACCCTGTCTGAGAGAGAGAGAGAGAGAGAGAGAGAGAGAGAGAGAGAGAGAGAGAGAGAGAGAGTTTTTGCTCCTCTGTTTGTTTCTTTAATGACTGCTCCTCAAGCCTCTGTTATATACTAAGCACTGGAGTAAGCAAAACAAAGTCCTTGCTCAGAAGGAGCTAAAACATTCTAGTAGGCAGAGATAAAAATGAATTTATGAATGACTGTGATGTGCCCAGGAGGGGAAAAAAGAGAGTGAAATAAGGGGAATTTGAAATACCAGTGAGAGAAAAGGTTTTGAAACACATGATCTGAAGAAGTCTTTAATGATGAATCACTTAGGCGAAGGCCTGAATGAGGAGTCAGTGTCATGGCTTCACTGTGAGTCCTGTGCTTAGGGTGTGTGTGTGGGGGGGTACTTTTAGGGGGTGAAGCTTTAGGGAACTTCTCAGTTCTTAGACATCACCCTCCTTAGAGGCCCAAGGTGCTGGGCCTCCTGGTGTTGGACTTGAACCTCTAGTATGAAAGCAAGCCTCTCTGCTTCAATACTGTGCCGTGAAGCCAGCACAGGGAAAAGGCCAGCTATGCAGACATGGGGGGGGCAGCATCCCTTGAAAAAGGTGGAGAACGTCCCAGCCACCAATAGCATGTTTTCAAGGAACAGCCAGAAGGCTGGTATAGCTGAAGCAGAAGGCACGAGGTGAGAGAGAGAAAGACGACCCAGGAAGAGCTGTCTGGATCCTGTTGAGCCTTAGAAACTGCTGTACGGAATTGAGGGTTCCCATGTAGAGCTTTGAGGGTTTGGAAAGTTGAGGTCAGAGGGCAGATGTAAAGGACTCATAGTCTTAAAAGCCATGGAAAACAGAGCTCGAGGGATCACGGCAGAGTCTGGGCCTAAACTGAGGAGCAGTTCCTAAGTAGTCAACCCACCATCTTGTTCCTAAGATGGTGGAAGACTGGTCAGAACCAGATACAGTTTGAAGGCAGAAACTCCAAGATTTGTTGGAGCGCTTGAAGAGAGAGGAGTCAAAGATGACCTACAGATTTGAATCAAGAACCAGGAGACAAATGCTGAAGAATGCTTAACTCGGCCAGAAACTGCCCATATTAGATCCCAAAGCGGAGACACAAACCTGGGCTGCAGTGCCCATGAAATTGGACAGGCTTGTGCCAGAAAGAATTGCCATGCTGTTTGGGCTAAAACTAGGGCAAACATCTCAGAGAGAAATCACAGTGGGGGTAAGGAAGGGAGCTTGTGAGGTCTAGAGCAACGCCTTCACTAACACCAGCAGCAGCCCTGACACCATCACCACGGCCACGCTATGGAATGTTTAGGCACACTTACTCTGGGTTCTGAACCCTGCACCAAATACATTACATATATTGTTTATTTAATTAATTCTTATAACTGATGAAGTCGAAAATATTATGAGCTAGGTGTGGTGGCACATGCCTTTAATTGCAGCATCTAGGAGGCAGAGGTAGGCAGATCTCTATGAGTTCAAAGCCAGTCTGGTCTACATAGTGAGTTTCAAGACAGCCAGGACTCTATAGAGAGACCCTGTCTCAAAAAGGAAAAAAAAAAAGAAAATATCATTATCAAATATCACAGAGGTGGAGGTGAAGTGCAGCCGAATAACTGTCCAGCCCACATAGCTGGTAGCTGTGAAACTGAGATTTGAACCCCAGCATTCCTGTGTTTCTTAAGGAACAGAGACCTAGTGTGGCCAATCATTAGCCATCATGGGCAGTGCAGCCAACCACAAGCCACTGTGAGCCACACAATAACCTTCAAGACCCAGCCTGACCCATATAGCGAATGATCTACCTACCATACTTTTGGTATGGTTTGGTTTGGTTTGGTTTGGTTTGGTTTGGTTTTTTTCTTGGAGACAGAGTTTCTCTGTGTTGCCCTGGCTGTCCTGGAACTCACTTTGTAGACCAGGGTGGCCTCGAACTCATATTTTTGGTTTCTAATGATAAAGTAAGTAGCAAGTACAAGTGGAAGAATAAATGACAAGAATCAGCTAGAGAGAAGCAGCAGGTAGACAGCAACACATCATCAAACCGGGTGCTTACAGCAGCTCCCAGAGGTGACTGCAGGCACCCCCTGGAGCTATCATGCTAAAATCCAGGCTAGCCAGCAGAGAGAGTTCTGGGCAGATTTTCGGTGGTGGATGAGCCTGTAGCTTCCCATTCCCACAACAGGCATTTCCATACCTTTTGGAAAACACTAGTAACCTTTGTTGGAAACAATGTAGCTTCTAGCAGTTCTCAAGGGTGCAATGTTTTTAATTCCCTTGGCTGTTTCCTCTTCTCTTTTCTCCTCATCACAAAGGGGTGCCGGCAGCCTGAGCCCAGGAAAAGGAGTTTTGGAGAGCACTTGAGATAAATATGCTTGAGTCTGGGGAAAGAGATCCCTCTTGTCTTTCAGAGTCCACTCTCAACAAGCACAAACAGCGCATTATGACTTATCAATACAATGTATATTATACCCAGGGGTAAGCTTGGTCATAGCTGGAGATTGGGCCACAGCTGCTGTACTAAACTTAGGGCTGAACGAGCGAAAGAGCTCCTTCATTTCTCCAGCTGAGGGAGAAGAGAAATAGCCCACAGAGGGCCTGGCGGTTAGTTCTCTGGTTAAGACCTGAGACATAAGCTTGCAGGAGTAGCAGAGGAGGGAAAGCAGCCTACAACTTACTGACACTCAGGCATCCTTTATAAAATATGTCTAGGCTTACTCTGACCTCAGCCAAGCAAGGAATAGAAGTACCAATATTAATTAATATTAATATTGAATTAATATTATTAATTAATGCTGAAGCATCTGTCTGATGGTGAGAATTTTAGCCCAGAAAACAGATCACCTACAATGACCACAAACCAGTACTACCATTAGGACACATCTTGATTTAGAAGCTTGCTGGCCTGATGTGCCCTGGATGAATGCTAGGCCACACAGGAGGCTGCATACCCAGACTGGCTGTAGTGGTTTCAGATGGCCCAGCTTTTTCAACAAGGACTGGATGCCACTACTACCTGCCTTCTGAGGTCACTCTGTTTGTTGTTCAGGTGATGGCCCTGAGCTATTGAAAACTGTGTCTTTGCCAACATGGTGCATTGTGGTGTATGCATGCAAAGCTTATAGTCCCAGAACCTGGAAGGCAGAGGCAAAAGGATCAGGAGTTTGAGGCTAGCCTGTGCTATATGAGACCTTCCTTGCCTCAAAAAATAAAGGAAGAGGAGGGAGGAGAAACGTATATCTTTTTCAAGTCTTTGGAATGATGGACAATATTCACCAAAATTTTGCCAAGATAGTCTCAAGTCATTGAGATATAAGCAAAAAACAAGGAGTAGTGTACACCATCCATTTATCAACTCAAATTTGATATTCACACATCCTAATAAGCTGTACCATTGGCCCTAAACCATGCAACTTGAATCTCCAAGACCAACCTCCCCATATAACCCGAAGCCCTAAAGGCTCCCTGTATATGAGCTTGGTAGATGCTATTATTGTTTAACGGTATTAGTTCCCTCCATGCATTACCATGGTTTCCTCTGTTAGTTGGTGGTCCTTTTCTTCTCATAAACTTTGGATTTTTCTGTGCTTTGGATGTTTCCAGTGTGTCTCACAAAGGTCAGGATGTGTGTGTGTTAGTGCAACCTTGACAAAATCCAGAACCCCCCAGAAGACAGGCCTGTACATGCAAGGGTTTGTGTAGTGCTTTATGTGTATGTGTGCCCCATGTGTGCATGTGTTTGTTTTTGCTTTATGTGTATGTGTGCCCCATGTGTGCATGTGTTTGTTTTTGCTTTATGTGCATGTGTGCCCCATGTGTGCATGTGTTTGTTTTTGCTTTGTGTATGTGTGCCCCATGTGTGTATGTGTTTATTTTTGCTTTATGTGTATATATGCCCCCATGTGTGTATGTGTTTGTTTTTGCTTTATGTGGATGTATGCCCCCATGTGTGCATGTGCACCATGTGCACTCAGGGATCACAGAAGCCAGAAGAGGGAGTCAATTCCCCTGGAACTGGAGTTACAAACAGTTGTGAGCCACCATGTGGATGATGGGAATTGAACACAGGTCCTCTGCCAGGAGAGTCACTGAAACATCTCTTTAGCCCCTGCAATGTCTATATTGGTTTTATTCATGCTGGTAACTGAGCTTAGGTATCCATCAACAGAATGTATAGTTTATTTCCAGTGAAAGGCAATTGATGCATGCAAGAACTTGAATTAATTCCACAGCATTATGATAGGTTTTTTTTTTTTAAAAAAAAGTCAGATTCAGACAGCTAAATACTGTCTGATTGTGCTTGTACAGTGCTAACAAAACACTAAACACCGGGTTGGGGGGGGGGGAATCAGTCAGGCCATTCCCAGCGACAAGAATGAGAGAAGATTAATTTTAGAAAGAGTACAAGAAAACTGGGGCTGGGGTTTAAACATTCCAGACATTGAATGTGAAGACTCTTCTCACACACCTGCACCTCTTCACGCTCAGCTCCATAACTTAGCAATTAAAAGCTGTCTCTCCAGATGACCAGGAGCTGCCCAACACTCTTTTCTTCCCACGATTATCACTTGGACGGGATGAGAGCCCCGCTCCAGCGATGAAGATGGCAGGCCCAGGTTGATGCTCAGAAGGTTGTTCAGCCTGGAACAACACAGGGACAGAAGCCGATGATGTGTATTCAGTAATGTTTATAACAATTTAGCAATATTATGTCTGTGGTGTCCAATAATAAAATTTGCAGGGCTTTCCTGCTTTCAAGAAGCACTCGAAGCCCTGGATGACAGCCGGAGCCAAGGCATTAGCTCTGGACTCCTCTTGACTGTTGCACTAGTGGGAAATTAACCTCATCCTTTAACTGCTGTGTGCTGTGCCACTGGCTCCCCTTTACAGAAGCCGCGCCTTCTGCAAGTACTGCCTCCTCATATGGGGCTTTAGCTTTAGCCTCAGGAGAAGGTGGAAGCAAGATCCTCTGAAATGAAGTGCAGCCTCAAAATGTATGGGGAAGGCACATAGGTCTTTACTTCTGCACCATGGGGGACACCTTTGCTTTAGAGGAAAGGAGGTGAGAGGAGCTGTTCTGTTTGAGCAGGAGCTTTGCCAAGTATTGAAAGGCAAAACCTTTTAACAGCCTACAAGTCCTCGATTTGGATGGAGGGGATTTTATTGACCAGTACCAGAGCAGCAGTCAGGGAGGAGGCTCTTGGGACTCTCATTTTAGGGACAAACTGAGGGTGGGTAACTGTCTTTTTCCTTTTCTTTCTTTTGTTTTTGTAAGGCAGGGCCTCCCTATGTAGCCCTGATTGTCCTGGAACTTATTCTGTAGACCAGGCTGGCCTTGAACTCACAGAGATCCACCTACCTCTGCCTGCTGGATTAAAGGCATGCATCTTCATACCCGGTAGGCTACCGTCTTCTAGTGAGGGTGCATCATAGTCTACCAGTCCAGTTCTGTCCATTCCTGCTCATTAACTTCATCCCACATCTGTCTCCTCCTCTAAAATCAAGGATAATGATGGGGTCCATCTGTATTATAGGGCTTGTCAAGGTTCCATTCACTAAAGGAGCTAAAGTTAAGTGTGGATCATTGCAAGAGCTCGGTAGACATTAGCTATTGACTGATTCAGCTGTGAGCACTCTGTAACGAGATGATCTCTCTTTGGTCTCCAGATGGTCCCCTCAGCGCCTGAAGGTTGGAGGTCTCAGACAGAACCTGACTGCGGTAACTTGATTCTCATTCAGCAATTTGAGTGTAGAGGCCAATGCTAGACTTTAAATGTAAATCTGACTGGAGGACAGAAGAGGGATATTAAATTATACTTAGAGATAGGCTGGCTCAGGCCCAGGCTCATGCCTCACTGCCTCCGGGAATCCCGCAGGCTGAGCAGAAGTACTTGCGCCCGGTACCTTCCTGTTTGTGAAGCATTTTCACATCCATCATGTGACATTAGCCTCACGGTGTCCGCTGAGGTAGAAGGGATTATTGTATCTGTGGCACAGATGAGGCAGGGGCTTAGAGGTTAAGTGGCTCACCCAAGGTCACGGGGTTAACGAGAGGAGAAGGTGGGACTCAGAGCCGCATCTGGCTCCAAATCCATCTCTTTTTCTCAGATACCTCCTTGTCCCTCCGAGCTGGGCTCCTCTGACCCAGGGCACACCTCCACTACACAGCCATTCTGAACATCATGGCTCGGGACCAAGCAAGAGAGAAGAACAGCGAATGTAACATCGGGGTGAACCGTATTAAATTGCTGATATTTCAGTTACACAAATGGCAAGTCCGTCTATGGCAACCTACTAGCTAACACCTCCTTGGATACTTAGCAGGGATTAGGCAGCAAGCCAAGCATTTAAAGTTGTGTTGGCTTATACGATTGCAACAGCCCTTGTCTCTATGCTAGGAATGAGGAAGCCAAAGCCAGGGCTGCAAAGCTAAGTGACTGGAGTGGGATTTAAATCCGGGCATAAGGACACAAGCACTTATTAATTGCATTACCTTGTCAATTCAGTCCCCAGCAAGAATACGTGAACTTCTAATGACAGCAAACCACAGCTTATTCAAGCATAAAGTGCTGCTTGCAGCACCTGGTATCCACCCATTTGATAAATTTAGGGCTTACTTACCTATTCCTTTTTGCGAGACAGTCCTATACGGGTCTCAAGCATTTGTACACGTCTTGGGCAAACATTGAATCTCTTTGGTCTGAATTATCTTTTCAGAAAATACCTGTATATCCAACATGTTTAGAAGGTAGAGATGGTGCCCCTTGCCAGAGCAAGGGACAGGTAGACTATGGGTATAGGATCAGAGTCCCTGAGCTCAGAGCCTACCTGGCTCCCGTACCTCACTAACTGTGCAGGAATCATCTGTTTGTTTTGGGTCCCACTATGGAAACTAGGCCTTGGGGAATCATTATAGAGATGCTAATCCAATGGCTGCCACTGCTGCTGGGTGCTAGCCCACTTTCTCTGACCTAAGGGTCTCCTATCTTCTTTCAGTACGAAACTGTGCTGGACTAGTTTGTTAGCTTGCAAATAGGTTAACATCTCGGACCCAGAGTTCTTAGCAGTACAATGTATGTAGTGGCCCATGATTAAAACAAATGCCTATTGCAAGTGTTCCCTGTTTGCAAGGTGCTGCACGCCAACCATCCTCATAGTCCTCCCACTGGAGATACAACTGCCACTTGCAGGGAGTGATGGGAGGAAACGGCCAGGAGATAAGTCTTGTCTCCCTGGCCTGGTCATTGCTCTGGGAGACAGCCATATTGACACCAGGGTTTATTAAAACCCACTGTGTTCCTGACTTCCATTTTCTAAATTTCCCAGGTGCACTTATAGAAGATGTTGAGTGGAAGAAGTGATCTATTCACCTATTAAAATATTTTCTTAGTGCCTACCTTGTCCCTAATTCCTGGGATTCAGTAGAGAAAGAGACACAGGACTGATACGGTTCGTCAACTGTAGGAAAGACAGTCAGTAAGCAAACAATAATCTAGGTTACTGAAAGAATACCTAATAGAAAATCAAAACGACAGCAACAACAAAAAATCCTTTGCCAAGATTAAAGAAAAGCAAAATGTGCTAATGTGATGTCCTGGTGGTCAGAAGTTAGACACCAGAGTGGTAAGAAGAGGCCTCGCTGCAGTCAGGATGACGCAGGGGGAACAAGACTAGCATGCTTGAGGAGCAGTGGGGTGGGTGGACGGGGAAGGTGGAGGTGAGGACACAGCTTAAGTCACATGACACTTACACAGCACCAAGGCTGATGCTGTCAGGGTAACAGTGGGGATGACTCTGCTGTCAGGGTAACAGTGGGGATGACTCAGTGAGCTGTGCAGAGCAGGAGCCGTCCGGCAATGGTGCCAGGATTGTCATGCGGCACCAAGTGCTCAGGCCTGCACCACAGGGCATCTGTGCTCAGCAACAATCGCCTACAGGGCAATCACTTGCCAACAATAGCTTAAAAATGGGTATTTAACACAATTCTACATGTAGAGTGTGTGTGTGTGTGTGTGTGTGTGTGTGTGTGTGTTGGCAGCCTTCCTATGACACACAGCTGAGTTCAGTCAGTGTGGGCTCCTATACAAATAGATCATTTGAACAGAAGTGTTAGTCATTCGTGATTATGGGCTACTCAAGGCCAACAACACAGGCTGTGTGGGCACCCGTAGACCTCGGAATGAGTCTGAGTGTTCATGGAAGGGCAAAGGACAGAGTACAAGATCCTCACAAATAGCTGGGCTATTGTATCTTATTGTATTTTAACATGTCTTGCCTCAAGTTTCTGTGTACAAACAGGATAGGGCACTGACCACCTGCAAATAGTGGGCAGTTGTGCCACGCCAGCCCATGTGTTACCACATTGGCAGACAGAAGCCTCTTCTATGGGGCCTTCACAGAGGCTTGGGAACCTTTGCGAATCCGAGCTGGAGCTGAGGCCTCTGCCGTGGTTCAAACTTTGGGCTTTGGTTGGCTTAGCCTGTGACCCTTGGCCATGTAGCTTCGAATCTGCTTCCCAAGCTTGAGGTTGAGCAATAAAAGCAAGTGGCTGAGGTGGGGGCCCTTTGGCATTTTGGGATTAGCCACCTTAAACCTCACAAAGTCCTTGAGGGTCTCTGCACGTGCGCTCATTGCCTTTGCATTGCCCGACTGCATTTTGTTCAGACGGTTCCTGTTGTGCCTCTTGGCAAAGCACATGTTCCTCGGGAACTGGGAGCCGGCCCCCTTAAGAAGTTCATATTTTTGTGACTGGGTTTCTCAATGATATTTTCAGGATTATTAACATTTTTTCTTTTCTTTTTCAAGACTGGGGCTTGAACTCAGGACCTTGGACAGACTAGGCAAGTGCTCTACCACTGAGCTATGTCAGTCCCCTCATGATCTCTTTAGATGTAGCTAAATGAAATGCAGAGGAGGAGGAGGAAGAGAAGGAGGAAGAGGAAGATGAAAGGAAAGAGACCCCCAAAACAAAGGTACCAATGGTCCTTTTATGCAGTTCTAACACACACACCCAGGGGTGCAACTCAGCAGAGAAGAACACAGTGATGTCACGGAGAAGCAGGGCCCACTTCTAGCAGCCATTAAAATGGTGTAAGTACCCAACCTACAGCTTGAGTCAAATACAAGGGAGAAATAGATTGTAAAAATATCACATAATTGGTCACAACAGTGTAAAATTTAGCTCCATGCAAAACATCAGAAAGGGAAGCGTCAGAAATGTCAACAAGACTTCATAAATGGTGACAGGGTAAAGCAGCAGGCCTTCAGAGATTTGCTTAACCACACACTTGAAGGCTTTCTCCTGATTTCAAACCAGGATGCAAATTATGAGAGGGAAAACGACGCGTTTTCCACAACCAGTAACACCGTGGTATCAGTCAGCTGCGGGCAGAAGCAGGACTCGCTGGCTGGGCGACTCACCTGTGACCATATTTATTAACTAAAGACTGTCCTTTTAGCCCTTGCCTGTCTTTTACAACCATGGCCTGCTCCCTGCTCTAGACAGCACTTTTAATAAGTTCCCCTGTCCAGATTCCTCTAATGATATGCTTTTTACTACATAAAAAGGGGCTTGTGAAACCTAATTCCTCTGACAGAAGCAAGCAGAGATTTCAGCTTTCCTCCAGGTTTGCTTGCACCTGCCCTTGCGAGGCACGAGGTTTTGTGTGCAGAAGCCTCCAGGGGTTGAAATTTAGCCCTGTCCATGTAGCAGTAAGGTCAGCTGAAGTCACTGGGTCCCAAGACACTGGACTTCAATCTCCAATCAAAAACAAAACATCAAAACACTTCTATTCACGGGGACGTGCTCAGTGGGGCGCTGGCATTACAAATGTAAGGCCGCTAGGCTTGGAGAAGGGGCTCCTCCGCTTAGACAGCCGATTGTTCTTGGAGATCTGACCACCTCCTGATCTGTGACAGCCAGGCTCCCATACACTGAGAAAAAGCCAGCTTCCTCCAGGCTGGGTCTTGGCTGCCACCTGATACCTGAATGAAGAGCAGACCCAGCAAAATCCAATCTCACTTTGGGATGTCTGTCTTTGTGAGAAATGGTTTTGATTTTTCTTAAAAATCATTAATGTGAAAGAAAATTAATTTTTGGCTGGTTTTCAAAGATGAGTGTTACATACCCACTAGTCAGACTAACAGTCTTGTAGAGGGTACGTTGTCCCATTTACCAGTGTCATGGTTACTTCCCCACCCAGGACTAGTGCCCCAATTCTATTATCATCTGGTGTAAGGATGCTAATTTCAGCGGCAGCCAGTGCCAAGTGAGCACTTCCCAAGGGCCAAGCGCAGAGCTACTGAAGTTGGAGAATAAACAGGAAAACACTGATACCCACTTTCTCCAGGGGGACACAGGCTCAGAATCCAAGGGGCTTTCTGGGGTGTGCGGACAGTGCAGGGACAGGACTTAGATTTGAAGCCACATTTTTAACTGTTATGTTTCAGGCTCCATGCTTGCCCCAGCCCTTCTGCTGCTAGGAACCCAAGGGCAAGGACTGATGCAGGGTGAGCTAAGACAGGGTTCAAATGGTTCAACAGTGCACCAACAGGGGGGCACCTGGAATAGAGAGTTCTATCACTGCAAACAGAGGTACCCCTAAATCTTCCAAAGGAAAGAGGGTCTGAGAGGCTTCCAAGATGAAGGGACTATTTTTCCTATGAAAGTGGCATAAAAGAAGGAAGGAAGGAGAGAGGGGAGGGTTCTCTCTTGGATTATAGTAAATTTGAATTACATAAAAATATAATAAATAAAAATTATCTTTATTCCTATTAACCCAAATCAACCATACTTCCCTTTACCAAAGGAACTGTTGGAGCAAAATTTATAGCAAAAAAACGCACATATTCAAGTTTAGGTTTGTTGAATATTGACAAAAGACTCTTTAGCCATCTTGCCTGCTAAGGTACAGAGTGTTTCTGCTGGTCCAGAAAATTTATGGTATCCCCTTCCATTCAGTCCCCACCTCCCACTGCAGACAGACACCTACTGGTTTGCTTTCTGCTTCCTTCGTTCTGTCTGTTCTAGATTTTCATCTAAATGGAATTAGACTACACATTTTCTTATAGATGATAGGTTTAGTTACCCAGCATTATTATTAAGATCCAATCATGACATGGGAGAGGAATAGATAGGTAGATAGATAGATAGATAGATAGATAGATAGATGATAAATAGGTAGATAGATAGACAGATGGACAGATAGATGATAGATAGCCCAAATTCTTATTCACAGAGAAATACTACATTGTATATATATATGTGTGTGTGTGTGTATGTATGGTATGTATATATACATATATGTATACACACATGCCATACATATGTATATACACATACCATCACTTGCCATCACCTGATGGTGTGCGTCTGGGTTATTTCTGGATTGGTACTGTTATGAAGAAGGCTCTTAAGCATGAACATATATTTTGATTTTTCTTGAGCATGGAATCACTGAGCACATACTAAGAGTATATTTAAATTTAACTTTATAAGAAACTTCCAAAGTAGATATACAGTTTTGCAGCTCTGACAATGAGATATGAGTGTCCCAACTATTTCAAATACCTGTTCAGGCTTGGTGCTCTTATTCTTTTTAATACTAGTCTTGTGTATGTGTGTGGAGAGTGTTCTGGCATCCTATTATATTTTTATTATATATTCACTTATCATGGTATGCATGAGTTTTTTTATTGCATATGCCCATGGATGTCAGAGAGCATCATGTTCCTGGAATGGGGTTGCAGGAGGTCATGAGCCACCTGATGTGGGTGCTAGGAACCGGGTCCTCTGCAAGAATAAGACCACTCTTTTTTAAAAGAAATTATTTCTTTTTATTTTATGTGCATTGGTGTTTTGTCTGCACGTGTATCTGTTTGAGGGGTCAGATCTTGGAGATCCAGACAGTTGTGGGCTGCCATATGGGTGCTGGGAATTGAACCCCAGTCCTCTGGGAGAACAGCCAGTGCTCTTAACCACTGAGCCATCTCTCCAGCTCCATAGTAAGTACTCTTAACTCTTCAGGTCCCTGTGCTTTTTATTTTGTATTCTCCTGGTGACTAAGCGAACATCTTCGGGTGTAATTATTGACTATTCACATAGTTCCTCTTTGGTGAAGGGCCTAAGTCCTTTGCCCATTCTCCTTACCTGTCATTTTATGTAGACTCAGATTAACACATCATATGTGGATCTCGGTTCTTCTCTATGCTACCATGGAAGGATAACAGAAAAGAGTAAACCAACTCATAGCAAAAGGCATTTCTGAAACAAAGTCCACACTACCCACTTATGAGTATAAACCAGAATCAACTCCTGTACCTACCATTTTGCCTGTTCTTTGCTGCGTTACATGTCTTCTTCAGCTAGGTGGTGGGAAGACACTTCACGCATTCTGAGCAAGGCTCATTGCCAGACCTCCGCACCCAGGCATTAGCATGGATGTCGCTTCCCTTTTCATTGACCTCACAGTTCGTTTTAGAGAGCTGGTTCAGTTTTGATGGAGTCTAAGCCACCTTGTCTTCCTCAGTAAATCACAGCTTCTTAATTTAACCATAGGTCGCAGATAACTAAATGGATCCCCAAAACCACAGCAACAGTAAAAGGCTTCTGAATGGTGCCCAACATTAATTCCAAGTCAAATAGATAAAGAGTCCAAGCTGTTTCTGGACGGGCTCACCGGTGCTGCAGTGCAGGCCCTGCAGCCTCAGTTCGGAATGCATACATGTGCTTTTTGCATGCTGTATGCTGCCAAGCCATGCTGTGCCAACCAACAATGCCCAAAATACCTCCACTGTGATTGGAGACTATCTTTTGTTATGAGTTGTCACGAGGTGCTGTATATATATAAATTTTACTGTTCTTATAGCCATATAATGGTAAGCCAGGAATAATGGCACATGCATTTGGGAGTTACAGCTAGGATGACCAGAAGTTCAAGCCCAGGCTAGGCTACAAAGTAAAACTGGGGCCAAATTGGGTTACTCAAGACCTTATTTAAAATTATGAGCATAATAATAATAATAATAATAAATAGTTTATTAAGTAGTGATTTAATTTTGAGTAACAAATACATTTTTCTGCCATTGCTCCACAGCATATACAGTGAAATTAGTATATTTAGGGATGGTATTGTGCTAAAATGTTTGATTTAGAAATTGAAGTTTGAGTTACTGACTTGAGTTTCCTAAAACTTACTAAATGAAATTTGGCTTGGCACACAATTCTAAAACTACTGTTTCACGCTACATATTTATGTGAAGTAGTGTTCTTCAGTACTGACAATGATAAAATAAAAGTTCAGGCAAAAACCTAAAGTGCTGCGTCTTCTAGTATCCAGTATTCAGCTGACTTAATTTTTATGTAAAAATAAACACACATTCATCTCATTAGTATGCCAATTTGCTTCTTGCTTTTAATAAGTGTTACTATGGTAGCTATACCAAACAACTGCTTTGAAATAAATGTCCTATTTGCTGTCAGTGAATGTTTGATCCCTATAGTTATCTTTTAGACCTATGTTCCTGGATTAGCATAAAAACTTCTCTGGTGATAAGGATTCCAAAGTGAACAAAGTTCAAAAACTTTCTGTCTAAACGACTTGCTCAAGAATCCAGGATCTGCTTTCAGGACTGGCGACTCAGACGGCTGGCGGCTTCTACAGCAGGGCTGCATCAGGAGCAGCAGCATCCGTCCTGGCCCCTGTCTGGCCTCAGCATCCCAATCAATCAAGGGGGTTTATCGGGATTCTTGGATGGACTCACATTTCCTCACCTGCAGTAAGGACTCTATGATCTAACTTTGATAACGCCTTGCCCCACCTCCTGCAGAGAAGGGTCCCAGAACACACCTTACACACTGGCTTTTGTGGGGGCATGGTATGCCTTCTGTTCTGTTAGCTTGAAACGTGTTACGTCAACCAATAACGGAGAATGTCTGCCCCAGTCCTCTTAGGGCAAGTGGTCCTCTGTGCTCAGGGTAAGCAGCTTGCTGTACTTAGGGTTGATATACAGAGGGAAACCTCCTCGATGCATCGCGCCACAATGGGCTTCATTTGGGCGTCTAGAAAACACAGCCTTCAATTGTAAGCCCATGAAATGCTATACCATAATTACAGTTTCTAGGCACCTCTAATGACCCATTAAGATGGATTTGTAGAGCAGGTAGACTATACAGCTAGAAGCAGGTGAGACTGGAGGCTCCAGGGCTCTCTCTCCAAGGGGCAGAGACCCACTAGAAATAATCTACCATAGAGAAAAATCATTGAGGAAGATGAGATCTTATCACAGGGTCCCATCACTACAGCGAAGATCGATCCTGAAATGTTTACGTTTCCTGGACTAAAAAGAAAATCACTGTGAGAATAGAGAACACCATGGACTTGGCTATATCACGGCAAACAATCTGGCATTATCTTGTAAACTGATGTTCGCTGATTAGCTTGGACCTGGCAACTGAGCATCTAGGCATTTATCTTAGAGAGTGCAGCTGAGTGCACCAGGAAATAAGTATAGGAAGCACTGTTTGTAACGTCCTCAAAGCGAGGCTAGAGAGATGTCTCGGTGGTTAAGAGCACTGTTACTCTTGCAGAGGACCCAGGTTTGACTCCCAGCACCCACGTGGTGCCTATAACCATCTGTAACTCCATCTTCGGAAGACCTTCTTCTGACTTTCAAGGCATGCACATAATGTACATACACACATGCGACAAAACATGCAAACACACAAAATAAATCAGTCTAAGAAGAAAATAGTGTCCTCAAAGTAGAAATGCCTGTCGTGTTCATTTTCAGGACTATAAATACACCATGCTACCAGCACACAGGGGGGGGGGGGGGGCATTAAGCTACCTACAGTGATTGACACCAACACGGATGGTCTGAGAAATGTAGTTTTGAGCTGGGGGTAATCCCAGCACTGGAGAAGCAAATGCAGGAAGGCTGTATACTTGAGAGGACCTGGTGCACAGTGCGACCTTGACTCTGACGGAAGGTGGGGAGAAAGAGGGAAGGGCAGAGCAGAAGAAGGAAGAAGGAAGGAAGAGAACAAGGCAGGGAGGGTGAGAGAGAGTGAGAGACACTGCAACTCGGAATTAAGGGGAGGGTGGTAAGAATGGGAGCATAAAGGAAGACTGTGGGGAGACAGGCCAGGAAATGGTGGTCACCATGGGTTTGTTTTATAGTGACCCTCACTAGGTGACATCTGAGTCCTTTACCCCAGCACTGTAAATATGACCTTGTTTGGAAACGGGGTCTTTGAGAGCTAAATCAGGGATCTGAGGCTGAGATCATCCTGGATGGAGGGTGAGCCTAGGTCTAATGATGGGGGGTGGTTTGAGACACAGGCGCAGGGTGGAGCCTGTATGGAAACCGAGGCAGGTCGTGGAGTGATGCTACCACTTGCCAAAGAATCCCAGGGGAGATTAGCAGCAGGGAGAAGCAAGGAGAAAATCTCCCATAAGGCTCTTGGAGGAAGCTCAGGATTGCTTACACCTGGATTCTGAGCTTTCAGCCTCCAGAAGTACCAGAGAGAAAGTGGAATTTAGGCTGCCCAGTGTGTGGCAACCTCTCATGGTAGCTCTAAGGAAGCAAATGGTCTGGGTCTTAGGATAAATGAAGCACTCATTGTTTGTTTGCTTGATATAGAATTCTTCTGTGTAGGCCTGGCTACCTAGGAACTCACTATGTAGACCAAACTGGCCTCGAACTTGCCTCTGCCTCCCAAGTATTGGGATTAAAGGCATGCACCACCATGCCTAGCTAAGTGATCCAATTTTGAGTGCTCATTTGATGTCAAAACTTACATATACTCTGTATTTGTTCTATTACTCTGTTATGGTTGGATATGGAGTGCACCTCAAAGACTCGTGTGCTTAAATACTTGGTTTAAATACTTGAGCTGGTGATGACATTTGTGGGGACTCTGGGACCTTTTGGACATGGATCCTAGCTGACAGACATAAAGGCATAGGACCGAGGCTCATGAATTATAGGCCAGCCCAGCTTGCAGCCTGAGTCTCTCCACTCTCTGATCTGCAGAGAAGTGAGGAAGGAAGCCTTGCTGCAATTGTCATCAGCCCAGACAGGCCAGATTCTAACTGCCATGCCTTTGTCACTGCACTGGGCCAGATGGTGTGCTCGCCAACCATGCTTGCCAACTCTTCCCTCAGTCACTCCTGTCAAGAAGATATCACAAAATATAAGAAAAGAATTACAGCTTTAAAAACACATTTAAGAGCAAGGTTTCCTAAACCTATTTAAGGTCCTGAACACAGAAGAATTCCACGGTGCTGAGTCGCTCTGGTGTCCAGCGGTCATACCAGGCATGCTACAGAGTGTGATATTATCCCTGGAGGGGGAGAGGTGAAGGGTGTCGAAATGTCTGCCTGGGGCACCATAGCAAATATGCGGGAAAGCAAGGGGTAGGATGAACACCAATGTGCAAACCCCAAACTTTTCCAACATAACAGAGACCCCAGGTCACATCTGGTTACCTCAACCTTGTTAATCTCAAATGCCACATGTCACCAGTGACAGTGTCTGCAACACAGTAAGCTCATACCTGTTCACCTGGTATGTTAGGTTCCCTTTCACAGCTTCATAAACATTGAAGTTTGCCGTTTTCATACAAATGATGCATTAACTAGGTAGGCCTCAAGTCTTCCAATGCATTTCATCATGACCAATGTAATCACCTTCAGTTAACTCCTTGATACCAACCATAGTGCTAACAACACAGAAACTTAACAGGAAGAACGCTTCTTTGTCTGGGATGGGTAGATTAGAGATGGGGTTCCTGCAATAAATGAAGGGTGTATGGGAGCAATTAAGTCAAAAGGAACCAACCCTGCAGGTAACATGCAGGTCCCATCCCAAGAGTTCCCTAGGTCCTAAGGAACCAGGTCTAGTTACCCATTGGGGAGTCTCCTCTTCTTATTGTTCAGAAGTGTTTACAAAGGGGTGGGAAAGAGAAGACCTGACCATCTGATTCAACTTTGTGCTTGTCTTCTTTCTGGGACTCAGCTTGAAGTCATGTTTCCTCCCCACCCCCTTTCTCCAATGAGAAAAGACATTTGTCAGACCCTGAGGCCAAGCCAGAATGCTGGGCTTGGAGGCCGGGCCACGCTCATCTCACTGCGGCAGGTGCTGGCTTCCTTCCTTTCCTCCCCCACCCCCTTCAGCAGTCAGTGGCTTGAAATTAATTGAGAACCAGAGGTCAGCTTCCAAAGCTGAGTCTCAGCTTCCCTGTCACCCATCCTTGTGACATAAATCTAAGAGGAAGAAAGTGGCCTCGTATGGGAATAGGTAGGTGAGTGACCGAGAGGTGACTTCCTGCAATCTCATGACAACGTTTTGTACAAACCCACAGCATCAGGATGACGTGTCTTAATCTACTGCTGGCTCTCTTCTGGTCTTACTTCACTACCGTCAACAAATGGCAGGTGCACCTCACGCAGCAGCTTACGGAGCCTCCTGTTTAGATGCAGAGCTTGTTGAGACACAGACTGAAAGACAGAGCGGAGAGAGCAGCAGAACCCTACTCAAATCTCTGCCTAGCTCCAGGCCGTATGCCACCTCATGATGCCAAGTCCCTCTCTGATGAGCCCAGGAGCATCATCCAAAGGTAGCTCTTTGTTCCTCTCTCCCACTTCCTCCTGAAAACAATGCTCTGTGAGCCTGGAAAACCCCCTCAGCAGATGATTGGTTTGGGAATAAATCTAGGGCTGCCAGATGTTCTCCACCACAAAACCTGAGAGTTTCCTCTACGCTGCTACACACCCAGCGTGAGAGGTGAGGACCCCAAGGAACAGAGCCCAGTACCACGAAGGGGACCAGCAGCCAGAGGGCCTGCTGCTCCCTGCATGGTCAGTGGAGAAACAAAAGACACTTGGAGGTTAGTCCAAGTCCTGTCCCCGATGTCCTCTGTATAAGCATGTCAGATATGATCTGAGTCACTTGGTTTAAAAGAAAAGTTCGGGCCTCATCTTTAGCTTTTCTGGTTATAAATGCAGGAGGAGGGGATAGGGAACAGAGTGGAAACTAATCTAAATCCCATTCTGAAAGTTAGTGTGTGTGTATGTGTGTACGCCTATGTGTACATGTGTGTGTGCATTTGTGTGTACATGTGTTTGCATGTGTGCATGTGCATGTATTTGTGTGTACGCCTGTGCGTGCGCGCATTTGTATGTGTATGCATGTGCTTGCACGTGTACATGTATATGTATTCATGTGTGTGTGCCTGTGTGTGCCTGTGTGCATGTGTGTGAATGTGTGTACACCTGTGTGTGCATGTACTTTTTTTGCAGAAAGACTTTAAGTGTAGTGTTTGAATTGACTTGCCAATGCTATCTCCTCACTGGGCCCAGTTTAAAGAGCTAGCTGTAATATATGTAGAGCCGGTTTTGTCTTAAGTACTGGGGAACTTAAGTTCCAGGGGAACCAATTATACAGTCAGTCGCTGTCTTTATCCCAGGTAAGCCAGAAATAAGGATAACCCTGGAAGAAGCTTGCATGCAAGTCCAGCCTGTGACCCATGAGCTGCAGTCACACTGCTACGAATGCTGCCCAAAGTAAAATCAGAAACTGATGAAAAACATTATGCTTTGGAGATTTTGTTTTTGCAGTTTTGTTGTATCAGCCACCAACGGGAACTGTGCAGAGGACAAGGTTGTGTTGCACTGTCCCAAGGGCATGGTGGAATTCTCTTCTGGAACCTGTTTTCTCCTTTTCAGCAGGAGTACAACCATGACATACATCATTGGACCAAGTCTCTACTCCCTTTGTTAGTTTCTGCTGCATGGAAGAGTTGTCCCCAAGACCTCTTTCCCATGGAGTAGCAGGGGTTTTACTCTCCTCTTGGGTAAGGCTGGGAGGGCCTGGGTCATTCCAAATAAAACCCCGAAGCCCATCAATTATTTCTACCCTGTGGGTCGGGGTCCCTACAATAGTTTCTCTCATTCCATTCCCCTGCCTCAGGTCTCACTTGCTCTTTGTCCTCCAAACACATAGATATTAAAATGTTCATCTTTAGTACTTAAACCTTTCCACTGGCTTGAGAATAAAATTCCTACCAGATAAGATTCCAGAGTCTGCCTTCCCTCTCTGGCCCATCTTCATCATGATCACCTCTTGGGTAACAGGAGACTTTAGCCTGAAGCCTTCCAGAGCTGCCTTTTGTGGATTTCTAGCCAAGGGCCTGCAGGGAGAAGAGCTCCCCAGCAGCTCAGGTCAGCCAAGGAAACAGCCTGCTGCCTCCCCAGCTCTCAACCGGCAGATCTGAAGCCAGCCTTCTAGGTCCCTATACAGGACAGAGCAACTGTCCAGTCCTGCCTCCTTCGGGGCGGAGGATGAGAGGCCTGAGCTAGTGCCCAGGTCAAGCACAGTGAGCCAGAGGTCAGTGACTTGTGCCTCTGCCGCCCCACACAAAGGGAGTTTCTCTGCTTAATCCCCAGGGCTGTAGGGTAAACATTTAGAAAGAGAAGTCCGTCCACAGAGGGCCGGCCTTTGTCTTCTTAGCCCCACTAAAAGATGGTCCAGTGGAGGGCTATCACAGTGGGATGGAGAACAGGAAGCAGCCACAGACCAAGAGTGGCCTAAAGGATGGCAGTGACCCAGCATTGTGGAGGGCTGGGCCAACAGCCAGAATGAGGCGCCCCACGCAAGGGGCCCTTGTACATGGCATGTGAAGTCCTTAGTTCGGCTCTCAGGCAGGGCTGGGAATTGTGCCCAGAACAATTTCCATGCCTTTATTTCTAAAAGCAAATATCCCCCAGGCTCCGGAGGACAGAGAGGGCTCTGTGCGCACGCCCCAGTTTCTTCCCAGCCCCCTCTCTCAAGCCTGCTTGTCTCTCTCCTAGTCTGTTTCCCAAAAGAGCTGCAGGACCCTTTGCTCGAAGTGGCCCCCAACTCTTCTCACTTCGGAGTGCAGCTCAGACCGTCCAGATCTGGTCCTACCTCTCTTGGTAGAAGACATTACAATCTCTTCAGAGACATAAAGGCTGCTGTTTGGGAGGCTCAAGGGACCAAGGTCCCAGCTCTTAAAAACCAAAGGGGAGTGGTGGGGAGATGGTTCAGTCGTTAAGAGCATTGGTTGTTCTTGCAGAGGATCTTGGTTCAGGTCCCAGAGTCCATGTGGTGGCTCACAACTATCTGTAGCTCCAGTTCTAGGGGATTTGACATCCTCTTCCAGTCTCCTTGGGCACCTGGCAAACACACAGTACACGGTACACACACATACGTGCAGGCAAAATACTCATATACATAAAAATAAATAAATCTTTTTGGTGGAGTTGGATTTCGGAGACATGGTTTCTCTGTGCACTCTCTTTGTAGACCAGGCTGGCCTCGAACTCACAGAGATCTGCCTGCCTCTGCCTGCCCAGTGCTGGGATTAAAGGCGTGTACCACCACCACCAGGAGCAAACTCTGATTTTTAACAGCCTGGTTTCCACTCCTCAGCAAGAAACAGGAGTGCTAAGGAGGTCCCCGCTCCTCACACCTCTCTTTGGTTCTCCAGGAAGCAAAGGTCCTATGGGGAAAACACCCTTAGGCTGCCCAAGTTCTGTTTGTTGTCTGATCTTTTTGTTTGTTTTGCTTTGTCGGGCTGGCCTGGAACTTCTTAAGGATCTCTGGTTGGTCTGTGCTCCTGTCACTCCAGACTCCAGACTACCACTGCAATGACAGCCATTGACTGACACAAGTGTTCTCACTAGTCCTGCACAGCAGGAGTACAGAGGACACTTGACTCCACCTCCCAAGTACTCAGCTCCTTTGTTTGTTTGTTTGTTTTGAGACAGGCTCTCACTGTGTAGTCTAGGGTAGCTTCCAACTCCCGATCCCCCTGCCTCCACTATGCTAGGTTTCCTGATGTGTATACCTGGCCTTGGAAGTTGTGACTTCTGCTTTGATAAAGCGGGGACACTAGCAGGATAGCCTTTGTGGCCCGTCTGACAGCACGGAGACCTGCCTAGATGCAGGGCCTCCAAAGCCCCTGAACCAGCCCTATCTCTGCTCCAGAGCCCACACTTCTTAGCTCTCTGTGACAAGGCACTGGTCCTTCAGCCCACCGGTGTCCATGTGTACTATGTGATCAATTTGACCATTAAAACAGCCTTTCAATTTACTTGGAATAATAATAAAGCCAGTTACCTTGTGGTAAAGAAGTCTTAGTGTCAGTATCCTCGGTGAAGATCCAGCGCCATCTATCCACAACCAGGTCAACTTGTACACAAGACAAGACACCTTAGCAAGTGATGAGAGCAAGGGATACACTGTCTAGTGTCCTGCAACTCCAGACTCCAGACTCCAGACCGCCACTGCAAGGGACAAGTACTGACTGGGGTGGGTACTCAATAGCCCTCAACATCAGCAGCAGAGAGGACACTCAATCATCCCTCTTGGAAGTGGACCAGAATGGAAGGGAGAATGGAGAACCGAGTGGAAGGTGAAGTGAACGTCTAGGACGGAGGCTTTGGAGGGACATGTCACATCTGCAAGGGAAACGTACCATCAAGCGCAAACACCCAAGGTAATAAATAAACAAGGCAAAAACAAGCGTCAAGGATAGAGAAAGGGGTGACCTAGAAAGAGCGACATCAAAATGACTTTTCTCATTGTGTCAGTTGCCTTTGAAACACACTTCAGACAGGTAATTCCTTGGCTCCCCGAAGGGCAATGGGTCCCACTCGTGTGTTTCCTGAGCCCCCACTCCGTGTTGTGCACTTAGCACCCATGGGATTCCTGCCACACCAGGTGATAACTGCAGAGCCAGAAAGAAGAAAGGAGAAGCCGCCTCCCCGTTTTCTCTTAGCTCCACAGCCTCCTGAAACGACCCTACTGTGGTCACAGCACCCTTCCTTCGCTACTATTTATCAGTGCTAGGCTCCAGAGGGCACTTCCGAGGGCCTTCCTGGGGTTTCCCTAGCGTGCTTCCCCCACAAGTTAGGAAATGACTTGTTAGGGTTCCATCCATCTTTTTACTGGCTGCTTTGTCACCTGCCCCCTCTTCCTGCCGGTGACCCTAACTGTAAGGTCTCTCTGCCTCAGCTAAGTGGTCCCTAATTGCCACAACCAAAGACCTGGGAGGCACCTGGTCTCTGGCCCGCTCACCTGCGGCGCTCTAGGATCTGGGTGGGCGGTGGACAGCGGAGCAGCCCCCAAAAGGAGAGGCGGGAGGCCCAGCTTCCCACCTGTCAATCACTGCCCAGCAGCTGCGCTCTGCGTAGCCGCTGCAAACTGCTCCTCCAAAGGAGATAAACATCATCGGGAAATCCAATCCAGCACCGCTTCAAAGATAAACAGATGTGCAGGGCGCCAAGGCTCAGGAGATAACGCCCCCACCCCGCCCCAGGAGCCAGCTGAGCCCTGCACCTGCCCCAGGCGACAAGGATGAGCCTCTTGGGAGGCAGGCTGCGTCCCTCTAACCTCAGAGAAAGGGTCTCTAGCTCTGTGGGTGGAGTTGGGGTTAGAATAGAAAGAAGTTCGGTTTCTAACAAACTCAGTGGACAGCACAGGGGCTTTGACATGAATTACCAAGGTTCAAATCCTGACTCTGCACGGTTGGCCAGGCGACAGCAATTCAAGGTGGAGGGCTCATCACACTGAGGTGGTCACTCAAAGCGCCCTCTCTGAGCAATAAAATCTGAACTGGTGTTGAGAGCTACCGCTTGCCTCTCGTTTGGGTCTGGGCTAGATAAAACAGGCTCAGGCTGACGAAGTATTGATGAGATCAGAAAGTGAGACCTTTTTGAGAGAGGAAAGCAGAAAGTGTGGGCTGAGCAGTAATACCTGGGAAGGGGTCTTCCCTACTCAGAACATCCCTCCCCAGACTCATTCATTCCTTCCCCTGACGTTGAGAAACACTTCGTAGCTTGGGGGAAAACCCTCAGTAAAGTTTGCAGAACCCTGAACGCTCCCTGAATCCTAAAAACCTCTTCCTTGGTGAAACCATGGTGTTTTCCCTAGGCCCACTGAACTGAACGGACTTTTGCTTAAGTAAGAAGAGTTGATGAGTCTCGGGCTGTGTCTATGGTGCAGTGAGATTCCTATTCCTGAGGCCAGAAGTTTCCTTGCATGAGGCAGACTGGAAGGAAGGAAGGACCTGGCTCTGCTCTGGAAATGCTGACCGCTGAGGAACACTTGGGGAACACCAGCTGAATTTCCATCTGTACTCCCCTACTCCTTCCTTTTAAAGCACGGCTGGCTTTCTCCTCTGCTTCAGAGTCCAGAGGTTTCCACATCGCCCTTCCATAGAACCAGGAGTCCCACGTGAGTCTCTGGTGCATTGGAAGCTATGGCAGCAGTCCCCCAGGATTCTCTGCCTGACCCTCAGCAGCAGCTACTCCTAGATCTACCAAGAACTTTAACCCAGTTTCCATCTCCCAGGGGACACAGCAGGGAGCACACTGGCTTGCTCTCCACGATGGGAGAGTCGCAAGAGGAATGCAAAGACACCCTTTGCTCTCCCCAATTGAAAGTTTACTACTCCGCTTTTTTGCAGAAGTGTGATCCCACTTTGCTCCAGTATGACCGGAGCTGTTGGCATCGTGACACTAGCTCAGCTTTGGAGAGCCTGAAAGGATCCGGGACCTCTCCGGACGCGCTTTCCCACTACATCAGTTTGAGTTGCGCTGTGGTCTTTGCCTGATCCGAGGTGTGGCGTCCCCTGAGCCTTTGCATCCTCCGGCTAGTTCTGCACAAGCCATTGAACGTGTGCAGTCCCCAGTCCTTGCACCCTCAGGCTCCGTCTACTCCCCCCCCCCCCAGCCAACGTGAAAAAATGCGTGCGGACCCTTTCCCTTCACTAGGAGGACATTGGGCTGGGAATAAAGTGCTATTGAGGCCCAAGAGGCCGCCTCTGTCTGCAGAGCTTTGTGCGGTGTTTTCGGAGACATTTGCATCTGTTTGCGCTTGGGTAAACGGCGCTGAAAGCTCTGCGGGCCGCAGAGAGCCAGAAGATTGTTCGGTGTCTCCCTCCCCCTCCGGGCGCTGGCTGCTCTGTGCCGCGCGCCACCGGCGCTGAGCGAGGCCTGCCAAACCCGTCCGGTTCAAAGATTGGGTGCCCTCGCTCTCGGCCCACTTTTAAACAATTGCCTTTAACAATGCAATTTTAAGCAGAAAATCGTCTAACTAGATTAAACCCACATGGCATAAAAGGGGAGGGGGGTTTGCAGGAGTCGGAGTCGACGGAGGAGTGCGGTGCCTAACAGGATAGAAAGTGTGAAATGCATGCAGAAGTGGAGGGACCGGCAGGTGTCAGACCTCCGGCCGGCCGGACCAGGCTGGACAGCTCGCCTCGCCCTAGTCTTAAGGCCGCAGACCGGGAGCAGCTCCCTAGGGAGAAGACGTGTGAAGCTGGGAGCCCATCCTAGCGGCTTTCGGAGGTGACGCGCTCGGCTCACTAGAGCTGCAGGTCCAGCTCTCCTGGTGTTGCCGCATCCTTCCCACCCCAAGTGGGAAGGGCACAAGGGAAAGCTAGTGAAGACGGAACGCCCTCTCCACTCGCGAGACTGAGCAGACAGGCTCTTTTAATGGGATCGAAATCAAAGTCAGGCCTTAGAAAGCTCCATTGCTATGGTAGCAAAGTTCCCCTGAAAGCGACAAAGCCCGGAGTCGCCCCCACCCCTTTCCAGGCCCTGCCCTCGCTCCCCTCCCTACCCCCACCTCCACCCGGCGCTGCCCGGAGCCACGCTCGGGGCGCGCTTGGACGGGTTAATCACTGCAAAAACAAAGACTTGAAAAGCTCTCCAATTGGAGAGCCCTTCATTGCCTGTTCTCGGGCTAGGGGGAGGGGAGGGCCGCGCTAGTGGAGTTTCCCCAGCCAGCCCAAGTAGGCGCTGCGGCCCTCAGTCCAGTGGGAGCCCCATCCCACCATCCCCAGGCGACGCCGCCCACACAATCTGGCACCTCCTGAAGGACTGATGGAGGTCGGCAGAGGGGGATCAGGCTGTCTCCCACCCAACCCCACCCACAGCCACACCACCACAAAAAAGAAACACAAAGCCCCAGGATTTTTCTTGGGAGCCTTCGGAAAGTATTTTGAAACTTGAAAGAAAATTTCTGACTCTACAAACTTAAAAAAAAGAACCCACATACTTCAAATTAATCAACGTTTAAGTAAATAATTGCAATATAATTGTAATAGACGTATGCAAATTCAATAAATTCAATTTAATTCAATAATATATTATAAATAATAACAATAAATTCAATTTAATGTGGGGTCTAGACAATATATGTATACACATATTTAATACGATGTGAAACTTAAAGACTTAAATTATCTTAAAGATTTCCTTTAAAACCTTTCCCTGGGATTCAGGGGCCTGGGTCCGACAATGGTGGGTTTATTCTCTTGAGCTCCTGGCCTGCCTTGCATTTGCCCTTTCGGAGCCCTCTGAGGAAGACTGACAGGGCCCCCTCGGTCCCTGTTCCTGTCTGCTGGAGCTGGAGACTGATGGGAGCCGTCAAGGAGTTGTCTGCCTACAGACAACGACCGGCCTGCATCGGGCTGGCAGTCCTTCCCCTTAGTTTCTGCCTCCGGAGAGTATGGAGACTACGAGGAGGAGCAGACAGGTAGTGGCGGCTGCCTTTAATCCCAGAACTAGGGAGCACTAGAGGCAGGCAGATCTCTGTGAGTTCAAGGCTAACTTGGTCTACACAGCAAGTTCCAGGACAGGCAGAGCTACACAGAAAAACCCTGTCTCAAACAACCAAAAGAAAGAAAAAAGATAAAAAGAGGAGGTGGAGAGTTTCTGACGGTTATGTTGAAGTCTGAGGAGACTCCAGCAAGCATGAAGGAGACTACTGGCTTTTGGTCCCTGCGTCTGGGGACGGCTTCACCAATTCACAGGGCAACCATCCCATTATCCAGAATTAACCAAATCCAAGTTGGACAATATCTGAGCCATTCTTTTTCTTATTGTTACTCTCCATCTCAAACAGGGGTCTCTCTCTCTCTCTCTCTCTCTCTCTCTCTCTCTCTCTCTCCCCCCCCCCCTCTGAAACTTCCTAAATTAGAGTCTAGAGCCCTTGCTAAGTATGGTGGCATCTTTAATCCCAGCACTCAGGAGGCAGAGGCAGGCAGATCTCTGAGTTCAAGGCCAGCCTGGTCTACAGAACTAGTTCCAGAACAGCCAGGGCTATGCAGAGAAACCCTGTCTTGAAATCCCCCCCCTACACACAAAGAATACTAAACTTGAAACTGGGCAGATGTGGTGCATGCCTTTAATCCCAGCACTTGGGAGGTAGAGTTAGGTGGATCTCTGTGAGTTTGAGGCCAACCTGGTCTACAAGAGCTAGTTAGTTCCAGTACAGGCTCCAAAGCTACAGAGAAACCGTGACAGAGAAAGAGGGAGAGAGAGAGAGAGAGAGAGAGAGAGAGAGAGAGAGAGAGAGAGAGAGAGAGAGAGAGAGAGAGAGAGAGAGACTCTAGGGTCACCCAGGATAAGGCAGCCCTATGACAACAATGGTATCTTCCCTGGGGGCTCCAGGCTGACCTAGGGGAAACAGGAAAGGTCCTCAGGGACAGCACCCCACAAAGGGATCATCTGTTGGTGAGCTTTGTTCCTGACCCTCTTCCCTTACCCTTTGCCTCTTAGGGGACTGCCATTGCCTCATCCATCCCTGCGGTGAGAGGTGACATCATCATAACCGCTCTGTGCCTCCCTCCAGTCAGTCTCCAGTCCTCAGGAAGGAGACTGCCCACCACGCCAAGACCTAGGCCTCTCTGTGACGGCTGGTGGACAGGCAAAGCAACAGCTCCTTCAGTTTCCAAGGTCTTCATTTTCGCTTCCCTCCAGTTCTTTCTCCCTCACAAAACAAGGGCCTGGTCTTCTGTGCTCTTGTGGGTATTAGGCCCAGGCCCAGGATCAAGGTGATTTCAAGCCTCTGCTGATCTGATGCAGGACTAGACCTGCCTGCAAGCCTGGGTAGGGTTTATTTGTAAAACTGGGGTAGGAACACCCCTGCTTTGTGAGAGTATTGATAGGATCAGAGGCCACCAAACACCTGACCCTTGCCTCTGAGAAACTTCTCAAAAGATATCAGTGGTTATCACAGTTCATTAGCAGAACTCTCATCCCCCAGGCTGGGAGACTGTAGCCGAGACTTCTAAGCCATCAATGTTTCTTCTTGCTCTTTTAACAGTCTTTGTCAAGATTTTCATTTTTGAGACAAGATTTCACTATTATAGTCAGGCTGGGCTGGAATTCACGAGATAACACAGGAGGCCTCAACTAGTGGGGATCCTCCCTCCTCAGCATCCTGAATACTGAGATGACAGAATGTGACCCCATAACCTTCTTGTTAAGCGACTGCCTCGTTTCAGATGCTCTCCTTAGTAGGCATGTCTCCTTGATGCCTCATCATCACGGGCTTCTCCTCATTAGCACATCCGTGTAAGTCTAGTGTGCAGGGGGAGGGGCGGCAGCAGACAGGCACAGGAAAGCCAAGCGATCTGCACAACTCTGTGCCCACAACCCGCAGCAGAGCCTGACATTGTACCTTATTCCCGAACCATGTTTCAAAGACCCAGGGAGTCCTTGATCATAGCAGTGTGGATACCAGCTGCCCCCTCTCACTTACTTGGATAGAGAAGGCAACCTAAGGAGTCTGTGCCTCAACCCAGATACCATGGAGAGGAGGGCTGAGTGTCCCTTTGCCTGGGAACAGAGTCCCCTGAAGATGGAGAGAGGATGACCTGCATAAGTCATCTCACTTTCTTCTCCACCAGACCTCGTTCCTACAGTGCTCATCAAAGTGCAGTCAGTCGCCCACAGGTTCGATGCATCATTCTGTATAACCCAGATAATACAGGGAAGACAGCATCCTGGCTGGCATGTGTCAGCACTGCCCTTCCAGAGGCTGAAGACCAGGAGGCAGAAGAAGCCCTCTGCATTACTTTGCTTTCTATTGCTGTGATAAAGACCAGGGCCCAAAGCAACTTGAAGACAGGGGGAGGGGCATAGCATCTGACAAGTCACAGTCCTTCATTGAGGGGAGGTCAGAGCAGGAAGTCAAGGCAGGAGCTGAAGCAGAGACTGCAGAGGAATGCTGTTTACTGCTTCTATGGCTTACTGACTTGCTTCCATGGCTTACTGGCTTGCTTTTTTTTTTTAAATTTTTTTATTCTTTTTTTCCTCATTTTTTATTAAAAATTTCCATCTCCTCCCCTACTCCTCCCCCTTCCCTCCCCTCCCTTCCACCCATACCCCCACTCCCTCCCTCTCCAAGCCAAAGAGCCATCAGGGTTCCCTTCACTATGTTAAGTCCGAGGTCCTCCTAACTCCCTCTAAGTCCAGGAAGGTGAGCAACCAAACTGACCAGGCTCACAGTGAGCCCGTCCATAGTGTAGAGTTCAAGCTCATCGTCGTTGTTCTCCTCCACCGTCAGCCACATTCAGAGAGTCCGGTTTGGTCCCCTGTTCCATCAGTCCCATTCCAATTGGACTTGGTGGTCTCCCGTTAGATCTGTCCCATCGTCTCAATGGGTAAACGCACTCCTCACGGTCCTGACTTCCTTGCTCATGATCTCCCTCCTTTTGCTCCTCATCAGGACCTTGGGAGCTCAGTCCGGTGCTCCTATGTGGGGCTCTGTCATTTTCTCCATCCAACGCCAGGTGAAGGTTCTATGGTGAAGAAAGTGTGGAATATATACATATTAGAGTACTACTCGGTGGTAAAAAACAATGACATCTTGAATTTTGCATGCAAATGGATGGAAATAGAAAACACCATCCTGAGTGAGGTAACCCAGGCTCAAAAAGATGAACATGGGATGTACTCACTCATAATTGGTTTCTAGCCATAAATAAAGGACATCGAGCCTATAATTCGTAAAAAATCCTAGAGAAGCTAAATAAGAAGGTGAATCCAAAGAAAAACATATAGTTATCCTCCTGGATATTGGAAGTAGACAAGATTGCCGGACAAAAAATGGGAACTTGGGGGTGGGGTGGGATGGGGGGATGGGGGATGGGGAGAGAAAAGTGTGAAGTGGAGGATGGGAAGAGCTTGGGGGAATAGGATGGTTGGGATATAGGAAGGGTGGATATGGGAACAAGGAATTATATATCTTAATTAAGGGAGCCATTCTAGGGTTGGCAGAGACTTGACTCTAGAGGGGTTCCCAGGTGTCCAGGAAGATGCCCCCAGCTAGTTCCTTGGGCAGCTGAGGAGAGGGTGCCAGAAATGTCCAGATCCTATTGCCATACTCATGAATAACTGGCTTGCTTTTTTACATAACCCAAGACTACCTGCTTAGGGGGCCAGGCCCTTCCATATCAATCCTTAAGAAAATGCCTCAACAGACTGTCTCCCGGCCAATCCGATGACATTTTCTCAGTTGAGATTCCTTCATCCCAGATGACTCTAGCCTCTGTCAAGTTGAAAAAAAAAAAATGGACCAGCATATGCTCCTGCTCCCACTGGGGGAGGAGAGACTCTATCTGTTAACCTTGGTCAGGCATAATGAACTGGGTACCTCAGAGTCAGTCATCCAACACCGTAGCCTCTCTGGAAGTGAGGAAGGAAACAAGGTGAAGGCTAAGCTTGGGGAGAATGGCCCCCAATAGTCCATCACAAACCAGCAGGATCTATCTTGATCACTAGAACCTCCCAGGAGAAAAGGTGTGACAGACCCCTCAGGCATCCTGGCAATGGGCATGGGAGGAGGCCCATCTCTGTCTTGTCTAGCCTATCTATCCCTCGCACCCAAGAGCATAAAACAGCTAGCTGTCAGGCCCAAGAGTGTTGTTGGAAATAAGGAAAAACTGAAACCCCGAGAGGCAGTAAGCGCTCCAAACCAAAGCCAGTCCTTAAAGAGAGAAGCCGGGGTATGACCCTCCTCTGCACAGGGACAGCGTATCCTCAGTAAACGGCTGAACAGCTTGCAGGTGAACCACTGCCCTAGCTTGCAGAACAGAGCTTATGAGATACTTGTCTTGGGGCTGGCAGGCGACCTTCAGAGGTGAAAGCTTAACCCCTCTTAACCTCTGGCCTCTTACCACTACTCCTCTCTTGGCTCCTTCTCTAGGCAAAGTAAGTGTACAAATCCTGTCTCATTCTGCCCAGAAGCCACCTGGGCTGAGAGGCCCAGTAGAGCCTCCCCACACTGATCGGTCTTGCCCCAGTGAAGGAACCCCAGAGGAGAGACACTGTCACCTCAAGTAGGATATCTGCTGCAGGAGGGAAAAGCTGGGGCAGGTTCGGGCGTCCACGGTCACTAGACCCGAGCCATTGACTAATGTGTGCGCTAAACATGTGCAAAACATTCCCCAAACCAAGAGACGTCGCCCACAACATCACAGCAGAGTCCTACAGGGCCAGCATCCTCCTGCGCAGCAGGAAGAGAAAGCCTCCTGTGGCAGCAGCTCAAAGCCAGCAAGCAGGCTCTCAGAGCTGGGGACTTCCCCACTTGAAAGAACAACAGCTCTCAAGTGCAGAGCGAAGCCGCCCTGTCAATGGACCCCTTGTTATGCTAATGAAGGAGTCTCCTCTGCACCAGGCAGAGCTCAAAAAGACCCCCTTGTCACCACAGTGTCCTCCTCATGCCTAGGCATGCGGGTGTGTAAGGGTCCTCAAGTCTGTGTGTGCGCGCGCGAGTGTGTGTGGGTCAACAGGGCTCCTGGAAACAGAAGCCTCTGGCTGCTGGTCTCCCGACAGGACATGCATTCTGAATGAGACTCATTGGGGAAAGAGCGACGTGTGGCTGGCTCTCGCTCATTTAGCTGTGTTTCCGAGGGGCCCTGAGGAGAGGGCTGCCAGCCGGGCAAAAATTGTCCCCACTTTTCTGTATTGTCAGTGGAGTGGCATCTCAGTCGGACCTTGGTGAATAAAACAAGTCCCTCAAGTTAAACTTGAGATACCAACCTCACTCATTTGTCCAATGAACTAGGGAGGCCATCGGCCATCGTGGGAAGCACGTGGGACAGAGCCTGACACATAGCAAGGGACTTCTGTGCCCAAGCTGCTCAGCCCTCAGCACAGGCAGGGTGGGCGGGCTTATCACAGAGGCCTCTGGGTAGCCACTGAATGCAAAGCCGGCTGTTGGTGGTCTTACATGGATAGGTGCCTAACTAGACTGCCTTCTTTGATTAGTCAATCCTGGGGTTCTCCACCTGAGCCAAGGCCCCACAATTGCAGCTTGATGGAGGCGGTGGCCTGACCCCTCATGTCTCTCTTTTACTTGTCACAGGTCCTTCTGTGACTAGGCTTCTCTGTGCTTCAGTCTCATGTGTCAAATGGACATAACAGCCTTTTTCATGGTGGCTATGCATACACCATTGGGAAGCTTAACCCAGGGCCAGGTTCCACAGTAAAGGCTCAATCAATGCCAGCTATCACCTGCACGACCATCCTTCTCTACTGCTGTTTGTCCAACCTGCTGAGAACCCTGGCGTGAAGTGACCCTCCTGGTGCAGACTCCAAACAAGAACTAGAGAATTAGAACCTCTCTGTCATCCTCCTAGAAGAGAAGAGCATCAAGAACCTGTTGTTCCCCCCTAGTCTTTTTCCTACCTCATCCCTACCCTCCTACCCCTAACCCCACCATTTTCTTCTCTCAGAAGTATGGGGTGATAATGGTTCCTCTCTTAATAACTCTACTCAATGAGAAAGCTGAGGGGACACAAGTCAGCTGGTGTTCACCTGTGGCCCCACTCCTGCCCCTTACCTTTGGGGCTACTCAGGAGCAGGATGCTCACTCACACAGAGCAAAGAGTTGGCTGTTGCCTTGGGGAAGAGAAAACTCTCAAGAGCAGGCCACTGATCTCAAAGGGAAATAATGGGATTTTCTGGGATTCACACTGATCCCCACAAGAGAAAGGCCTCTGTTTGCCGCTTCTAAGCCGCCAAACAAGGATCTAAAGCCTCTTTCAGGCTGGAGTCCTTTCTGAATCCTTATTATCCCCCGGGGGCACTGGAGAACAGCCCCTGTGCCTGGTCCACCCTGTAGAGAGCTTTTCTCCAGGCACAGGCCTCCCTGGTTTCCTAGTGACCCACATGCTAGGGGACCACAGGCACTGACCCACAGTTCTTCACTGTGGCCTAAGAGGCCCGCGCTCTCCACCTGCCGGGAGATGTGCTCCCACCCAGGGACTAGACCAGGGATGACTGTGAGGATGACAGCAGTCACGGCAGTCACCAGCAGGCACAGTACTGCAGCTGGCTGTTCTGGAGCAGCACGGTGAAGCAGACCCGGCTTTCCTCCCCATCTGGAGATCTGGGGATCTGCTGGCAGAACCAGGCCAGCGCCTGAAGAGCTGGCCACCCCTCCAGGCTCCAAGTGACTGCACCCCACCTGTCACTACCTCCAGCTGTCCTGCTCAGAGTCACACTCCAGATCCAGCTGTCATCCACTAAGGCCCCACTTCCAAAACCTCACAGACACACCAATACTTAAATGTGCATCTAAGCTTAGGCCCCAGCCTTATACCCGGCCCGTTCTTCAGTCCTCTCTCATTCCCATTGTTCTCTCCACCCTGATCAACTCCCCCAAATCAAGAGACCACAGATCCCATCCTCCCTTCACCCCACCTCTCTCCACATGTGTCCTCAGCCCAGCAATCCAAGAGGTTTCCTTCCCTTCCCCACTGTAATTCAGCTTTAACTTCCTAACAAACCAAGGGCTCTCTACCACCCCGTCCCTGGGGATAAAGCAGAATTCTTTCCTGAGATGTACCAGGCTAAGAGTTGCAACTTATCCCTCCTCCATGAGCCCGCTCTCAGCAGTACCCCACACATATAACATGCTCACACGCGTGCATATGCATGCAGGCAGGCTTCTGTACTGTGGCCCTTTGTTCTGCTAACAGCCCCTCAGTCTAGCTTTTCCCTCCTCTATGAATTTTAAAAATATTTTTACATTTATTTAATCTATTTTATGTGTATGGCTGTTTTGCCTACATGTATGTATGTATACTGTGTGTGTACCTGGTACCCCCAAGAAGGCCAAAAAAGGATATCAAATACCCTGGAACTGGAGTTACGGATAATTGTGAGCCACACTGTGGGTGCTGGGAATTGAACCTGGGTCCTCTGCAAGAGCAACAAGTACTCTTAACTTCTAAGTGATCCCTCAAGGCCCCTATCCATCTTCCTATCATTTTATTCTTTTTTGATAATTACTAATCTTATTTTATGTGTGAATGTTTCACCTGTTGATATGTATGTATGTATACAACATGCATGGGTGCCTTTGGGAGTCAGACACTGGAATCCTTGGAATTGGAGTTTAAGTATGTCTGTGAACCACTGTGTAGGTGATGGGAGTCAAACCCAAGTTCTCTGCAAGAACAACAAGGGCTCTTGAACAAGCGAATCATCTGTCCAGCCTCACCCATACATCTTTAAAGACAATTAGGGCAGCTGGATTTTGTGACACATGCCTCTAATCTCAGCACTCAGGAGGCAAATGTGTGTAGATCTTTGTGAGTTTGAGTACAGCCTGGTTTGCGTTGTGAGTCTCAAGGCCAGCCAGGGCTACACAGTGAAACCCTGTCTCAAAATAAACAACAACAACAACAACAAAATCTCCATAAAACCACCACCTCTACCATCACCACCACCACCTCCACCAATACCACCACCATCACCACCACAACCACCACCATCAATACTACTACTACCCCCACCACACCATCACAACCATCACAACCATCACCACCACCACCACCACCACCACCACCACCACCACCACCACCACCATCACCACCACCACCTTGTGAGCCCCAAGGCCAGCCATAGGTAGCCATATCATCCAGGAAACTTCCCCAATTACCCAACCCCCACCCTGTGTTAGTATACTGTGTGCCTGTGGCAGAGGCTGCTGACAGTCTCTTCTCTCAAGGTGACAGAACTGCCTGTTGGGTAAATGGCCAAGAGAAGAACTACCCTGCTGGGTCTCGGTTGCAGTTCCTGTCTGACCAATGCAGTATAAATAAAAGGATCTAGAGGGAGGGAGTGGGGGTGTGGGTGGAGGGGAGGGGAGGGAAGGGGGAGGAGGAGGGGAGAAGATAGCAATTTTTAATAAAAAATAAATAAACTGGAAAAAAAGAATAAAAATTTATTTAGATGAAAAAAAATAAAAATAAAAAAAATAAAATAAATAATAAAAAAAATAAATAAAAGGATCTACTCATGGTAGCTTCCGGAAAGCTCCTTCAGAGGACCATGGCATGTCTGCTATCTTGTCCCCATCCTTCTTTCGTCCTGCCTTACGCAGAAGGGCCACCAGCTTAGATAACGAGGAAAAAGCCACAGACTTTGGAACGGATGAAACTTGGCTCCTGTGGGTCTCATGGAAAAGAGAGGCTATGTTTCGTATGTTAAGAAATTCTGCAGAAAACAATTGTTGCCATTGTTGCTTCAAGTACTATCATTCTCTGTTACTCTCTCTGTACCCTAGGTATAATTCTATAACCAAGCCTATCACACTGTGTCATGTTACTTTTAGTGGGTCTGCTTCTCTGGGTGACTGAGAGCTACCCAAGGGACTGTCTAAGTCATCCCTGTATCCAAAGAGCCTGGCATTTCATAATGGGTGAAGGAAATAGGGTGATTTTAACAGGCACATAGAAGATTGATGTATGGATGGGAATTTTGCATACAGTTCTTAGACATTAATATACGTGTGTAAGCCAGGTCCTACACACTGGTCTTGCTTTCTGGCACGCAGACACTATTTCTGGTACCTTCAGGCACAAATAGCATTCCCTGCCCAAGACCATCCCATGCATACACACGACCTCGCTCACTCCGTCAGGACTGTGAGGTCTGGGACACTCTCAGGGCACGTTGATTCTCCCAGGATACCATGCCTTGGCTGCAGACACAGCTAGTGAAGGGTTGGGAACTGCTTTCTGGTGACATCTGAAGGTCAAACGGAACTACTGAGAAGGAGAAGAAAATCAAAGCGGTGTGGGGATGACCTTCAACCAAGGGAAGACAGAGCCGGACAATGCATTCTTCTCCCTCCTCCTCTGAACTGTGTGACACCCTCACAGTCTCTGCCGAAGTCTTGCAGAGTTAGCAGCCAGCTGAGCCGGTGACCACGCAGGACACGTCTAATGCTCTCCTGACCTCCATCTCCCCTCCTCACCCATCTCTACCCTTTCCCCTGCCTTCCTGGGATTAAACACTCAGTACAATCTTAGCACTGCACCTCTGTGCCTTTCTTTTCAAAGGTGACACCAAGTTTATCTTGCTTGGTAGGTGAGCAGTCTCCTGTGGTCAGGGCACAAGGGAGCGATGTGATGCAAGGCTGGTCATGTCAGTCACTGCAAGGTCCAGGAGGCAGACCACGCACGTGGTACTAAAAGCCACCCCCACCCCACACCCGCATAGGCTCTTGTGTTTGAACGCTTTGTCCCTGGTCAGTGATTCGGTTTGGGAAGGTTATGGAGCCTTTGAGAGGGTGAAGCCATGCTGGAAGAAGTGTGTCACTTGGGTAGACTTTGAGGGCTTGCAGCCTGACCTCACTTCCTCCTCTCTCTCGCTGCTTCCTGTGTTTAGATGAAACCTCTCTGCTTTTCCACTCCAGGGCAGCCTCACTCTCTGGCTGTCGTACTTTCTCCTGCATGATGGATAGGCTAGATCCCCTGAAAAACTGTAAACTCAGATAAACCCCTTCCTTTCAGTTGCCTTTGGTCATGGTGGTTTATCAGAGCAACGCAAAGGAAACTAGTACAGTACGCTTACCTTTGAAGTTATTTGGGCACAAGAGGAACTTTATGGCTTTTATAGCCACGCGACCAAATCCCGAGTATTTTGAAACGGCACTAGTTTTCGCATCAGCTCAGAAGCCAGAAACAGCTGGAGTTGCACAACTACTATTGTTTCCATTTCATAGTATGGCGACCTCACACCGAGAACTGGGAGTCGATTCTCCCTGGCTCTTCAGATGAGTGAGCCAGGCGAGTGGCTTGGTCTCCCTGTGCCTATTTCCCCAGTGTGGCTCGCATGTAGTAGGTGGTTACCTCGAGTGAGGCACAGTGCAGGGTCGATCAGCATTCATTGTTGTCACTGTGGGAAAGCATCCAGGGAAGAAAGCCGGCGCACCTTTGGCTGCATGCTCTCTGTGTCAGCTCTGAACTCCCTGTGGTCAGCAAGTCAGTTGTTAACCCCCTTGCCTATCAATAAACCAAGAAAGAATGGTTGCGTAAACTGTCACAAGGACACATGGCCAGTTGCACACCTCTGGCAGCCCCGGTGGGGAGGTGGACCCAGAGTTACTCTAACCGCCCAAGAATGTGCCTGTTAGGGGGCAGAAGAACCCCACGGGCTTCCATGGCACACAGGTGTTGGTAGATAATTGAATATGCTAAAAAATAAGCAGTCCTTTAGTCCACCATATAGCTTCTGAGAAAATATCCTAAGGTGTGCCCTCCTGTGAACACACACACACTCACCGCCTTTGATTCCCTTCATTTTGGGGGTTATCAGGGAGACATCTACACTTTCTGCTGGGTTGTTTAGTAGAGAGGCTGAAAATGGGGACTGTCAGTTACACACATTCCGCATTTGTAGGTAAGGACGGAGAGAACAAAGAGCTAAGAAGGGAGGATGAAGGAAGAGAGGAAAGGAGCTTGCTGAAGTCATAGTTAGGGATGAAAGCCTGTCTGGGGAAGGGAGCTTCTAACGCCATGGCCCAGCAGAGCAGTTCCTAGACACAGCTGCTGAGCCAGCCTGTGACTCAAGTGTGGGGTGCTGCCCTAGCAAGGACAAGGAGCCAAGGCATTCAGAACAGCAAACCCAGGGAATAGAGATCCAGGCCAAAGACCATGACTCACAGGAAGGGAAGGCGGGGGGTAGGTGGAGGAGAATTGTGGGTGCACCCTGGGCCTCTGGTCAAAGGTGGTTCTGGGGAATGCCAAGTGCTTCACAGGTGCCTTAATGCATGGACAGATGGAACAGGGGCCTCATGCATGGGCAGATAGAATAGGGAGCTATCCCCACTTAACAAACAAAAACAAACAAACAAAAAATGAGGCCAGGATGAGGAAGTCACTTAGCCAGTGAGTGATGAGACAGGAAGTAGGTGGCTCTGGATCATCAGGACGAAGCAGAAGGGTCCAGAGACTGGGTCAGTGTCTTGCAAGCTGGCTGGAGCAGGTGTTGTCTGGTGGCTGGTGGGCAGGAGGAGGCAAGTGGAGAAGCTTGGGCCCTGGCCCACCTGCCTCACTTGCTGGTGCTGCCTATGACACCCTCACCCCCCCCCCAATCCAGTGCTAATCAGCTTAGGAAGGCTCCAGAAGGGCAAAGCTCTCACTCTGCAGCAGCAAATTCACACTTCAATTAAAAGACAGGCAACCCAGACCTGACATCCACACTCCTCCACCCAGAGAGTTAATTAAGACAGGAGGAAATGGAGGGGGAGAAGGTGACCTTGGGAGGTCCTGCCTTGAACTGACCACTGTGGTCAACCTAGTGTTTCCAGCTCAGTCTGGAACTCAAGACCACAGAATCTTATGTAGCCTAGGCTGGTCTTCAGCTTACTATGTAGCTAAGGCCGGCCTTAGACTCCGGATTTCCCTGCCTCTACCATCAAGTGCTGGGATTATAGGTGTGCAGCATCACCGTGCCTGGCTCAGGCTCAGACTCTGCCCTTTTACACATTCTGAGACTGGGTCTGATGCCGAAGAGTGTTGAGAACAACCACTTGGTAGGCTATGAAAACAATGCAGGGGTGAAGCCAGAAAATGCAGGGGTGAAGCTGACCAGCAGTTAAACCATGATGTCAAGATAGGAATTATGGGAGGGCATCCCAGAGGATAAAGGGAGTAAGACTTTGAACCTTTTGCTTTAATTATGTGTGTGCATGCTGGGTTGAAGTGTGTGTGTGTGTGTGTGTTCGTGTGTGTGTGTGTGTGTGTGTGTGTGTATGTGCAAGTGCACATACATTTGTGTGTTGGTTTGTTTACCGAAGGTCTCAATTAAAACAAAAAAGTTTAAGATAAGCCCTCCCCCTCCCCACTGACCAGTCTTCAGAACAAAGAGATGCTGCTGTCTGCCACAGAGCTGCATAGGCAGATGTGCCCAGCCAGAGCCCTGTAGCTGTTACTCCCAGTTATGACTCTAAAGCCCTACAAACTGGAAGCCTGTGTCCCCAAGCCCATCACAGACAGGTTAAATGGTGTGGAGTGAGGCTTGTACAGTGACAGGAATGGCCTAGCTGGGCTACATTGGGAAGAGGGAATGCAAGAGACCAGTTGTGACTTCTGCACAGGTCCAGCCTCCAAACTAGTCCCCAACTGGCATCAGAGCCTGGGAACAAAAAGTAGTCAATACCACACACCTTCCTAGGACTCAGGGCCTGCTAGGAAGAAAGGGGAGTGGGTCCATGACAGGCCTTCGCCAGCAGGAGGTAGAGCAGAGGGGCATCCAGGGCAGGGCAGGGTGGGGCAGCCAGAGGGCTGCCTTCTTCAGTGCCAAATTCCCTAAGCTTTGCAAGCTGAGCCATCCCTGCCCTCTGTGTCTTGGAAATCCCTTTGAGCTGGAGAGGGCACATGGGGGTCAGAGAGTGATGAGCTCTGGCCCCAGCACCGTTTGAAATCCTGGGCCAGGGGCGAGGCCTTCGAGGTGGGGTCGCCACCTCCAGGGCAGCGGCGTCCTCCGGCCGGTTGCTAGGGCCCCTCTTCGGAGGCATCAGGTTATAGGGCCGCGTGGAGCAGCCCATCTGCCGGCTCACTTCTCACTTTCCCCCCTAAGGCTGCCTGTGACCCGGCTCCCCAGGCTCTGGCCCGGGTGTAAAAGTGGCGGGGGGCCTTTATTCCCACCGAGCCCCTTCTCAGCAGCTCGGCCGGCCAAACTGCTCTTGGATTACATTTTGATGAGTTTTCAATTTAGGCTCCACAGACAAGGGAGGGGAGGGGCGGGAGCGAGGGCGGGGGCGGGGCGGGCGGAATAAATGCAACAGATGGGCCCAATTGTACTGCCTAGGCAAATGAAGGAAGACATCTGTAGCTCCCGAATACTGGTGGTCTGAAACGCAATTAGCCCTCTGTGAAAGGGGCCCCTCGCAGCCCCCTCGGCCAATCCCCTCCGAGGCACTGCTCACGTTACAATGGCCTTGACCACAATCCATTGAGCAGAAAAAGGAAAAAAGAAAAGAAAAGAAAAGAAAGAAAGATTAATCCAGGAGTTGCTGGGCGGTGGGGCTGCCAGTGGGTTGCTAGGTGGTAAGGGAAGGGGACTTGATTTCTGCGTTTTCCGGGTTTCCTTCTGCGAATACTCACCCTAAGTTCTTTGGGAAGGCAAGGAGAGCGGGAGTATCTGATTTTTTCTTTTCCTCTTGATGAGGTGCTGTGGCCCCACCTCTCCAGTGTTTCTTTATCTGCAAATGGTTCAGAAAATCTCCATTTTCGACACTGTCCTGTTTGGAAAATAATGAATGAAGACACCAGCCTGGGTCCAAAGTTTTGCTGTCGTGACCCCAGAAGAGAAGGGTTTGGGTCTTCCTGTAGTCACACATACTTAGGACCAGATCTAGCAGATCTCGGACGGACCCTGCAGAATAGCACGGACTGTCGACCGGAGGCCAGCGCACCTTTAAGTTGCCACCTGGCTTCGTGTATCTCCCTCCCCGCCCCCCCACAAGGCTGACTGTCTGATTTGGGAGATAAACGAAGCCTGTGTCCCAGCCACCCTTCTAGAGTTTCAGCTGCTCACGTCCTGTCAGGGCCATCAGATGGCCCCAAAAGCTCCCTGGTCTGTGTCACAGAGGTCACTCCAAGGATGTGATTCTCTGGCCCAGGGCCTTCTTTGGGAAGAATCTCTGTCAGTTAAGAACCAAGGGTGCACTGGCCCGTTGTTTATTTTAGCAAGAAAGAAATATATACAGCATAACATTTACCATGTTAACTTTTAAATATAATTGTTTTTTTTTTTAAAAGCTTACTCATTTTTATCTTATGTGTGAGTGTTTTTCCTGCCCGGGTGTAAGTGCAATCTGTGCATGAAGCCAGAAGACGACTCTGGAGCCCTGGAGCTGGAGTCAGTCAGCTGAGAGTGGCTTTTAGTTTGATTTTCAATCATTAAATTATGTGACTGGTTTGTTTTGCTTAGTACAATGTCCTCAAGACACATCCATGTTGTAGCATAAACCAGAAGTTTCCTCCCTTGTAAGGCCAAATAACATTTATTTGTATATGTGAGCCACATTTTGTATCCATTTACCTGTTGATGGACAACTGAGTTGTGTCTCCCTTGAAGAAGGCTGCTGTGTCGTGAACATAGGTACACACATACCTCTTCTGGCTTCTGCTTTTAAGTTTTTGTTTTGTTTTTAATATACTCAAAAGTGACTTGCTAGATAGTATGGTAATTTTGTACTTACTTTTGATATATTTAAATGTATTTATTTTTATGTGTATATCTGAGTGTTTTGCCTGCATCTAAATATACTACATGAGTACAGTTCCTGCAGAGGCCAATAGAGACCCTTGTATCCCCTGGAACTATAGTTACAGATGGTTGTGAGCCACCACATGGGTTCTGGGACCCAAACATGGGTCCTCTGAAAGAGCAACCTAACTACTAAGGATCTTTCCTGCCCTTCCTCCTTTCCTTCTTTCCTTCCTTCCTTCTTTTTTCTTTTCTGAATGAAGCATCAATTCAGTTCCAGGCAGGTGGTTTTTAAACACAATATTGATGATACTGTCTACCAGCCCTAGAAAATGATGCTTGCTTTTTTTTTCTCTTGGACTCAGCTGGTGTTTTGATTGCTGCTGATTGAGTGTGTTCTGAGCCCTGGGCCTTCCATGAACCTAGGTAGTTACTGAGCTGGTTTGTGGTTCACAGTCCATGTGGCTGGGTTCTATCTGCCTTGAGGCTTGCTCACTCCACACTTTCCCTCCCACAGTCTGTCCAAGAGGGCTCTGACATTTCTCTGTAGCTTTGGAGTCTGTCCTGGAACTCGCTCTGTAGACCAGGCTGGCCTTGAACTCACAGAGATCCACCTTCTCTGCCTCCTGAGTGCTGGGATTAAAGGTGTGCACCACCACTGTCCGGCCCAAGCTGCTTTTCTTATTGCTAGTGTTTTCATTATTATTAGTTTGTGTTTAGACAAAGCAGCAGACACTGGACTTAAATTTTTCAAGTCTCGTTGGTTAAATGTTTCAAGGTTTGGGAGTATCTTAATTAGTCAGCACCTGGTGCCACTTTATCAAAGTCAAAATGGATTGTCTGTGCTTGGAACCTGTGATGACAGAGGCCCTTTCAAAAGTGGCAACTACCTCTGTTGTGAAGTGATCTTTTTGTATACTGTGAAGATGTGTCATTTGGGTTGGTTCAGTAGAAAGCTGAGCAACCAATAGCTAGGCAGGATTTCTAGGCACAGAGGATGCTGGGAAGAGGAAGGGCAGAGTCATTGGCCAGACATGGAGGAAACAGGAAAGCAGGATAGGCAGTAGTAGATAAGGTAAACAAACCTCAGGGCAGCACATAGATCGATAGATATAAGAGCTAGCTCAAAACAAGCCTAAACTATCGGCTGAGCATAATTAATAAGTCTCCCAGTTGTGATTTAGGGGTTGGCTGGCAGGACAGAGAAAGATTTGCTACAATCCCCCCACCCCAAATCCTGACCTGTCAGATTCCCAGCAATGCATCAGGCTGTATCATCTCTCTGAGACTCCACTGCCTCACCCGAACTACCTTTCTGGCCCTGGAAGTGGAACAAAACTTTGGAGTCAGGAACAGGCGTTGGGGTAGAGAAGAGAAAGCTGTAGGCACCTCGTGAGCTAACGAATGCTGGGAGCCCAAGGAAGACGAAAGCATTGCTTCCTCTTGGGATCTTCCTCAGGTCTAAGCCAGTGCCTCGGAGGAAGATCATGAAAACCCCACAGATGACTGCTATCTCTGAGCATCTTGGCATCGGTTGAACAAGCCATGTCTAGGCCTCTGCTGTGAGCAGACTGCCATGCCATCTCCTACTTACCAACCTCACCCACTCCCCAACCAGGCTGTTTTCTCTGAGCTGCGATGTGCCCAACCTGACCATTATGAGACATCCTGATCCAATGGTGTTGGCCGATGAGACTAACATGCTACAGAGGCCAGCAGGCATTACACAAGGCCATGAGTGTGAGCCCGGTGCTACAAAAACCTCTAATTAAACCACACAGAAGCAGCAGCCAGTCTTTAGCAACATCTGGGACCGGCTAAGGAAAATGGACTTTGACCTGCCCATTGCTCCCACCCTCCATAAATGGAAGCAGCCCATTGCAGTATCCGCCCTCCCACTGGGTCCCTCCATCCAGCTCCCAAATAAATACATGGAGACTTATTCTTACTGATGAATGCCTGGCCTTGGCTTGACTTGTTACTAGCTAGCTTTTCTAACTTAAGTTATCCTATTTCTCTTTAATTATGTTTTGCCTCTGGGCTTTTTACCTTTCTTTGTTCTATATATCTTTCTTTATTCTTGCTCTATGACTGGCTTTGTGGCTGGGTGGCTGGCCCTCACATCCTCCTCTCCTTCTCCTTCTCCTCTCATCCTCACTTTTCTCATCTCAAGCATAGATTTCTCTTCCTATTTATTCTCTCTGCCCACCAGCCCTGCCTATCCCTCTCCTGCCCGGTATTGACCGTTCAGCTCTTTATTAGACCAATCAGGAGTTCTAGGCAGGCAAAGTAACACAGCCTCACAGAGTTAAATACATGCAACATAAAAGAATCTACACAGGTTTGCATCGTTAAACGAATATTCCACAGCATAAATGAATGTAACACATCTTTAAACTAATATTCCACAACATCTTGTGTTCTCATTGTGGGAGTCCTTTCCCACCTGGCTAGACCCAGGGTCCACCCCTAGTTACAGGCGGCATGAGAGACTCACTGTTGCCCATCACCAACATTTGGGAATGTTTCTGCAGTACTTGGAGAGAATAACCCCACAAGCAGGTTTAGCCAATGTATAATCTGTACCTTAGGGCTTGGGGACCACTTTAAAGTATAGCCCTTAATTTGAAAATTTAGCCACCTAGAGAGACCAGAAGGACAGTCAACAGCCTTGCCTGCACCATGCTTCCCCACCCCCAGTCTCCCTATGTATCCCTGGCTATCCTACAACCTATATTTACTATGTAGACCAGTCTGCCCTTGAACACACAGAGAGTCACCTGCTCCTGCCTTCAGAGTGCTGGGCTTAAAGGAGTGCAGCACCATGCCCGACAAACGTGCTTACATTATTGAGTTCATGCTGTGAGCCGTGCTTGGTTCTAGTCAAGAATGGAGGCCCAGACAAGGCCAGACAAGCAGGTCAGGCCAGGCCACTTGCTTTCATAGCATGCTCAGTCAGCAAACAAATACCTCATGTGGCTCTGGCACTGATGCCAAGAAAGGAGGGAATACAAAGCAGTGAGCGGGAGACTCCTGGTTGCCAGTCATACCATCAGCAAACACCTTAAGTGGATGCCAAGAAAGGAGGAAGCAGAAAGCAGTGAGCAGCAGGGACTCCGGGTCCTCTGCACTTCCACTGTCTGTATAAATAGACCCAGGAACCTGAGAGGCATGTTTCTCGGCTCCCTGAGATAGGCACAGCGCTGGAACCAATAGAGGCCAGTGGGCTGTGAGTTGAAGTGGTCTACTCTTCTCGTCCATCTGATTGCTGGCCTGCGCCCCACTAGCCACCCCCCCCCTCTTCTTTCGTGGTGACCTACAATGCTCAGAAGATTGGCTCATCGTTCAGCCCAGCTCCTGGGGGTGGGGAGCAGGGGCAGCAAACTCAGCTCTCCACTAACCACAGTGGACATGCCCCAGGAGCAAGAAAGTTGGGGTTCTTACAGCTGCTCAGCCCACCCATCTTGGTTACTGCGTTTTAAAAGCCAGCACACAAAGTAACTGATTTTATTGCAGCATTTTCGCTCCCATTTGTCATCGTACCCTGCCTGTCCTTACTTCTCCCCCTTTCTGTCCCCTTGTTTTCCTTTGGATGGCTTCTCTCTTCCCTCAAGGGATCCTCCCCTTTGCTCTCATGGCACATGGATTTCATGACGCCCTCCCTGCCCTTGAGATCTCTCTCTCAGCTCTCATGCTCAGGAGACTCCTCTCTGCTTCCATGACCTCATATATAAACAGAGATGAACAGATACAGACAGACAGACAGACAGACGATAGAATTTAAACTTCACACGTGAGATTCTTTCTGAGTCTGGCTTATTTCACATAATACGTTCTGCCAACATCAAGATTTTGTTTTCCTTTGTAGCTAAAATTAGCTATAGTGGCCCACACCTTTAATCCCAGCACTCTGAAGGCAGAGGCAGATCTCTGTGAGTTTGAGGCCAGCCTGGTTTACATAGTGAGTTCTAGGATGCTTAATGAGACTAGCATAGTGAAAATTTGTCTTAAAAATGTTCTCCCCCATCATGAAGACAGCTCATGTGTATGAAAGCATGCTAAGGGGCTCGCCAAAGGCTTTCAGGTGTTTAGTTCTCTTACAAGTTATTGAGAACCTGGAAAGTTCTGTATGTGGCTTAGCTTGATCAATATTTGCCTTTTTAAAAGTCAAAAGAAAAACATTCCTATCTTTTAAACAATAGTAATGATGAGTTTGGAGAGTTGGCTTAGTGGCTAAGAGCACTGGTTGCTCTTCCAAAGGACCTGGGTTCAATTCCCAGCACATGCAGGGCCCTTCACAGCTGCCGGTAAGTCCAGTCCCAGAGGATCTGATACCCTCTCCTGGCCTCCTGGAACACCATGTGAATATAGTGCAAACACACACACACACACACACGCAAAACACCTAGACACATAAAATAATTAAAAAAATAAAAACAGGGCTGGAAAAATGATTCGGGGGTTAAGGATCCAGGCTGCTCTTCCAGAGGACCTGAATTTGATTCCCAGTACCCACTGGGCAGCTTACAATTATCTGCAGCTCTAGTTCTAGGTCGCCTAGTGTCCTTTTCTGGCCTCTGTGGGCATCGGGTATGGACTTGATGCATAGACATACATGCGGGCCAAACACTCATATACATAAGAAAGTACAAATTAATTTAAACTCCCTGAAATAAAACAAAAACAGACAAGCAAAAATAATGACTTTTCCGTGGTACCTCGTAGGCAGTTGGCTGTATCAAGATGAAACTAAATATCTCCCGAGTGATAGATAGTTCTGTGTGTTGGTAGTTGGGGCTCAAAAGAACTAGCAGAATCTGAGAGCATTTCAATCTCTCTAAAGAAGATGGTGTTCACCAGTATACTGTGAGAAAGCCCCTAACAAAGCAGGTAAAAGGCCCAGGACCAAAGCTTCCAAGATTCAGGGACATGTTGCTCCACATGTTCTTGCAACACAAAAGCTGACATAGTGCTCTGAAGAACACACTAAGAAAAACAAGGAGGAGGCTGCAGAATATGTTAAACTTTGCTTTCCAAGAGAACGAAATAAGTTAAAGAAAATGCTAGGAACAGATAGGCAAGAGGTGTAGGTCTTCCTCACTGAGAATTTCTACTCCAGAGTCTGGTCAAACAGAAGTCTTTAAGAGTGACAGGTGTCAGCTAGGCTGTGGTGGTACATGCCTTTAATCCCAGCACTCAGGATCCCCGTGAGTTTGGGACCAGCCTGGTCTACAAAGTGAGTTCCAGGACAACCAGGACTACTACACAGAGAAAGCCTATCTATCTTGAAAAAAAAAAGTCACAGGTACCAGGGTTGTGTTGTAGAAAGGACATGCTATGGTCCCCTTGGGAATGTTTGGCTCAGAATAGACTTCTATAGTGAATCAAGACAGCTCCTGGCTGCAGACCCCTCCATCCCCAAGGCCACTTGGGTCAGGCCTCCAGACCAGTTCCCAAGCCTAGTTGCTAGTCTGGACTGTAAGGTAGTCTCCAGGTTGCTAACTGCTTTCAAGGGCTCAGGAGGGGCAAGGCCAGCATGTGCTGAATGCCTTGTGGCCAGTCCATTTGTAGCCTCCCTCTCTGGTTTTATACCGGGATCTGTCCTCTTGGGATCCAGGGTCCACAGGGCAGAGCCCTGACTTCCCTGCCAGCACCTCCCCCACGACCCTGCCCCAGCTTGCCCCTCCCTCCTGCCACATTTCCAGGGACAAGCAGATGCTGTGGAGTCTTGATGGACAGTTTGGCGTTCAGGGCGGGCTGTGTTCACTTGGGAACAGTGTGGGCAAGTGTAGCTCTTGTTTCCAGGACACACCTCGCTCTTCACGCACTCTTAATGAGGCGGCGAGGACACCACACACTCAAGCTGCCACACTGCGAACTGCTGCGGCTTTCCAACAAGAACGGACTTGAAGGCTGTATTTTTATAAGGAAGAAATGACATAAGCACCCTTCTTTGTTATTTAAATTTCATGAAAATCAACTATAGAAGGTGTGTAATTGAGCACAGAATAGGGCCCAGAATATATTCTGAAATAATGGGAGCCCTTTATAGGTTATATAGGGAAAAAGTCAAAGAAAGGCAAGGTCTCTGTGGCAAATAATGAACTATTTGAAGGAAGGGAGAGGGAAGAAGGGAGGTGAGGAAAGGCGGGATATGGTCAGGCATGGCTAGAAGAGTTTTTGAGGGGATGGCTATTTTTGTTTTGTTTTGTGTGGGGTTTTTTGTTTGTTTGTTTAAAACATTTAAGACAGTGTCTCACTCTGTAACCCAGCCTGGCCTGGACCGCAATATGTGTAGCACAAGATAGCCCTGAACATAAGATATTCCTCTTGTCTCAAGTTCCCAAATGCAGGAATGACAGGCACAAGGCACTGCATCCAACTTGGAGCTGGTTTTATGAGGGATTGCCTTGGAGTAGGTTGCAGGTCCTACAGGGTGATTTAAATTCAAACTCAAGCTGCATATAGTTCTTCACCCAGAAGCCAAGGCCAGGCCAATGGACCTGGTGACCCTTCCACTGTGACTAATAGAATGAGCACAGAAAGAGCTACAGGCCTAGGTGCCTCTCCACCCACCCTAACATCTGCACTCTAAGCCCCGTGATCCTAAAGGCCATGAGCCTTAGCAACTAGGCTTTGGAACTGGTCTGGAGGCCTGACCCAAGTGGCCTTGGGGATGGAAGGGCCTGCAGCCAGGAGCTGTCTTGATTCACTACAGAAATCTTTTCTGAGCCAAACGTTCCCAAGGGGACCATAGCATGTCCCTTCTACAACACAGGGTCTGGCCCTGGCCTCCTTTAAGCTCCGAAGCTCTTGTGCCAACAGCACAGCTTCTCTGAGCTTGTCACTCCATCATGATTGAACCCTCATCTCCTCTCTTTCCAGTGGGGAAAATACAATCTCCTGAAAGAGCTGACGTGAGGGTGATCTAGACACACACACAATGCCTGCCCAATAAAGTGCCAGTCAGCTGACTGGTTCTGCAGCCAAGGATACCTGTTCCTTTGCCTCTGTCAGTCCAAGTTCCACCATTACCTGCTCAGGACTCTAACAATGACCAGTGGTGTCTGCTCTCCAGGAAGCCCCCATTTGGTTCTTTGTTGTTTTTTGATACAGTATAACTGGATCTCTAGGCGGACCTGGAACTCAGTATGCAGACCAGGCTGGCCCCGAACTCATAGAACCTGCTTCTGCCTCCTGAGTGTAGGATCATAAGCGTGGACACCGCACCGGGCCCTCATTAGCTTCCTGAGCACCACCTGAGAGCACTTGGTGGTGACTGGTTCCTAATCCCCGTCTAGACCCTTCTCTGGGGAGAAGGCCACTTGGCCAGGGCTCCTCCAGCCCCAATCCCTGCTCTTTCTGTCTTCCTAACTCTGACATTGAACACCAATGGCCCTGCCTGTCTTCTGCACTGACCTGGGGATGCTGAAGAGACACTCACACCTAGCCCTGGAACTCAGCACTGAGTCAGAGCCTGTTCAATGAGAGAGACTTTTGTGAGTCAGAGCTGAGAGCAGAGTGGAAGGAAAATCAGTCAGGGAGATGAGGACAGCTCGCCATCTACTGGCAGTTTTGTGGACCAGCAGGAAAGGACTATCTAGCTCCTGGAAGTCATCAAACATCAATCCCTTAGGTCAGTGCTTCTCAAAGTGTGGGTTGCCATCCCAGGAAAGAGCATATCAGATACCAACATTATGATTCTTAACAGTAGCACAATTACAGCTATGGAGTAGCAATGAAAATAATTTTATGGTTTGGGGTCACAACAAGAGGAACTGTATTAAAATGTCACAGCATTAGAAAGCTTGAAAACCACTGAGTTAGATTCTCCACGGAAATCCACATCCCAGCCACCCCACCCACTGCCTAGAAACCACCAACAAATGTTGCTGACCCCTTGGGAAAAGAGATACGATGTATCAAGGATATGCAGGAAAAAGATTCTTTTGCTCTCGGGAGAGTTGAGGCAGGAGTCCAAGACCCCTGAAGTTACTGCAGCATTATGACAAACAGGCATTGGCGGCAGACAGACCTGATGCCAATCACAGCCCTGCCACTCACTGCTGTGTGACCCAGGACACACGTTTCCCTTTTTAGCTTTGGCTTCCCCAATTCGTAAAGCAAGCCCATAATAGTACCTAACTACAAAACTGAAAATACAACCACTGGTTTTGGTGCCCACACAGCATGGGAGCCAGCTTCCTCCTACCCACTCGGGCTCAGCTCCTTTTCTCCAGCCCCACTCCAGAATGTCCCTGGTCTGCCAGCTGTTACCCCAACTCTCTAATCCTGTTCTCCTCTCCTGCCAACTCTTGGCTCATGGTTCCCTCACCTTTTCCCAACTGACCCCTCTTGCCACCTCTAACAAGATTCCTCAGGTCCCCTGCTTCCAGACCTGCTCATTTCAAGTGTGGGCAACACTAACACCCCAAACACATACAGAGGACCAGACCTGATTGAAATAAGAGGGGGGAGGACAGAGCCTGATGGGCCCCCAGATCAGCTTCTGGGCACAACCAGAGTTTACGGTCCTAGGATGCCCGTTATATGCTGAACAATGCAAGGAGAAGCTTCTCTGACCACACTTCAAGGCAGCAGTAATCTGTATGCATAAACAAATATTTAGAAGAAAGTTTCACAAGTCCATTTGGCAAGACAAGAGTAATAAGTTCCCACCTAGAGCCCATGACATCCTGAGCCATTAACAGTTGACCAAGATTACAGTATTAGGCATGGCATCCCTGCTGTGGAGCAGGCCTTGAACAAAACTACAAAGTGCTTGGTTAACTTGGTTAACCCCGTATCTGCATTGCCACTCTTGCCCAAGTAGGCACATCTGGTCAGAGGTCAGTATTGTAGCATGCAGGCTACCACAGCAGCCTGCACAGCACCCTCTGGCACTATGGTAGTTAGCCACCATTTTCCGGACCAGTCACAGTTAATTTCTCTTTATTCTGACTCTGGAGTGAGCGACATTTTCAGCTATGGTGCCCTGCCAACTAGGTATGGTGGGAAACCAGACAGCTTGGCTTTTTCCAGGTAAAGTCAAATTGCTCCAACAATTATTTCCCCCTTTTCAAAGGTCAGAGGCCAGTCCTGCTCTCAAAGATGTCTCCAACAGAAACTACAAGCAAATGACAGAATTTTTCATTGTTTCTTTTCTGGGATCTTTCTCTAAGCCCTTTCCCCATTCTAAGCCTGTGGCTCTTCACAATAAAAGCACTGTCTAGAGACGGGAAAATCAGGAAAGTCACAGGACCCTCCCCCGCCTCCCCCGCCGAGTCTACGTAGCAGATATCTGCATACAGATTCGAACCCAGGTACCTGGCTCCTTAAAACTCAGAGTGGTAGCACTGTCCCAGAATCTTCTTGTTACCTAAAATCTGAAGGCCACAGTCACAACAACATGGATATCAGGTTCTCAGTAGCATTGGCTATATAGAAAGCCTACCGCAGCTCCAGTGTAGCCTACATGACCGAACAAGGCTTTTTAGTCTTCACTAGGCTTCCTAGCCTTGGGTCACTGCTGTCCCTTGGCTGGTAGGCAGTCCCCTGAAGCACTGGGACTGCTGCTTACAGGCATATGCCCTTGCTGCCACACATCATTCAGCTACTACACCAGCAGATTCTCCCCGGGGCATTTGACGCACGGCTTTTCTGGCCCCAGCTACTGGTTCATATTCTCTTGTTTCTTCTCCACTGTCCTGGCTCTAGAATAGAGATGTCCTGGTTGATTTATTTTATTTTATTTTTATTTATTATTTTTTGTGAACTTGACATAAGCTGGAGTCAAGAGGGAGGAGGGATCACAACTGGGAAAATGCCTTCACAAGATCTGCCTGTAGGCAAGCCTGCTGTGCATTTTCTTTATTAGCGATTGATGTGGGAGGGCACAACCCACTGTGGGTGATGCCACTCCAGGGCACTGGTTCTGGGCAGTACTGGAAAGCTGACCAAGCGAGCCAGCAAGCAGCTGGCTCCACGGCTTCTGCTTCAGGTTCTGCCTCCAGGTTCCTGCCTTGATTTCTGCAGTGGGAGATGTGTTTGTGTTGTACTCGGTCTGCCCTCCAAACCAAAGTCTGACTCCATTGTCAGTCTCAAAGTGGTGCCTTCAGCTGGCTGGAGTGGATCATGGGATTTCTGGAGGACTCAGAGGGACACACAGGAGGAATGACGAGGGGCTGAGAGAGATGTGCAGGCCTTTTTGGTAAGGGAAGGTGGAGGAGAGAGCAGGTGATCATGTCTCTGTCGTTCCGTGGAGCTCTTAGGTTTCTTAACTAACATTTAACTCCCGAGTTTTATGTTTTATTAAAACAATAAATGAAGTCACAATACCTGGTGGCCAATGTGTATGGCTGTGTTGGGGTGAGAGAGAGGCACACAGGCTACAAGAAGGAAGGTCAAATTAAGGGTAACGTTTGTCAAGTTTTAGTTGGTGTTTTAGCTAGGGTCTCCACATTTCCAGGGCTTACACTAAACGCATGGAGAGGCCCACCAAGAACAGACAGCCTAGGAACTGTATTTAAAGGCGTTGGAAGTATTCCGTGATCTGGGCAAACATGCCAGCAGGAAGTTTCCTCCAGCAGGTTGAGCCACCCAATGCTCTGAGCCATGCCTAGAGCCACTGGCGCTCTCCAATGAGTCTGCACGGCAGAGAGACCCTCGGTGGAGTTTGTGCTTACTACGCTCTGGTCCCCCCCTTACCCCCTCCCCGTGGCTAACAGCAGCTGTTGATGGTTTTGAAGTAAGCCTTCAGTACTGACACAGTTGGGGCACTTGGGGTCAATAGCAACCTAAAGAAATCAGCCATGTCCCCGGGTGAGCCACGGGGGGACAGCTTCCCTGGGCTGGCTGGGTGATTTATAGCTCAGGAGGTCTGTGGTCCCTGGGAGCTTCTGGAAAAGTGCTTGGAGAGTTAGCTCAGCAGGCAGGATGTCTCATCTTCTCATCAGGTCCTCTAGCTCCCCCCTGGGGCCGAGGGAGGAGGAAAACACTTTTTATATTATGTTCATGGCCATGTGGAAAAGACATATTTGCCATAACACTGGGTTCAGAGCGAAGATACACATTCGTAAAGCATACGTGAAGAGCATCATCCTGAAGGCTAGGAGGCATTTGCTGTCACGCGTGGGCTAGTCTTCTGAAATATACAGGCAACAAAAAAAAAGCAGAACATTAAGGATGAGAGCCCAGTTGGGAAATGAGAGCCGCTGCCCTTAAGGACACTGAAAATGCCCAGGGTTGAGGAGGGGGCACCAGAGAAGGGAGCCAGGTCTGCTTGGCTGTGACTGAGTCCCCAGATGGCTGCACATGACAGAATGCCTGCAGCTAGAGCCGGTAAGAGGGAGGCCAGTCTCTCTTGGTTTTGTTCTCAGACACTGTGAACTATGTGGTGCTGAAGAGGCGGCTCGGCTATTAAGAGCACTGACTGCTCTTCCAAAGGATCTGAATTCAAGTCCCAACATCCACATGGCTGCTCACAGCCATATTTAACTCCAGTTTCCAAGGATCAGATGCCCTCTTAGGGCTTCCCTTGGCGGTGCATACATGTGGTACACGGACATGTATGCCAGCAAAACACCCATACATGTAAAAAAATAGATCTTTTTTTTTTAAAAGGACTGAATGTGTGTGCTTCTGCATACCCCAGGTCTATGAACCAGCACATTCTTGCTGGTGGGGTCCTGGCTACACCTTAAGATGTCAGATCCCTAGCAAGACAGCAGGGGAAGGAAATGAAATCGAGTGAAGGTGAACATCTGTGCTAACCAGTTCAACGAGAGACCCTGTCTCAAAAAATACAGTGGAGAGTGATCAAGAAAAACACTTAACACCAATCCCTGGCTTCTAACCACACAAATATATGTATACCCACAGGCACATGTGTGCACACCCACCAGAACACCGACACACTTACCGCTCACACGGAAATTAAAACTCATTTTTCATGAAGACGAATGGAGGAACAAAACTGATAATTGCACACAAGGGAAGGACATAACAATATATTCATATTCACTATACGAAGGACATAACAATGAGAACGCAAGCTGCAGAACAGAGAACACATTTGCAAAGCACAGCTCTGACAAAGGGCCAGGACCTGCAAGCCAACTACTGTGATAGAAGCAAACACTAAAAAAGAGCAAAGGACTTTGAGTTGCTCTTTCTCCAGAGATGTTTATGAAAGTGGCTAATCCATGTAAAAAGATGTAGAGCATCACCCATCACTAGAGAAATGCAAATCAAAAACACAATCACCCCTTAGCCATCAAAAATAGGAAGTGCCAGTTATCTCTGAGGATGTAGAGGGACCACAGTCTAATGACGTAGTCTGCGGATGAAAATGTGAATTAGTTCCGTGACTGTGGAGAACAGTGTGATGACAACTCTTAAAAATTGAGGAACAAAATGTGAGCCACAAATTCTGCTTCTTAATATGCATGTGTCACTTTTAGTGTTACAGTGACCAACCAACCTGAGAAAACAACTTAGAGCTTAGGATATGTGGTGGATGTGGTTTCTGAAGGATCAGTCTATGGTGGCTTGACCTGTGAGCTCCCGAGGAGCATCATACTAGTGGAAACATGTGGCAGGGAGTATAACAGCAAAGAGCCAGGGCAAGATGCCTCCAGTGACCTGCCTCCTTCTAGTCATCTGGAGGCTGGGTGTTAAAAAAAAAAATAAAATATGAGCCAGTGGGGGGACACTCCATTGTCAAGCATTGACAGATGCATACCCAAACCATTAAAGACAAGGACTCAGACATATACCATTTCCCTGCCCCACATACCAACATGGAACCATAATATCCAGGATGGGAGCAGCCCAAGCATTCACTGGCAGATAAATGAATGAGCAAAACCGGTAACCACATACAAGGGAATGTTATTCAACCGTGAAAGGAATGAAATTCTGATACAGAATGAATACACATTGAGGACACTATGCCAAGTGAGATAAGCCAATCACAGAAAGATGAACTTGTATGATTCCGATTCTTTGAAGTTCATCTAGAGTAGTCAAACTTGTGGAGATAGAAAGCAGGAAGGTGTGACCAAGGGCTGCACGAAATGGGAAGCTGTGTTGAATGAGTTTGGAAAACATTTTGGAGACAGTAAATGCGTCAGTTTAAACATGCTTAGTGAACTGCCTGGTTTTAGTTGTCGTCTTGACACGATCTAGGTTCGCCAGGGAAGCTAGTTCCAGTGAGGGATTGTCTCATTTTCGTTCACCGCTGTGAGAAGAACACAGTGTGTGCAGCACCATCCCCTGAGCTTGGGTCCTGGACTGCATAGGGAAAAATGTTTTATGCATGCTTGCATTTCTTTCTCTCTTCTGGTCTCTAGATGTGCTGTGACTGTTTGCTTTGAGTTGCTGCCTTGGCTTCCCTTTCATGAAGGGTGGCACCTTGACACTGTGAGCCAAAATAGACCCCGCCCCCCCAGCTGCTTTGTAGGGGTTTATCCCACAACCAAAACAAAAGTAGGGCAGTACACAAATGGTTAAAATGACCTAAAATGACCATGTGTGGATAATTACAATATTTACAAGAGGCTGTCTCTTTCGTCTTCCTGCTTTTAGATCAATACAATGCTTTAAGGAACATTAAACTAACTTTCCATAGAAAGGATATTTTTTATGGCACATTTAAAATTTGCCTTTGAAGTTACACAATTTTTAGATACTCTTTATTCCCACATAACTATGGTTTATCATAAATTATGATATTTATGCTGGGCTTTCATCTCGTCTGAAAACAGAAAGCTCATGTGTGATCACATATCACATTGTGAGGTCAGAGATGCATGCTTTTAAGAGGTGTATTGTGTGTGAGTGTGCGCGCATGTAACCTCAGCTGTCACTCCCCAGGTGCAGCTCTCTCTCTCTCTCTCTCTCTCTCTCTCTCTCTCTCTCTCTCTCTCTCTCTCTCTCTCCCTCCCTCCCTCCCTCCCTTGTTTTTTGTTTTGTTTTGTTTTTGAAACAGATTTTCTCATTGGCCTGAATCTCACCAAGCAGGCTGCGAGCAAGCTCTAGGAATCCAACTGTCTCAACCTCTCCAGTGCTGGGATTATAAGTATGTGCCACTAGGCCCAGATTATTTTATGTGGCTGCTGGGGGTTGAACTCAGGACCACAGACTTTTGCAACAAGCACTTTGTCAACTGAGCTATCTCCCTAACATTTTGATATGAAATAATTAACCAAAAATGAAAGAGACCCCTTCCTACTCCTTTAGGCCAACAGAACTAAAGAAGATGTTGGAGACGGAGGCAAGGAAGGCTGTGCAGAAGCAATTTATTTCTATTCTAAAGATGAGGAAACTAAGACCCAGAGGGGCCAATGTCATGGCATTTCAACTGTATTTTAATAAATAAAAACTGCCTGAAGATCTGAGAGTAAAACAGTCCCACTGGTCAGCCTTATAGACCAGGTTATGGTAACGCACACCTTTATTTAATCCCAGTAGCCACCCTAGTTGCTATAGAAATCAGGTGGTGCACGCTTTTAATCCCAGCCTTAGAGAGGAAAATAAGATTGGGGGAGACAGCTCTCGGACAGTCTCATTCTGAGATTCCAGGACACAGGATCGCTATTTCAGACTGAGGTCATGGTAAGAGCCAGTGGCTGGCTGTTTTGCTTTTTGGATCTTCAGGTCGAACCCCAATTTCTGACCCTGAGTTTTTATTAACCACGCATCAGACCAAGTCCATGGTGGTTGTGGTACTCTGTCCTCCAGGCTTGGTCCTCACCATCCTGAAAGCAGAGCAGCTGTACATACCCCCAAGATCCTTACAGGATGGGACCTGTCAACCTTTCCTTGTGTCTGAGATCGCGGTCCCTCTCCCTCTGCTACACCTCCAACCCCCTCAGTCTAACCCAGCGGACCCAGCTGCAAGGTTTTGAAGGAACTAAGAGTATATAGGAAATGGAAGGTTAGCCAGAGGGGAACACTTCTGCACAGATTTTGGGATGTCATCACCCATAGTGGGTAGGAAATTTGGAGATCATCCCCGCCCTTGTAAGTAAGTAGATCTAATAAGTCCATTGACCAACCAACCTGGATTTAGCTGGAGCTGTTCTTCGGTCTGTCGTGGGTGCCCTATTCAGGGTGGGGAGCTGTTCATTCACACCTTGACAGGAAAGGGCATGCAGCGACGGCAGAGCAGAGCCTGGCTTCCCAGGCAGCAATGTGTGAAATGCAACCGCCTGCAGTGGAGTTAGGGACCTGTGAGAGGCGACGAGAGGCTGAGCAGATAGACGGCTCGGTGAGAGAGGCATTTGTGGTGCAGGTGTAAGGAACTGAAGCCCTGAGATTGGATTCTTAGCCTCCGTGTCAATACCGGGTGGGCGAGGTGGACCACCTGCAATACCAGATGAAGGGTGATGAAGGGTGCCCAGGGAAGTGACTAGTTAGATTAAATGATTTGGCAAGTTCTGTGTTCAAGAGACAGTATAAAAGGTAGAGGACAATTAAGGAAGGCATCTCACATCAACCTTTGATCTCCAAAGCGTGTGCATGGAGACACGCATGTGTATCTACATGCATGGATGTGCAAATACATATGTGTGCACACTCTACACATGTACATACGTAAAAAAGAGAAATAAGATTATGCGGGGCCTGTCGTCCTGAATGGACTAATGGTTACCAGAGCATGGGACAGATATCTCGGGAGTCGTTTTTGATGATAAAGTGTGATGATAAAGTGTGGCCCTCATCCTGGGTCTGTCATGTGAGGAAAAAGAAAATATAAATAGCCTACCAGATTCAACATTGGGCTACTAGACTTCAAGTCTTCTGAACCGTGAGTCAAATACTTTGCCATTCATTATATATTGCTTAGCGCACAATACCCCTGTGTAGGTTCCCTTTTTGCTCTATGGTCTCTTGGTCATCAGGATGCTGTAGATAAAGGAAGAGGAGATGGCATGGAACCCAGGGCATTGGGAAGCCTCCTCCTCCTCCATGTTCCTGCTCTCAGGCAGCCTGAGAGACGACCAGTGCATCCTGTCAAACATGCGCATTAATGGTGCCTTAAGGGAACCAGCTCTGTATGATCTGGTCTCTCCCCCAGGCATTGGTTGTGGTTCCAGTCATTGTTGAATTTAGCATTAAGTAGAATTTTGTAAATTAAAAATAGGAAGGGCAATGAAATTGTTTTAGTAATGAATCCTGGAATAGGGGAAGAAGTGTGGACCAGAATACCATCAGCTTCCTCTTCCCCTTAGCTCCGACTCCTCAGGTGGAGACCAGCCAGTCTCTGCAAGGAGGCCCAGTGTTTGCATCAGGAGGCAGGAAGGGCCATCCTGGTCACACTCTGCTTCCCAGCAGGATTTAGGCCAAGGACAGCAGAGCTGTTCCAACATGTGAGCCCCACCCAATCCGTGAGAGCTTGCCCCTTGGGTTGACACAGAGTCAGGGAGTTAGGGGTAAAGACTTGGAGATCAGATCTGGGTTTGAGAGACTGTAATGTGTAGACAATCTGGAGTAAGATGCTTCCTTAGCTCTGCCTCAGTTTCTCATTTGTAACAAAGATAAATAAATAGAGGCCCTGTCTCTACTGGGAGGATTGAGCCAAGACATAATATTTAGGAAGAAATCATATGTTTTAGAGTTTTGAAATTCAAATATTCCATGATTACTGTTCAGGGCAAGGCAGAGTCAGCTACAGAACAGGAGCCCACCCCCACAACCGTCTTCCCACCCCACATCCAGCAAGGCACCAATTCCTCATTACCACAGACGCAGGCACGTGTCCTCCAGGAGATCTTCCTGGTGGCTGCTTGTCGGATATGACGAGTCTCCCACAGCTCATCATCTTAATCAATCCCTAGATGATTACAGCAGTGGCAGGCGATTGACCCACGAGGGTGTGACCTCATCAGTGGGTTAATCTATGCATGAGCTCTTATCCAACTGGGTTATCAGGCAGTGGGGCCCAGTTGGAGGAAGCAGTAGGAAGTGGACGTGACTTTGAAGAGAATATCTTACCCTTAGCTCCTCCTCCCTCCCCCACTTCCCTTTCTTCTACCACACCCTTCCATCATGGTCCTCGCCATTCTTCCTTGCCCCAGACCCAAAGCAATGGAGGCAGGTTACCACAGGTTGAAATGTAACGGAACTACCAAAACAGGCCTTCCTGTTTTGTTTTTCTTTCATGTATTTGATGACAGAAGCAGAAGGCTCCCCCGCCTTGGGGTCACAGTCACAGTGAGTCACAAACACTCACTTTTCCTGAGAGTTGGCAGGGCAGGAAGTGTTGTCTCAACCATAGAGAGCCATGCTCAGCTCCAGGGGTGTGTGGTCAGGGCCAGGCTTGGTTATATCTTCTCCCAGGTTTCCCATAATGGGCAGGTCATCTCATTCCATCTTACAAGACAACTGTTCCCTGTGTCCTCCCTTCTGCATCTGTGACCACTGCCCCCACGTAGCCTGTCTTATCTCTATACTCTCTGCAGTCTGAGTGGGGTCCCCCTTGACACCTGGAGTCAAAGAAACCAGGCTCTCTCACTGTGTTATTTTTTGTCAACTCAACACTGAACTAGAGTCACCCACAACTCAACACTGAACTAGAGTCACCCGGAAAGAAAGGCCCTCAATGAAGAATTGCCTCTGATTAGATTGGCCTGTAGGCAGGCCTGTGGGTGTAATTTAACTTTCTTTTTGGATCCCCTGCTCACAGATAACAACATGAGCTTATCATTAATTATGAATGCCTGGCCTTAGCTTAGGCTTTTTTCTAACTATTTCTTATAACTTAAATTAACTCATATTTTTAAAATCTACATTCTGTCACGTAGCTCATTACCTCATCCCAGTACTGCCTGTCCTGCTCTCCCTCCATGTCTTTCTGGCGACTCGGCTTTTCTTCTTCTCAGAGTTCTCTCTCTGCCCGGAAGTCCCATCTATACCTCCTGCCTAGCTATTGGCTGTCCAGCTTTTTATTATACCAGTCACAACAGTACACCTTCACACGGTGTACACATATTCCAGAATGTGCGGGAGCATTTTCTTGGCTAATGATTGACGTGGGCGGGCTTGCCCAGCCCAACCCTACAGTGCCATCGCTGGGCAGGTGGTCCTAGGTTGTAGCTGAGTAAGCCGTGGAGAGCAAAGCAGGCAGTGGCATTCCTCAATGCCCATGCTTCAATTCCTGCCTTGAGTTCCTGCCCTGACTTCCCTGGGTGACAGACTGCCACTTGGAAAAGTAAGCTGAAACAAACCATTCCCTTCCCCAACCTGGTTTTGTCAGGGTCTCATTGCAGCAACCGAAGCCAGATTAGGGCGTTCGCCATCAGAGGGATGGCTCTCCTAGGATTTTTGTCTCTTCTCCCTCTTCAGCTTTGAAAAGCGGGTCACTGGTCAAAGGTGCAGCCGCAGATCCTCAAGGCAAGACACATCAAAGACATCCAAGTCAGTTGGGGAGCCAGAAGCAGGCATCCTTAGCTGAGAGGCTAGCTGGCCAGGCAGCCAAATTCTAGAGAACACCTGGATGCAAGTAGCAGCTTGATAAGGTCCAGGAGCCTCACAGGCTAAGCTCTAGTGTGGTCTGCTGCTGTCCAGGCATATGACCTTGAGCAAACCACCCAACTGCTTCAGCCTCAGCTTCCACATCTGTAAGATGGGTAGCAGGGAGCCATTCTGCAGCAAAGAGTCAGAGACTTTCTGGAATGCTGTATTTAGCTCATTTTGATTAAAATGGAGCTCAGGTGATGCTCCCACATGGTGGGTATTTCACTCCTAAACTATCCTGTTTTGATCCCAAACTGGAGCTTTTTGAGAATGTAAGCTTTACCGGTGGTGGTCTCTCAGGAGAGCCCCTCTTCTGGGGTACATTCTGGGTCTTCAGCTAAGGGTTCTGCTAAGGCTGAGTTAGCAGATCTCGCCATGCCTGGCACTTTCCACACATTTAACTCTCCCAACTGCAGCCAATTACAGAGCAGAAAGCTGAGGTCCAGACAGGATGCCTGACTCGAGGTCATGCAACTGTTGCTTGAATGAGCAAGCCTCAGACAAAAGCGTGCCTGGGCATGGGAGCCTGAGGGGGAAGATCAGGGGAAGTGCTTGTTTGGTTTCTGGGCTTTCGAGCTGGCTCATGATGGGGGCACATCTCCCCGAAACAAACACCCCATAGAGTCCAGTGCCAACAGCCAGTCAGTGGTGGTGTGGGTAACACAGAGCCAGTAAGAGGAAACCTTCCTAGTGAGGCCGGGAGGCTGTGCCTCCGTTTCCTGGCTTTATTTTCCCGCTCACTTTGCCTCCAACCCTCCACATAAAAAGCTGGCACGAAGTGTAGTCTCTGCACACCAGCCCCGGAAACCCAGAGAGTTCCTATTATGTCCAGAACCTGGGACAGAACTTCTTCCCACCAGTATTTCAGTTCCCTTTCTTAATGGGAAGTGTTCTAGGCCACAACTTCTACCCTGCAGGGACTGTAAACTGTCTTATACCCACACCCTTGTGGAGGCGTGACTGTTGCGGCGGGCGGGGGGGGGGGGGGTTCCCTTCTCCAAAGGAATAACTCAGGAGTGGGCAAAGGCCCATGCCAGGCCCTGGTCTGCAGATAGAGAAGCGTAACATCTGAACCTCATTGAGGTATCATGTAAACTAGAAGGCCAGCAGATGCCGGGAACAACAAGGAGGCTCTTTCATGCGGAAAGAGGGGCTTGGTTGTCTTCAAGCTTGAGAGACCTATGTAGGTAAAGACTGCAGCATGCGAGCCCTGAGGTGCAGCAGACACGTCCGTCTGTGTGTATGCAGTCCTTGAGACACCTTCTTGTAGCTACTGGGCTTCTGGTCATCTATCCACCCGTCAGAGATTGTGGTGTTTTCACAGAATGGGACACAGCCCTGGCAATATGGCTGAGGTCCAGTCTAGCTTCCCAACCTATGTATGGCTTCTCACCCTCCCCAGGCAATTAGCATGCCTACCACATCCTCCAGGCCACTCCTTGGGTTACTATTGCCCCCCTAAGTTCCCTAAAGAGACAACCAGCCAGTCACCAAGAATTGCCAGGAGAGAATTTTCACAGCAACATGGGTGTTCCACTCCTCCTTTTTCAAAGCCAGGAGGGCCAGGGCACGGGGAGTTTGGGGAAACTGAAGAAAGGGCCATTGAAGGCACTAAAGCCACATTCACATTAACACCAGTCAAAGCTCCCTGCTTCCTGCCATTGGTGGCTCCCAGAGGCAGCCTGGCTCCTTCCCCCCTGTCCTGAATCACCAATGGCAGAGCCATACGTTTTTCCAGACCCCAAAGACTGTCTCCAAAACATGGCCTAGAGGGATTCCATGGCCCAGCAAGCAAGGTATTGTGTTACGGTCAGGCCATGGAGCCTGGGGATTTCTCCTGGGCTCTTACCTGGCTGTGCTGCAGATTCACTATGTGACCCTGGCAAGTCACCTCTGAGCCTTGAAGTCGGTTATTTCAGCACCATCTCTGGGGTGGAAAGGAAAGGAATGGCCCAGGGGTAGCCATGGCACCCAAGAGCTCCCTTGAGCAAGCACAGCCTCTAAGACTCCATATCGGAGGATCCAAACCATGCCTTCTTATAAGAAAGCGGCAGAAGCCTCTGGAATGAGTGAGTCTCTGCTCAGGGAAAGTATTGCATGCCAGGCCCTCTCCCGTTCTACCCAACCCAACTGCAAGCCAGAACTGAACTGTCCTTGTTCCACCTCCTTAGACGTCCACTTATCCTGCTGCCCTTTGTAAGCACATGAAGCCCTCATTGTAATTTTTATTCCATTCTCCAGCTATTATATTGTCTTGGAGATATAATTTCCTGATTCCATAGAAAACTAGATCATGCGCCTTTAGATTAGTAAGTCTACCTTCAGTTCATGTCCCTGCATCCTGGACAATTGAGAGGAATTTGGACCACTGTAACTATATGTAGCCCTCCCACCTACCCAGACTTTAATAATGCATACATAAATATGTAGATATTTTAAACATATATAACATCTATAATGAAGCCCTTGTTTCATTGACCTGAACCAGCAGGTGATTCTTCAGGGACAGGTCCTGAGCGAGAAAGGACCAGGGGATCAAAAAACAAAGAAGACAGGAAAGTAGGCTCAGGCGGTCTTGCACAAGCTGGGTCTCACGCCAAGCAAGCTTATGAAGAACTACAGCATCTTCTGTATGATTTTAAGGGGAGAAACGGGACAAAATTAGCAGAAGACCTTTTCTGTGTGCCGAAAGGGGCCTATTTCCTACCAGTGGTCATGCTCTCTCTTCCCTGGGTCTCTCCTGAGAGACCCTGGAGAGCTGCCATTACCTAAGACTTCCTTAACCAACCCCTGACAGCTGAAAGGAACAGAATAATCTAGGAGCTCTCTGCCCAGCAGCCCTCTGCCGTCAGACAGGAGAAGGTGGTCAATAGCTCTCTGGGGCTGGAGTAGTAGAGCCTGGGAGCACCCGGGCCCAGGACACCCCAATATCAAGAGGAGGAAATACTAGAGGCTGGGAGCTCTGAGGCCCAGGACACCCCAATATCAAGAGGAGGGAACAGTAGAGGCTGGGAGCTCTGAGGCCCAGGACACCCCACTGTCAAGAGGACCCTCCTAGAGGGTATCAGTTTCGCAACTCTGGCAGTGGGTTCCTCTTCTGCCATGGAAAATGGCACTTTCATTTCTTTCCTAGAGGGAAAACGGAAGAGCCGTAGGACGGATGCTCTGACAATGCATTCCTGAACTGCAGAAGAGCCCGCCCAGGCCTTGCTACAGCCCAGTCCCCTCCCTGCAGAGAGAACACACAGCTGCAGAGACATACCCCAGCAGTAAGGTAGGTGGAGGTCAGAGGAACTGGGTCCACCAGGGAGGCCTTGTGGGGCTAAGGGGAGGACTCCCAGCTAGAACCAGCATTCCTGTTTGTCAGTCATGGTGGGCAATAAGAGGTCTGGGTTTCTGTTCTCCCAGATCCACTGGGATCCAAGACAAAACAGGCCAGCCTCTGCAGACATGCTGCTGGGCAGAGAGCAGGCTCCCACTAGCTCTGACTGCTCAGTAGCGCAGAGAGAGATCTCACAGGGCCATGCTTATTTACAGTATCCGTGGGTCACTATGTTGGTTTCTAAAGGATGAATGCTATGCTATGCTCTCAGGCTTGAGAGCTCTGGTACCCAGCCCTCAATCCTAGGCCCTGCCTCAGGAAGAAGTGTTTTTGTGGTCAGAAGGCAGTGGCCAGAGGTGTGTGTCTGCCTGCTAGGGAATGAATATCCTCAGGGGACTCGGCCCCATTGTCGGTTAGATCCCCACTGACATACTACATCCAAAAAGCAACAGGGCAAAAGGGTGGCAATCTAGCACCCTATCCCACAGACTTTAAGAACCAAGCTGCCATCTATAGTTGATTGAATATCATCCATTATATGTGATGTCGCCTTACCTTGTTCCTGGCAGATGTGCCCCCAGATATTTGCTGTGGCCAAGTGCTCTCTGGACTACATGGTGTCACACTCTGCCACTGGGAGGCCTTAGGGAGACAAGAGAGGAGCTTAAGGAAGACAAGAGCCTGCAGAACTCTGGGGGTGGGAATGCAGATGTATGTGAGGGGGTAGGGGTTAGCTGAGTGCCCTTGTGGCTGATGTTAGAGGACACAGACAAGGTCACCTTCTCTAGAGAAGAAAGTATTTGAATTGGGCCTTGAGAGATGAGCAATGTTTTCACACACAATCTGGGATGGTACAAACATTCTTAGCAGAAAAAAAAAATACTGCAGACCAAAGCCAGGCACCAGAGAAGGTATATAATTGCTATTGAGTCCCACTCAGCCCTTGGTTCCTGCTGAAATTAGTGGCAAATCTGGGGTTATGTGAGGTATGTAGATGTGACAGAGTCTGTCCTTCAAAACCAGGCAGGAACAAAGCCGAGCATAGGATGGTCCTTCCCACATGTGAAGGACGAGTATCTGAAGGTGGAGTTTTGGGACCTTATGTGCATTTCCCGGAGGCCCTGAGGGGTCTCCAGTGAGCCAGCTTCCCTCTGCCCAGTCTCCACCAGGATCTATCTTCTGCCTGGATGATCAGGAGACATGGTGCCTGGCCCATTGGAAGCACAAAGAAGGTGCTTGCTATGTTCAGGACCCCTTTATGTTGTTCTGTACCTCCATATCTGGAAGCACCATATCTTCCCCCTCAAGAGGGGTGCCCCAAGAGTGAAGGCCTGTCTCCTTCTGCTTCACCACAGCACTCGGGCTGACACCTGGCTCAAAGAAGGGCTCTGCGAGGCTTTGTTCGTGCCTGCCACATACAAGGAAGCCTCGCGCATCTGCTTTCCTGTTCCTCTAACACAGAGACAAACTTTCTCCGGTGACCTGCAGACTCTCAGACGCTAACCTGTAAGCTGGTAAGGTTTATCCCATGCCTAGAAGGATAGGCATGCCTTTATTGCAAAATAGTACAACCCAGGGAGGATGGGCAAGTGTCCTGTCCTACTGTGAAGAAACGGAGTTCCAACACTAAAGTCAACCTCCACTCCATCCTGGCTTGGGCAGAATGACTGTATCCATTTAGCCATGGCCCTCATTGGCAAGATGTAGCCCCAGGACCCCCAAGGTGAGCAGTTTATCTGGTCTCAGAAAGCCACAGAGGTGTGTGTGTCTTTGTCACATTCTCCCCAGCATCTCATCCATGGAGAGGACCCTCACCGTCCTGCAAGTGAGCCTGTACCACTCCACGCCGGGCCCGGTTGCCTTTGCCAAAGTCCCACCATGGCTGCAGCACGATACCAGTCGGCTGCTGGTGGGACGAGGGAAGGACACCCACATCCAGCTGCAGCTGCCCCAGCTGTCCCGACACCATCTGTCCTTGGAGCCCTACCTGGAGAAAGGCAGTACTCTGCTGGCCTTCTGCCTCAAGGTACTGTCCCGCAAGGGCTGTGTGTGGGTCAACGGGCTGCCACTGAGGTACCTGGAGCAGGTGCCCCTCAGCATTGTCAACAGGATCTCCTTCTCCGGCATCCAGATGGTAGTCCACAGAGAGGGGGGCGACTCCCTTGAGGCCTTTGTCTGCTACTTCCGGTTTAGCTCCTCACCCCTAATTTACAGACCCCAGGCCCAGGAGACTGACGAGTGGGAAAACGTAAAGAAAGAGACTCCTCCTGTTTGGGGGGAGGCAACTCGTGGTCTCTTGGGGTCTCCCCATGGCTCCTCCTGGACTCAGACAGCGGTTTCCAGCCAAGCCCCAGAGGAGCAACAGAAATAAAACCCCAGAGGGAGCCCCCAGACACGGCACCTGCCAGTCCTGCCGGCCGAGAGCAAGCCTTGCTAAAACAGGGTTTGAAATATTTGAGCTACGGCATGCGAGACTGACACATGAAGCTGACATGCAAGGCCTGCTGGTCACCCCACTCATAGCGAACTGATTCTGTAAGCTTTGAGCAGCCCATGGTGGAGAAGTACCCTCCATGGCTCTGGGTAATGGGAACTTCATGTACTTTAAGAGGCCCTGAGGGGTTCTGGAAGTCTCTCCCAAACCCCCCCCCCCCACACACACACACATACCATTTCCTCCCTTGCCTGGCTAGGAGTTACTTTATGTTGCTCATTTTACATGCTGCTGAAGAACAGAAGCATAGGGTCGCAACAGGAATGCAAGGACATGTGGAGAGATGACATTTGGGGTAGCTCGGGGTTGCCTTCAGCTTTCAAATACCCACAGGCACTCGGGGCTTAGGAAAGCCTGTGTTTAATAAACTGAAAGTATTTCATTAAGCTGGCATACTCAGTAGGATTCCCTGAGCCCCAGATGGGCCACATGTACGCCATTTTGTCATGTGGAGCTGGGAGGGGGGAACCTGGAAGAGGTGTTAGAGGAAATTGGGAAGGTAGGTAGGTAGGAGTTTCTGGGAAGGCTGTAAGCAGAGCTCAGAGCTTCCAGGAGGGGAGCTAAGAGCCAGGACTGCTTGACTATTTCTTCCCCTTCTCTCCCTCCCCATCCTCCCTCCCCATCCTCCCTCCTCCTCTTCTTCCTCTTCCTCCTCTTCCTCCTCCTCTTCCTCCTCCTCCTCTTCTTCTTCTTCTTCTTCCTTCTTCTTCTTCTTCTTCTTCTTCTTCTTCGTCTTCTTCTTCTTCTTCTTCTTCTTCTTCTTCTTCTTCTTCTTCTTCTTCTTCTCTTCTTCTTCTTCTTCTTCTTCTTCTTCTTCTTCCTTCTTCTTCTTCTTTCTCTTCTCCCATTCTCTATAACTTTAAAACCAAGGCCTTTGCTCACAAGAGAGCAAAGATCTTCAGGGAAAGATGGTTTCCCAGAGAAGTAGACTCTTTCAAGAACTAATTCTATGGTTGGAAGGCAAGGCTGTGTCTGAAGTCAACCAAGTTATCCCACTCAGAGTAAATCAGATGCCTGCTGGGCTTATCTTCCCTGTGGGGGTGGGGATGGGGTTGTTCAGGAGCAGGCAAGGGTTGGAGAATTTTCTCAGTGAGAAGGGAGCAGAGGGCTAGCAGCTGCTTGCCACTTAGAAACACATTGACTCTTGAGGGCAGGAGAGTCCCTCAGACTCAGGTAACCACCACAAGCCCACATTTTTCCCTAGAGCACCCAAAACACTGAAGGCACAGTGCTCCCCACAGCCAGACTCACAGCCCCAGCATCTGTGACACCTCTGTCACATCCCATTCATTCCCTACCCCTCTGTGCCCAAGGCAGACACAGGAAGGCTCAGCACTGCTCTCCAGCCCCAAGCTTCTTCCCCATAGGGAAAATACCACCAGCCAAGACCTACTCACATCTAGGCTTTGGAAGTCCCTTCTCCAACCGAATATGAATTGAGTACCCTCAGATCACAGACACAAGATGGAGGAGAGCATAGTCTACCTGGGAGGATCCTGGCTAGGCTGTGAACGGCCCCCAAGACTCCCAAAGCAGTTCCTTCCCTCATTTTGATGAATTTGCGCCAAACACCCACCTCGTGCCAAATGTATCTCAAGTCTCGGGATCCAGGAATAAACAAAGCCAATGAAATCTTCCTTCCAGCAGCTTGCTCTTCCTCAGGAAAGATAAGCAATGGGAACAAATGACTTAATTATTTTATCTCAGCTGTTGGGATTGTATCTTCTCTCTCCTCTGGTTGGGTTTGAGATTTACCCTATCATTAAGTGGACTTGAACTTGATACTTACTGTATGTTCATCCCTCTGCTAAGCAAGTCACAGTGGCTAAGTCCTTGAAATCTGCAACCAGCTGTCAGTACCTTTCAGACCTCATAGTTCCTCAGAGAGACACCCATGATCTCCAGCACAGTTCACAGAGAAGGAAGGTAAGACCCAGAAGGCTAACTATCTAGCCAGGGCCTTGTCATTTGTGACCCAGGTGACCTTGGGCAAGTGACTTAGCCTGTCTTTCTATTTCTCCCTCTGGAAAGCCAGGAAGATAAGCATACCTACCTACCAGGACAGTTGAGAGGCTTTTAGGAGGCCGGACATGCAAAATGCTTAGTGCCATACCTGGCACACAGAACGCACTCAAGAAAGGCCAGCCATCCTGAGACCAAAGACAGGGAAGGTAAAATATACAAATCCGGAGGCTTATCACAAACATGGAACTTAGAGAACTTGAACCCCAGTGATGTGGCTCCAGAGCTCAAGGGCTTCCAGCATTCTGTGACTCTACCGGTTTTGTTTCAGTGCGGTTCCTGGAGGGAGGAGGGGGCTTTAAGCTGCTTTTGTATCTGAAGACCTAGGTTTGTAGAAGAAGAGACATTATTGTCAGTGGGGAGGAGGTCCTGCCTGCAGTTTCCACTGATGCTGTCCTCTGCTCAGGATTGCTTTGATGTGCCCCTAATTCTAAAGGAGGCAGAGATCTCTGGAAGATTCTAGCACTGTCCAGTCTGTGTATTACAGAGAAGCTGCCCACAGACAAAGCTTGAGAAGCCACAGTTAGAGACTGTGTGGCCACCCAATGCTGAAGGCCCTTGGGTCTCTGGGTGCAGCCCCTTGCACCTCTGAAGAACTTTCAGAACCGACTACTGTGGCTGAGCGCCTCTCTCCATCCAGGAAGGCATGGGCCCATCCCTGCTAACGGTCCATGAGATAGCGTAGTGCATTTCCTCCGTGGGGAACTGTGTGGTTGGTGTGTTGTGGGCGAAGTGTCTGTGAGGAAACGTGGCTAGAGGATGACAGGCCAGACACAGAAAGGGGAAACGCCAGGAAACATCTGGCTCATTTCACAAAGTCTCCTCAGAAATGTTCCTTCTTCCTCCTCGTTCTCTTATTATTCTTTTTTTTCCTTGAGTTTTATTATTTTTGTAGACAAAGTCTCGCTGTGAGTCTCAGAGCAGCCTTGCGCTCGAAATCTTGCATCTGTCTCCCAAGGCGTCAGTCACAAGCGTACACCTGGCTTGTGCTAAGTATTCAAGACAGCAAACTCTGCTAGACCTCCCTCCTCTGGCAAAACACAAACTTAAACCACCAGATTCATGCTCCCATCCCCTCTATCAACTGAGATTTCAAGGTTGACTTCAAGACCCTGGTTTGTGGATTTGACATCACCTCCACTTCTCTTGCCTACACAGGCTTCTCTCTAACCATCTCTTATGAATATTCTAAGCCTCCCCGCTCCCAGCAGGACAACCTGTGTGGTCACGGGGGTAAGCACATGGAAGCATACGAACATGCAGACACGCAAACACCTATATGCACAGAACACAGGTCGTTTCAAGCTCTCTGGGCAATTCATGCTGCTCACTTACCGTCCCATGGTCTTCGGACCTGTGACTCCCACAATAGAGTCACTGCAGAGGGAAAATGCCTGTGGCACACAGTAAGTGTTCAGGAGGGTCGGTTAGTGACGGCCAGTGCAATGAACAAGCTAAGCGGGTGTGGTCCTGTGGGCTCAGTTGCGTGTACACATATGCTGCAAACGCACCTGCCGTATGTGGAGAATCTCTTATGATCAGATGGACCGCAGATCACTGCAGTCCCGGAGACCATGTCTGGAAATTCCAAGGTCATTCCCTGCTCTGCCTGGTGAAGCTATTTAATCCTCACGGGTACTGCTAATGCACATCTTCCCAAGCCGACACTATCTGTTCAGGACTGTGGGATGCTGCTCTCCCAGTGGCCGGCATGGGGCTGGACAGATGTGAGGCCAACAGTGATAAAGGTCTGAGGTAAACCCTCAGACACCAGCACTCAGAGGCCCACAGTAGGAGAAGCTAAGCAGCCAGAGAGGTCAAGAAGACCAGAGAGCCAGGGAGGATGAGACAGAGCTGTCGGTCCCTTCCTTGCCTCCAACAGAACATGGCAGTGTTTCCTTTCTCTTCCTCCTCAAGCCTCTGGACCCAACTCAACTGGAATCTGGGCTTTGGGATTTCGCATGGTGACTGGTGACAGTGCCCTGTCACGAGCACTGGTGGCTGTCATGGTGAAGGAGACAGTACCCTGTCACCAAAACTGGTGGCTGTCATGGTGAAGGAGACAGTGCCCTGTCACGAGCACTGGTGGCTGTCATGGTGAAGGAGAGACGATGCTCTCTTGCCAGCACTTCCTAGTCTCCGATAGAGGTGCAAGAGGGCAGGCTCCTCCAGGAGACCCCGAGAACGGCTCTGAGCAATGCCAGTCAGGGGTCAGCTGGCTAGACAGAGTCCAGGCCAGTCACCTACCAAATCTCCTCTCTCTGCTTCCTGTCCCAGGCACACACCAGCAATACCCACCTTGCTGTGCCAGCCTACCATATATACACACCAGTTCTGCTTGAAGCCATAGGAAACCAGGAGGCCACCCTGCTATAGGCCTGGACAGGACAGTTCTTATCCTGAAAGAATACTTGTTGTTAGGCAAAGGAGCAGCAGTCAGTTCTGCCAGCAGGACACCAAGGGAGCACCAGCGGGTCACTGAGGGAGCATCAGCGGGTCACTGAGGGAGTACCAGCAAGTCACTGAGGGAGTACCAACGGGTCACCGAGGGAGTACCAGCGGGTCACCGAGGGAGCACAAGCAGGTTACTGAGGGAGCAACAACGGGTCACCGAGGAAGCATCAGCGGGACCACAGAGGGAGCACCAGCAGGGCACCGAGGGAACAGATGCTCCATAAACGTGTAAAGGAAGCTTTAGTTGAGGGTCTGGTTTCAGGCCTCCCAGTGACTGACTGACTGATAGAGCTGAGGACCTGGACAGAGAATCATTTCTGTAACGACCCACTGCACCACCAGGCCGCCATCAGCCACGAGGTGTCAGAAACAAGCAAGCTTCACTGAGTGTGGACGGTTCCTCACTACTTCTGCTGCCCAGAAACCAGAGCAAGCTGGGACACCTGCCTCCTACTCCATCCCTCGGCCTCTGGATCGCAGTCACTCTCTGCTGCCTCAGCCCTTCCATCTGGCCAAGATCTGGGGGAGGGGTTAAGCCATTGATTTCAGTGAACTTGGTTCACATTGCGGGACTCTGATTCCTCTTACCTTTAACGTGAACTCACAGGCGGATTAAAGTGAAATAAAATCTACCATTTGAGCTACATTTTCAGCTTATTGGAAACATGCACTGCCTCCTCGTGACTGGGCTGTGAGAAGGAAAGTTATTATCTCCCTTTAGAGTTTGTAAATACTTTATGGCCGAGGCATTAATCCTGCTGGGGTGGGTGATGGAGGAAAAGATTGTTCCTACTTACCTTTGCTTCCCAATCACGTGCTCCAGAGGGAATGGAGCATCCCAAGCGAGCAATGGAGGGCCAGGTGAGCTCCAGCAGCGGAGTGTAATTACCTTCTTCTTTAGACATGGGAACTACAATGCCATTTGGCGAGGGAGCTTGTTCTGTCCTCCAGAGAGCACGCAACTCACCCGTCCTCACCCCAGCCTCTCCCTGGATCTTCTAGTATTTATTTCCAGGAGAAAAATGGCCTACATCCCCATGACAACATCTGCATCTTAGAGGGGGTGCTTGCTGTAAAGGGCACAGCTCTAGACATTTGGGAACAAGAAGGAGCCAGAAAAAAGGCAGCGCGGAGTCACAATCACATCCATGAAGGAATAAAGGAGTCACCATGTGGACCTCGCTCTAGAGAAAGGGGATTCTTCTCCCCTGTTTTTTCCCTAATTCCTCTGTATACTATCAATACAGAAGCCCCCAGCCCCAGGCTTGGAGTCCGGCTTCCTAACTCCTGGAAGGAAGCCTGGCTAAGGTGTCTGCTTTCTTTTAAAGCTATGGAGTCGGGGCTGGGAGAGTCTTCAGGGAAGCAGAGGCTGGCCTGAGAAACCAGGACTCAGCCAGGCAGATAGACCTGAAATTTCTGGGGTTGCTTCTCTGTAGGGTCAGATGTCATGATGCTATTCTTCCGGAGAGCCTGTCTCAGATGGGTTAGGTACAGGAACACCATCAAGTATCCCTGATTAAAGAGTTTTAGTTATCCAGAGTCAATTCAGGCAAACAAAGACAAACACAAGTATTGAAAAATAAAAAATGTAATATGGGGAATTGGAGACACAAGTGAGAGAATTGCTGAGCAGCTAAAGAGGAAGTAGCACTCAGAGATGGGCATGAGAAGACATTATAACCACTGCTGGCTGCACCCCTGGAACTGGGGGTGGTGTAAGAGACACTAGGGTGAGCCAGATCCTGAACTGCCATGGCCAGCTGGGACCACAAGTGGCTTGTGAGTTGGTGGGAAGAGGCAGAGACGGTGGGGTGGCTCCCCTCTTCATGAGCTACCATCTCCCAATAGACCTCCCATTGGCAGGAACAGCTGACGAAGGATACTGAGACTGACTGTTGGCCTGAAGGCCTGGATCCCCGCAGGACAGAACGGAGGCGGGAAGAGTGTGGTGGACCAGACTCTAAAGCAAGCTCCGTGTGCTCCTTCCCAGTGTCCACCACACACAATGCAGTGTGGGGAGGGAGAGCCATCGTACAGAGGACACCACTGCCCAGGGGCTCTGTCGCCAATCTCTCTAACCTCAGCATCTGTAGAGAAGAGGATGGGTACAGCATAGCGACACACAGATGTGGCCTTTTTTTTTTTTTTTTTTTTTTTGACTCGCCTAAGTCCTTACCAGGATGCCATAATGCCTTGTTCCCCCTTCTCAGGAGTCAGGGCATAGAGCAGAGGTGTCCAGAGAAGACCAACCCCCAAATCCTCACTGTTCCCCACTGATTCTAACAACTTCATTATCAAACAAGCTGCCATTTCCTCATCTAAAATGAAAATACTGTTAGCACCTTCCTCCCCTCTGTGAAGGTGGAAAAACCCAACGTGTGAAAACAACGAACTACGTGGACCGTGCACCAAGTGCCAGCTGACACGTTAGCCACTGGATCCTTGCAGAAAGATCCCTGGCTGCTTCTGCTGATAAGATCCCTCTACCGCCCAGCTCCACGCCAATGCTGGGGCACTCAAAGCAGTTATCTATTGCACAAAAGTCCCCATCTCCACAGGGGTTCATTTTAGATGTCTACTTGCTGGAACTTCCCACCAGAAAAACCCTGTATGTGATAGAAACTATAAGACATATCTATAGACTGGCAGCTGCCTGGCTCCCGGTAGGCAGGAGGATGAGCTGTGAGAAAGAATTTGGGTGGGGCAGGAGGACAAGGCTGAGCAGACCCTTGATGAAGCCTTGGTAAAGCTGTTGCAGGAGCCGTCCAGACGGACTTTGAACAGCCAGGTGCTCAGCTGAGAAGATGAAAATGGTTTCGCTCCAGACGGAAGCAGTCACTGAGTCCAGGAGCCAGAAGCAGCCCCCAGAAGAGCCTCACACCCCAGTCCCTCGGTCTGCAGGCAGGGCTGTTTCCAGACAGGCCTCGCCTCCCACTCTTCACGCTCAGGAACAGGCACACAGCTCCTGAACTCAGAGATCAGCTCCAGGAGCACTGGCAGCTGAATGGAGGCTGGAGGTTCAGAACCTGCATTGGGCCTCACTGCCGAGGCTTACTCGGCCCCCATGGACACACCCTGGAGGCCTAGGCGGGATGCTAATAAGGAAGGCTGCCTTTCAGCTTTATATTCTGCTTCTCCTGGGCCTGTAGGTTCTGTAGCTTTTGGGTGGAAACGTCTCAAGGCCTCATGTGCTCAGACTTCTCCACTCTGGCCCTACCCCTGCCTAAAGGCCTAGGTAACACAAAACCACAGGGCAGTTATGAACTGTGAGGTTCTCTCCTCAGCAAAACAAAGAAAGTATTTCCACCGGAGAATCTCAGCACGCCTTCCAAACCAGAGCTCTCAAGGGAAGAACAGAAGATGAGCGGAGAGGCCATGAGAGGAGTGGGTTGGGGTGGGTGGGTGGGTGAGCTTTCTGAGGAGTCAGCGCTGTGGTAAGGCCAAGGCTGGGCCACAAGTTCCTCCTGATGACAGAGCCACTTGCTTCAGAGGAAGGGACGCCCAGACTTCACGCACTTCACTTTGTCACCCTCTCCAGCCAGGGGCAGTGCCGGCGAACGTTCAGCAATCTGCTCTCTGGTACAGGAGCTCCTGTGGCAGCACTCACTGGTTCCTATGGTGAAATTCTCCTCACTGTGCTCAGTTTTGAGAGACCTCTTACAAGGTCTTACCTTGTTGAACGGAAGGGAGAAGATGCACAGATGTACTGGGTTTTGCCACACAGCAGCTGGACTCCCTGACATCAAGAACAGGTCAGCACCTGATTGGCCACCCATACTGTCTGTGTAGAGCTACCCAGCAGCCCTTGCAGGGCCCCATGAAGCCACCACCCTGCAGCTGCCAGCGCTGGGCTCCTGGACCCTGCTGGGTCTGGAAAGCAGCCCCACACAGCCTCCAGTGTACACTGTCCCCTTCTCCCACCTCCTCCTCTCTCAGTGCCACTGCTGCTTCAGCTTCCGGGCAGCAGACACCCGTTGCCCAGGCTCCATCCCTTCCATGCTCCCAAGAGTACAGACACTAGAGATGGAGAGGTGACTCAAAAGCCCTTGCTATTCTCGCAAAAGACGCAGTTCGATCCTTAGCACCAACGTCAACTATCTCACAAGTGCCTGTTTCTACAGTTCCGGGGGATCTGACGTCCTCTTCTAGCCTGAATACACAGAGTGCACATACAAACAAGCAAGCACACACATACATACAAATAAAAATAAGTTTAAAGAACACAGATATGGCCAGTGGGTGGTGACACCTTTAATCCCAGCACTCAGGAGGCAGAGGTAGGCAAATCTCTATGAGTTTGAGGATAGCCTGATCTACAGAGTGAGTTCCAGGACACCCAAGGCTACACAGAGAAACTCTGTCTTGAAAATCAAAACAAACAAATTAAAAAAAAAGAACATAGATACAACAATATGCTTAGGGAAAAATGAGTTTTGATCGTTTGCTTTGATTAAACACAACTTATTTAAGCTGTAAATTCTTGTAACTTAACTTTAATATTACAACTAAAAATTTAGTAATTCTTATGACTAAATATAATTTATTTATTTAAATTCTTTTTCAAGACTGGGTTTCTCTGTGTAACAATCCTGAATGTGCCGGCACTTGCTCTGTAGACCAGGGTGGCCTCGAACTCATGGAGATACTCCTACCTTTTCCTCCCAAGTGCTGGGATTAAAGGTGTGTGCCATCATCACACTGCTTATTTAACATTTTTAAGGCTTATTTTGTTATGGATGCATGTATGCCTGCTCGCCAGAAGAGGGCGCCAGATCTCACTACACTTGATTGTGAGCCACAATGTGATTGCTGGGAATTGAACTCAGGACCTCTGGAAGGGCAACCAGTGCTCTTAATCACTGAGCCATCTCTCCAGGCCCCAAATATATCTTATTATTAAATTAAATGGTTTGGCTCTACTTAGATGTCTCATGATCTTTTTTAAGATCACAATTGAATGAATGTGTGGTTTGCATGTGTGTCTGTATATGAAGGGTATGCCTTGTGATCCCCTGAAACTGACTTTATGAATGGTTGTGAGCCACTATGTGGGTGCTGAGAACTCTCTGTGAGAACAGCAAGTGCTCCTAATGGCTGAGCCATCTCTCTAATCTGACATCTAATAGTTTTCAACAACCAACACTTATAAGAGAGCCTCAGCCCCCTGCTGCATGGGAGAGCATTCTGGTTCCCGGTACTCGGGTGCTGGCTGGAGCAAGAAAACAAACAGAGTAAAAATGCCTTTAAAACATAAAATGATTTTACCATGCAGGAGCAATTTTTTTTTTTTTTTAAATCACCGCAGAGGTCAGAAGTAACTTCAGGAGAAGGCTTAGTTGTTGCATGCTCTAGATGAGGAAATGCAGGGTCAGAGAGCAGAAGTGAGCCCGACCTTCTCAGCTGGTCAGTGGTGGCACCAGCTACTGCCTTGCCCTCGGGCTTTGCTTACTTCCTATTCCTCCATCCATGGATAAAGGGCAGCCCATGGCTAGCTCTGAGCTTGCCTGGTGGAGCCTCATTGCTGAGGCCTGCCTAGCAAGGGTGACCTGTCGTATTTTATAGCTGGAGAGCTTATGCAAGAACTGGAATCAGGCAGTCCTTAAAATGCAGCCTGGTAGGGAGTAGCAGATATACGGCCATAATCACGTCTTTCCTTTCTCTCTCAGAACTTAGAGTCAGTGACAGGCTGAGGGTCACACATAGGCACCTAGAGACCCCCTTACTTCTCACAAGGTTGGAGGAACAGGGCTCTCTGAACTTCATCTTCTGCCTTCTGGGATACAGGATGCTGATGCTTCTGGAAAATGGATCAGCAAGAAGCAGGAGGGTTTTAGTCTAGATTCTCTGAGTTGGTCTCCTGGATGCTAAGAACAGGGCAGTGCATGGCTAGTCACACATGTTATCTGTGCAGAGCTACCCAACAGCCCTTGCAGGGCCCCATGACACCTCACCCTGCAGCTGCCAGTGCTGGGCTTCTGGACCCTGCTGGGTCTGGAAAGCAGCCCCACACAGCCTCCAGTGTACATTGTCCCCTTCTCCCACCTCCTCCTCTCTCAGTGTCGCTGCTGCTTCAGCTTCTGGGCAGGAGACACCGTTGCCCAGCTTCCATCCCTTCTGTCTTTGTATCTCTCTGTTTTCTGGAGGTTTAGCATGCTTGGCTCTCTTAAAAATCACGCTTTATGGTCGTTTGCAGTGCAATTTTGTTCCTATCCTGCCATTCAATTTGAATTAAATATCAAACAGATGTGAGTCATTTTTGTGCTCTTTTTAAAGAAAAAAAGTTTAATATTGGGGAGCATGCCCTGCTAAGGTCAGGAAAGCCATTCAGAGAAATAAGCCCCCTCAAATTAAAAAAGAATCGCATTGGTTAGCTTGAGATGCTTTCAAGTGGTACCTTCCGAAGTGCTAGGGAACCGTGTTTCCAGCAAGCTATAAAGCATCAGGAGAAAGCAAGGCAAGATATATGGCCTGGGGCTGATGGGGAAATTGAGCTCTGAGAAGGGGCAGCCCCACCTGGAAGGGGGCGCTGAGCCTGGAGATGAGGTTTGCAGATGATGTTGGGGGAGGCCATCTTCCCTCTAGGCCCCAGGGAGGGCCTGTGCTTTGCAGCCTGTGTGGTCAGGCTGAGAAGGGATGCAGGATGGATCATCTGTGTGCTCAAAGAGCCAGCTGAACCTGTGCAGAATGTCCCACCTTCACGGGCTGGTACCCCATGGCTTCTCCCGCGGTCAGCAGTTATAGCCTGAATTGTCTTTCTAGACATACTAAACGCCTTTGGGTCTCTGTTACAATCTCCTGAATGGGGGATCTCTGGCCATTGGCTGGTCATTGGAGGATGAAGAAAAAGTCACACCTCCTCTTTGCAGACAAGATCAGAAGTAGAGTCGCCCCTGACCTCAGTGGCTATGCTTACCACCCAGCATAGAACAGCTCGCCCACAACCTCGGTGGCTAAGCTCACTGCCCAGCAGAGCCTTACAGCATAGAGCAGTTCGCCCTGAAGTGCTCCACTCACAGGGCTGGGGCCCATCTCTTGATGGCTTTCCCCATGAGCAGGAATGGCTGGTCAGGCTCCAAACAACTCCCCTCAGTTCTTGGCACAGTCGTACCTGCCTCTCCAAATTATTGGACCTGCCGCCGTTCGTGGCTTCCAGCCAGGACCTCTCCGGGGCCAGTGAGGCTAAAGTGTTTCCATGTGGTCCCTTGACTCAGTACACCAAAGACACCACTCCAACCGCTGTGCCGACTGCAAACTGCATTTCCACATCCAGGGCGCGGGGCCAGCTTGTTCTAGACATTTTAGATATTAATACAATGTTCTGTACACCCAAGGTTTGCCTCAGGGACAACAAGGGAAGACCCAGGGACCTTGCATCAGGTCCTGCTGATGAAAGAGAGCCAGCACTTCCCAAAATTCTGGAGAAAACAGACCAGGCAAGTGGAAGGATTTAAAGAAAGAAAAGCCTAGATGTTGGCTTCAGGTAGCTGAAATCAAGACCGAGGTTCTACCCCTTTCCAGTTCTGTGACCTTAGCAACGATCAACCCCACCCAGTCTTCCTTGTTTTTCATGTGTGTGTGTGTTTATGTGTATGTGTAATTTTATGTGTAAGTGTTTGGCCTGCATGTATGTCTCTATGCTGTGTGCTTGCAGTGCCCACAGAGGCCAGAAGTTACAGTATGTTGTGAGCCACCACGTGGGCACTTGGAATCAAACCCGGGGTCCTCTGAAAGAGCAGTTCATGCTCTTAATTGCTGAGACATTTCTCTAGCTTCCCCCAACCACGTTTATTTTGTGTGTGTAACACAAGCATCTGTCACCTCATGGATGCCAAGGAAGATGGGGTGACATGTGGAGGAGGGCTCAGCACAGTGGAAGACCAGTACTTTAGCACTAGTAGTAGGTAGTTATTCACCCCACCTTCAGGTAACAGGCACCCCCAATCTGATAGAACTTGCTAGGGTCTGAGAAGCTGGAAGTTGGGTCAGAGCCAAGTTTCTCCCTGAAGGAACTGCACTGATGACCTCAGGAGGAATGGCAGACACTAAAAGAGGGTGATGAACTAGCTTTAGTTAAGTCCCAGGGAAGGAAGAGGCAGGGTGGGGTGGGTGGGGTGGGTGCGAAATGTAAAGAAATATCAAGAAGCTACAGATAAGGAACTGAGAGTTGTGAACCCCTGTTGTTCCAAAGGCCCTGCGTGCACAGCATGTTCAGTAAGAATGACCCAAGGCCGGCCTCTGAGAGCCTGTGGTGGCAGAGTGAGATGGTGGGCAGTTGAGACCATGGAAAACAAAGGTCCCGCCCTATAGGGAGGAACAACCCCATTTGGTTTCTAGCAGGACTCTCAGCTCAGACTAAGGCTGGTGAGAAAAGGTTTCTAGAAGAAGCTGTGCTTGGATGATGGGCAGTGGACTAAGACGGGGTGGAGGGGGAGAGTTCTCTCTTGCTGCTCACCAGGACGGGCAGCCAGCTCTTGGAGATCTCAGTCACCTCCCAACCTGCACAGCTCTGCCCGCAGCGCTTGTTGGGACTTCACTGAGGGCAAGAGGTGCTCAGAAAGGGCGGCTTAAGGCCCAGCCATGGAATAGCTCACAGCTGAAGGGCTCTGCACACAGAATGACCTGGGGCCCTCTTCTGGCAGAATGCAGTGGACTTCAGGGGATCTGAAGTCCCGCTGGATCTTGGCAGCAAGCATGCCTACAGCTCAGCACAAATCCTCTGCCCCTAGAGCTAAAGAGGTCAGATATCCTGAGGTGCAGCCACAGAGAAAGGGGCTCTTCTCTCTTAGACCCAGTATTAGGTAGGGCTCTCTTCCTGCCCCCTCCATCCCTATAGAGTGTAGGGGTGCGAGACCCTAAGTTATGAAAGACCAACCATGGGATGGGGAGATGGTTCAGTAGTCAAAGTACTTGCCTCTCAAGCATGAGGAGCAGACTTTGGATCCCCAGTGTTCATGTAAAAAGTTGACATGGCCGGGCTGGAGAGACGGCTCAGAGGTTAAGAGCATTGCCTGCTCTTCCAAAGGTCCTGAGTTCAATTCCCAGCAACCACCTGGTGGCTCACAACCATCTGTAATGGGATCTGGTGCCCTCTTCTGGCCTGCAGACATACACACAGACAGAATATTGTATACATAATAAATAAATAAATATTAAAAAAAAGTTGATATGGCAGCTATACCTACATACCCAATGCTGGAGGTGTGGAGACAGGCAGGTCCCCAGAGCTCATAGGCTGGCCAGTCTAAATGAAATGACAAGATCCACGTTCGGTGAGGAAGCCTGTCTCAAACAGAGAATAGAATGGGATGGGATGGAATAGAATAGAATAGAATAAGAGATGAAGAGTGGTAGAGAAAGACACACATCAACCTGCACAAGCACAGGCGAGCACACCTACACACACACACAAAGACACACACAGACACACATGGACACACACAGACACATAGAGACATACACATACACACACAGAGACATACACACACAAACATACACAGACACACACACACACACACACACACACACACACACACACACACACCTCTGACTGTGGTGCTGACTTGGTCTCACACACCCCTAGAATACGCCTCATGCTGAAACCCTCAATCAGCAGCCACCCATATTCACGCTGACGGATGGCTCCTGCATCCCCGGTGGGGCAAGGGCCTTCTCAGTCCCTGCCACATCTGAGCTCACCCTGGTCTCATCCTCTGCTGATGCCATGGGGCTTAGGCTGATTGGAATTCAGCATCTTATACACATTCGTAACGTCTCTGTTGCTGGGCGCATTAACCTATTAGGTGGCTTAAGGCCAGTAAATAAGCAATTACTACACCGTCATTCAGTGTTCCTCAAGGCAGACAGGCTTTTGTTTCCTGGCTCTAGGTCTGGGTCCATACTTCTTGTATCCATCTAACCGGTTACTTTGTCTAATCATCTGATAGACCTTTGAAATGTTTGCCGTATCTCGGGCTGTGTTTGAAGTTATAATCCAACGCATCCATAAAATGTGCCTTTGGAGCAATTCCCTTGGGGCCGTTCCAGGGCTATGTGCCCAGGTGAGAGTTCTGTATTGGATTTTCTCAGCTCTAAACCCAGGCATGTACCTGAGAGCTGACAAAGGTTATTTCATTAGTCCACAAGCCAGTCTAGCTCGGAGTGCTCTTATGATGGGAAAACAGCGGGGTGGGGTGGGGTGGGGGTGCTTGCTGGCTCAGTGGTACCCCATGTCTGTGTGCATCATTTCTCAGGTTCCTCTGCTCTCAAGCTGTAGTCTGGATTGCACTGGAGCCGTGAGTGCCATTGTTATGGTAGCAAAGACTAATAGTGGAATTAGTCCCGCAGCAACACAGAGGCACGAGGGGAGGAGAAAGCTGCTGCTTTGGCCTTTGCAGATGGCCGTCTCAGACCAAGCCCAAGGCTGCCCTTCCTGACCCCTCTGAAGATGCCCTTTTAAGTGAGTGGGGTGCATTAGGATTTCTAAGCCTCTTGGAAGATGTGAAAATGGGGGCAGGTCAGTCACATGAAGAGCGGGCTACAACGTGTAAACACACCTTGGGGATGCTAATCTCCCAGGTCAGCCTCTGGGGCCTGGCTGCCCACTGCAGGGGTAGAGGCTGTGTGATCCTGTACCAATGACAGGTGGTCTCTGGGCTCCTAGGGTCAGGCAGGAGGACACTATTAGTTGGCACCTATGCCCGCAGCAGCCCAAGTGTCCTGCCCAGCCTTCCCCAAATACAAAGCCGCCAGAGCTGCCAGGCTAGAGTGCAGCTCCAGGTTCCCAGAAAGATCCCTGGCCCCTGGTTGTGCCCCTGGCTGAGGTGCACAGGGCTAATCAGAAACACCTGTGTACATGGAATTTCCTGCCCTGGTTCAGCCTTCATTTCCGCTGCCAGTAAAACCCCAAGGCAAGCAAAGGTGAAAGAAACCAGCCAGTCAATCACCCAGACGACGGCCACCAGGGCTGCAGGAAAAGGACTTTCTAAATTAAAATTTAATTCTCACCTGATGGCCCAGCCAGGACAACCATGTTTCCAACCTTGCAACCAGTGGTCATAGCCTCCACCCTGTCCTTGCTAGACACAACTTCACTGCCTGGTCGGGCTTGGTCATCAGGCAGTAGGGCAAGCCCCTCAGAATGACGCCCTTTCTTGTCAGCTCTATCCTGCAGCTGTAAGGGCTGTTGCCTGATTAGCTGCTGCTCTTGACTTCAGGCTGTTTGAATTATTAGGTGCTGGCGAGATCAGAGCTCAAGGGTGACCTGGGGACATTTAGTAGACAACATCAAAGCCGGGGTCCAAACTGGAGGATAATGGTCAGAGCCTGAGGGTCTGTGCTCTGTCCTAGCCCAGCAGGTTTAGGTGAGGAGAGAGTCATAAAAATGCCTCTGTCTTTTCCAGAACATTTTCCCAGAGATCCCTGCAGGCTAGTGGGGGGGGGGGGGCTTGGAATGAGGAGGAAGAAGTGTGGTGCTGCCCACTTTATGATCAAACAAACTTTGTCTGAAGAACGACCTGGTTGATTGCACAGACGGAGAGCAAGGCACCAGGCTGAGGAAATCACAGGGGACGCAGTAGTGCGGTGGACAGTGGGGTGGACAGGGCCCTGAGAGGCCGCATCCAGGCTAAGGACCAGGGCCTAGGGCTATTTGATTGTGAGCTCAAGGCCTATCTTGGGCCATTGCACAAGTTGATTTTGAACAGAACAGAAATAATGGTTCTCTCTCTCTCTGTTCTCTCTCCCTCCCTCCCTCCTTCCCTCCCTCCTTCCTTTCTTCCTCCCTTCCTTTCTCCCTTCCTTCTTCCTGATTTGGCTAGACTGGCTAACCAATGAGGCCCCAGGATCCTACTGTTTGCACCTTTCAGAGTGGGAACCATCCAAATGAAAGCACAGCAAGCCCTTGGCCCCTGAGCCATCTTCCCCCACCCCCCCCCCACCCCCCCCCCACACACTCCCACTACAGACAGTGGTAATGCAGGTGGGTTCCACCGGAAATACCAAGCACAAGCTTGCAGACAAAACAGTTCCTATGAAGAGTAAAATGGGACAAACCGAGTTTGTTACATTTAAATCAGAAGAAGGGGGACTGGAGAGATGGCTCGGTGGTGCGGAACCGCTCCTGCAGAGAGAGGTCCTGGTTTTGGTTCTCAGCATCTGAACAGTGCTCACTCATTACTGCCTGGACCTGGTCCAGGAGACCCAACATCCTTTTCTAGCCTCTGGGAGTTCCTACAAGCATGTGGGGCAATATTCTCATGAAGGCTCGCACACACATAAAAATCAACAAAGCTTTTAAAAATAAGAAAACACAATAAATCAGGAAAGGGTCCTCCTTGCCACAGGTGTCGAGTAGGGGTTGCTATTGGAGATAGGGCTGCAGTAATGACTGACTTATTTTGACCTCAGTGCTGGCCATGCTCACTTAATGAAAATCTACTCAGCCCTACACTCAATTTGTTTGCTTTCCGTATGCATGCCATATTAAATACCATTTTCATTAAAAAGTTGTCAGGTCCAAAACACTGTATATGCAAATAAGTAAGTATGTAACAGTCATCCTAGTTGAGAGAAATGTGGGTCTTACTCGGTTTTAAGGTAGAAACCTAGAAATGTGTCAGTCATCTCGCCATCTGGAGTTAATTCCTTAAATGTTTTAGTGGATTTTCTTCCCATTCTTAAAAATTCTCTTTTAATATTTATGTACATGTTTGTGCACGGGTGCATGTATGCAGGTGCCTGTAGAGGCCAGAGAGGGCACTGGGTATCCGGATCTGGAATTAGAGGTGGTTGTGAGCTGCTTGCTGTGTGTGCCAAGAACTGAACTCAGGTCCTCTGCAGGGGCCGTAAGGGCTCTGAGCCCCTGAGTCACATCCCCAGTCAATCCTTCTCACGTTTTCTAGTGCATGATGCTGTGTGTGTTTTTAGCTTTAGTAATAGTCTCATATGTAAACATTACATGCACTTTAGAAAGCATCCCATGGCTAGTACACGTCTACTCCTGCTGTTGCTAATGACTGGGTTCAGGATTCCATTCCTCTTTCTGGCCAGCAACACTCCATTGTCTAGACGCAAGCCTCACATTCGCTTCCCTATCCATCGGCTTCCGGCTCCGTAGGCTGCATCCGCATCTTGGCTGTTGATGGGGCCTGTGTATGCACAGGCATGCGGATTCCATTTCCTTGGGCCGTAAGCTGGTGTGTCCCTGTGTCACATGGCAGAAACCTCCATACTTGCTCACCATCGTGACTGCCCTGATTGATTCACAAGTTTCTTTTCCTCCACATTCTCTCCGGGATTTTACTGTTGTTTGTTTTTTCTTTTTCATAATAGCCATTTTAACTGGAGCAAGTTGATACCCTGTCATCATCATCATCATCATCATCATAATACATTCTTTATGTATTATGGGTGTCTTGTCTGTCAGCTGAAGTGCTGGCAAACACCTCCTCCATTCCTCCATTCTGTAGTCATCTCACGACTCTGTCCATTGTCTTCTTGGGATGCCACTTCACAGTGGCAGCCTTTTGTTTCCTGTGCTGTCTGGATCCTCTCCAGAGAATCCTGCCTGTGCCAAAGTCTCGCAGTGCGCCCCTTCTTGAAATGTCGGTTTCAGATCCTCGGGTCTTTGATCCATTTGGGGTTGACTTTTGTGCTGAGTCAAAAAGATTGGATTCCAGTTTAGGGGAGGGGATTTTTCGATAGTCCTCAAATAATGAGTTTTCTACTCTCAAATAAAACAAAACGCTGGTTTCTGGTGCTAAGCTCGGTGGTGCCTCAAGAGCACGTGACACTTAAGACTTTGACATGAGCCATCTGCACAGGCCACGCTTGCATCTTACGTGAGCTGGCAGTGCTCGGTGATGGAGCTGCAGCAGCCGCCTGTGCCGGGGATCCCCTCATGATGCTTTTGTCTGTGGAAAGGAACGGGTCTGCACCTCTCCAGGCTTCTGTAGCATAAACTTCTTTGGGGGAGATACAAAAGCAGTGAGGAACGTGCCAGGCGGCGTCTGAATGGAAAAACAAACAGATAAAAATAAAAAAAAGTGAAACAAAAACCTCGTAAACTGATGTACAGAGAGGGTTTCTCTGCTTTTCAACCACTGGAGTCTATAGGTCAGGTCTCAGTGACCCAAGTACCAGGCTTTGGGTCCATGTGGGCAGACACCACGTCGGAAGACCTTTCTTATAGCGCAGGATGTCTGGAAGCATGGGGAGGCCGCTTAGGAATTTCCATCAGCCTGGCCAAGAAGTTCTTGCCCAGTTGTTGTCTGAGAAAGGTTTAGTGGCATCCAGAGCTAATCCTGGAGCCCCCATGGAGGCTGCCCTCTGTCAACTGCCAAACGCAGCCAGAGAAACCCTCCTGGATCTGGCATAATTGCTGGTGTTTGGCTGCACTGGGACAAGTAGCCCAGCAGAGCTCTGTGGGTAAGAACCCTCTCCATGAGACTTGTAAGAGCCACAGTCAAGAGATCAAATAACCCGCTTGCTCTCCGCCCTACAGCAGGCCTGGTCTCCATCAAGCAGGACTGCCAAGCCAGTCAGGACATAACTTCCCTGCAGACAGCGGGGCAATGAGGCAAGCCATAAAAAGGCCTAATCTCTTAAAGCAACACGAACTGTTGGCAAGAACATAAGGAAAAAACAGCATTAGCCAAAGGCTAATTTTCTTCTTGTTTTAGATACCTGTTGACTGCCTGCAGAAACCAAAAGGGGAAAAGTCCTGCTGATACTAGTGGGCAGCGAGATGCACAAATAGCCTTATTGTAGCTACTAGAGACAGCCACTGAGTGAGTGCTCTTCTCAAAAGCGAGTTTTATATTTAACTGCTCGACAAAGCTTTGGGCTCCTGAGGTACTAGTAGTATTATCATCCAATGCCATTCATATCCTGTACAAAAACCCAGAAGACACTTGAGTATTTCCTACAAAAGGTTTTCATATAGAGAAGCAAAGGCTAATAAGTTGTAGTAAGGGCTAGAGAAGACTACGAATAGAGGTGACAACTATCTTTGGAATATGAGGAAATGTCATAATCCTTACATTCGAGGACATGTGGACTATATATCTCAACTGAGGACAGCAAGCAGCTGCTGTAGCTGGCACCATAACCACTGGCACAACCAATCCTGTCACTCTTGAAGCTGGTGGCCCTCTTGGTTTGGCTTCATTATAGTCAAACTCTTTAGAAGAAAGAAGTCTTACTACGTCCTACCTTCCAAAAATCTCACAAGAAAGATCACTAAGAGGAATTTATTTCTACCTGAGAACCCTAGCTGCAAGGGAGTCCAGGAAACTTTCCAGGAAAGCAGCATGGATTGAGAATAAGACTCTTTCATCTAGGCTTCTCAGTTGAGGTTAAATCGAGTAGGCAAAAGCCTGGCAGTGGTGGCACATGCCTTTAATCCCAGCATTTGGGAGGCAAAGGCAGGCAGATCTCTGTGAGTTCAAGGCCAGCCAGCCTAGTATACAGAGCGAGTTCCAGGACAACCAGAGGTACACAGAGAAACCCTGACTTGGGGGGGAAAAAACAACCAAGATCAAATAGGCAAGCCAGTACTTGAGCCTAAATTAAGGGATTCTGAAGTCTGACCTTATCCTCTGCTTTTTGGGGAATTAAGAAAAAAAGCACTCTGTATTCTAAGCATTCAATTATCTACAATTACATCAATTAGGTTCTTATTAGAACTCAAATTAAACTGCTGTTGGAGGCTGTGGACCCCCTAGACCCTGAATTTCTTGTGCTGAAGTAAACAGCTTGTTTTTCCTATGCTTGCAGCTGCTCTGAGCACGAGGCCCTCATCAGGTCCTGATAGCAGGGGAGTGGTTTCTGGTGGGTTGCAGCTGAAACTCCAGAGAGCTAGGGCATGGCCATTGGTCAAGGAGACTCTATATAAGCTGCCCTGGAACACAATAAAGTGGGCGTTCTTGATTTAAGCTGGAATTCTTGGGCAATCCAAGAATGACCCATGTCTCTGTCCCTGTGTGTATGTGTGTGTGTCAATCTCCAGGCCCTTGCCTGGCTTGCAGTATCTACAGGTATAGTACCATAGTACATGTAGTACAGGTGCTACAAGACTATAGCGCAGAGCAGGTGTTGCTTTACAAACTGCCACAGGATCTCTCTGAATTTCACACAGACAGTGCATCTTGGTTGTGAGAAATTGATTGTTTCCATATTAGTAGAGATGGGATGAAGACAGACACGAGAGGAATAAAAGTCAATGTGATTGGCATGGATCAAGCTTCAGATCAAATCTGTTTTCACCTAGGTGCCCCCAAGCCATTCTCGGGGGTGACCATGGTGTGATACACATAGCTAAGCCTCACCCGATACTTGGGAGCTAGGTCCTGTGCCTAGTACGTCACACAGATGAGTTCATTTCATCTACTCAATGTGTTAAAAAGGCAGTGCTCTCCTTTGAATTTCATAAGCAATGATATTAAGTCTCAGGTCAAAGGAGATGCCCAAGGTCACACTGCCTGCCCAGGGGAAAGCAGAGCTGGTATCCAAGTCTATCTCAGATTACATTCTGAACTTCTGAACCCCATGCCATGTGCATACCTTCCTGATCACTTAAGTTCTAGAAGCTTCTCACAGCACTGAGGAATTAGATCCGTGGAGGAGTGGCAATGACTGCAGCAAGACAGTGGTGATGGCTCTGGAGCACTTGAACAAGCTGGTGCCAGGAGATCCTGAAGCCACATGAGACCAAGGCACCGCTCTAAGCCAGTGACTCCTGCCAGGCCCGTCATGAAACCCCACCCTTCAAACCCATCCTGCTAGGCCCGGGACAACTCCTATAACCACACTGTTCCAGATTAAGAATCTTTGCTAGTCCAGCCCTGCGCAGACAACTGTAGCAGGAGGGCCAAGCCCAGGCCTTGCCAGCCTCGTCAGCTTTGGCACTAACATGGACAAACCCAGTCTTGCTGAAGAAGCTGCTTCTTGCCGCGAATGGGCATTAACACAGACCCACATCTGGATAAGGCACTGAGCACGAGGGACTTCTGGACACTCAGAAACGGGATGTCTTCCTCAAAGCCCTCCCTCAGGGCTCACGGCTCTATGCAGAAGAGGAGACAGGAAGACTGTAAGAGCCAGAGGTGAAGGTGACCCCAGGACACAGTGACTCTGGACAATGTGGGACTGATGCACATAGGAACTCACAGGGACCTTGGCAGCACACACGTGATCTGCACAGGTTCCAGCACTGAGAGTGGCCCATGAGCAAGAAGCCCCACCCCTTCCCAAGAAGCTCTCTGCTGTTGATACCCACCAGCAAAGGGAAAACTGGCTTTCCCCAGTGGACTCTCAGTGTGTGTGCCAGCCACACTCCAGAGCAGGCCCACGCCCAGGAGTAGTTAAGCCAACACAAAATGAACGCCATGGTTTTGTGTGCTATTTGTTTCATTTTGGTCTATTGGTTTTGTTTGTTTTTATTTTTACGGGTTTTTATTTTTGAGTGGAGAAATCATAAAGTTGGGTATATAGGAAGGTAGGGAAGGGTCAGAGAGGAGTTGGGGGAGGGGAAAACATGACAAAAATGTTGCATAAAAATTTTTAATAAGAGACAGAGAGAGGTCCCATGGCCCAAATGATGTGCCAACAGTTCTGCCATCACACACACACACACACACACACACACGAATTCCTCCACATCTGTGGGCAGCTTGTGAAACTGGATAATGGTCTATTTCTTGAGCTGGGCAGTGTTGACCTGGCCATATTGACACAATGAAAATTCTCTGAACTCAATACTTCCATTTCTACATCTTTATATTATCTCAAGTTTCCAATTGAAAATTTACTTAGAAGCCATATTGTCTGCTGGACTGATCCCAGGACCAGGAAACTCGTCCACATTGTGTTTGAAAACTCTCTTCTTTCTAGATGAAGTTGAAAACCAGTACTGCCCAATATAACTACCAACTCAGCTTGAGTAAGCACAGTGTAAGGCAAGACCGTCTGGGGAACCATGGCAGAAGCCATGACATTACTTCTCATGATTTTAGAATGCAGCGTTTCTCGCTCTGTCTCCGTCCCTCTCTGTTCCTCTCTGTCTCTCTCTGTGTGTGCATATATGTGTGAGAGAGAAAGACACACACACACACACACACACACACACACACACACACAGAGAGAGAGAGAGAGAGAGAGAGAGAGAGAGAGATCTACATAGACCGTTCACCTCTCTTCCAGAGCAATCAACTAAATACATGTCTTAGCTTTCCTTGCAGGCAGGCGCAGCCATGCAATGGATCCTGGCCAATAGAACACTCAAAGTGGGCACAAGTGGAGAATGTGAATTCCAAGTCTGGCTCATGTCATTGTCTTGTACAGCCTCAGTTACTGTTTCTAACCTGCTGGGAAAGTTTTCTAGGTGCTAGAGGAGCATAGGACATAAAATGGAAAAGGTATGGGCTCCTAAGAGACCATAAGGAGCAGAGTCACACAGGAAATTACCCTGACCCAGTAAACCTACAGTGGGGCACTTGTACAAACAAGAAATAAAGTGTGAGGCACACAGTGGTAAAGCCCCCTGACTCACGCGAGGGCTACTTCCTTACTGGGCACATCTATTCTCCGAGCCATTTGCATGGCTTCTGTTTAGAGGCAACCCCAAAAGCATTTTTAAGTTTCAAGAAAACATGGTAACATCTTAACCTGTGACTTTTAAAATGATTTATTTATCTTGATTTCCTATGTGCATGCAGGTTTTGCCTGTATGTGTGTACTTGCACCGCATGTGAGCCTGGTGTCCTCAGAGGCTAGAGGGTGGCTTTATATAGCCTGGGACTGGGGCTGTGGAAGGTGTGAGCTGCCACTGGGGTGGATGAGAGCCGAACCCAGGCCTTCTTCAAGAGCAGCATGTGCTCTTAACTGAGCCATTTCTCTGCCCCAGACTTTTAAAGCAAAACCAAACCAAACCAAACCAAAACAAGAACAATGACCCCCCCCCCCCAAAAAAAATCTAACAAGAGCGAGTCACTGTCTGGCTCTCAGGTCACCAGAACGCAAATCCAGAGGGAGAAATTCACTGTCATACATGGTAACAGCTGGATATCCTGTCCTTTCTTTGTACCTTTAAAAAAAATTCTCCTGTCTTCCCCATTGCTGACAGAGAACTCAGACCAGCAGCATTCTGGAGTCACAAAATACAGGGCCTGACGGTCCTGCACCACCAGGGGGCAATACTATATAACAGCAAAAGCAGATAGTTGCTGTTGTAGGAGAGAAACGGAGGGAATCCTCTGGCAGGGACTCTGGCAATGTGGTCTTGGGAAATAGGAAGGGGATAGCTAAGATGGCTTCTTCCACCGCCGGCTCCCACTTCTACCTCCTCTGTCATTCTTCCCAGAGCTACCCCTGCCTGTATTTTTCCTGCACATATGAAAACTCAGCAGCTGGAAGGTTTAGCTGCAGGAGGTAAGGAACAACCAACGCTAAAGCCACCTGCCGCAGAGACATCTAAACACATAGCTGTTGGAAAATGAAAACACGGAAGGCAGAACTTGGGGCTGCAAGACGACAGTTTCTTCCACATCACCCCGTGGTTTCCTAGTAAAACCGAGGGCTGTGAGTTCTGCTTCCTGGAATGGGAGCTTACTTCCCCTAACCCCCATAACGAGCCCTCGCTAAAAATACTTGAGAAAGTTCAGTCTGTTTAACAGCAGCGAAGAGCAGTTGAAGGTTTGTAGAGCAAGATGGAGGGAGAAACGGTGAAGGGGGTCTAGCTGGTCCTGGCGCTGGCAAACATGGCTCCGGAGGGCCTTGCCTTTCCCTCGTCTTTGCTAAAGCTAGCCACCAAGTCTATTCCCTTATTTGGCCACTTCTGGCTGGCTACCAAGGTGTAGCTATCAAAGTATTAAAGTCCAGAAATCAAAGCCCCATTTTGACCGCCCTAACTAATAATCAAAATTAAGCCCCTCATTTTAACACGGGCTTCCCCTTTTTATCTTTATAAACCAGCGTTTGCCTATGGGCCACACCTGTTTCTTCACTATCCAGAGGCAGTCCTTTGTCTCTCTGGGGCAAATATCCCTTCCCCCCTCCCCTTGTTCCTTTCCCCATCTTCCTGGTCCTCTATCTCCTGTCTCTGTTCCTTATCCTTGCACAGTATCCCTATGGGGCAAATAAATCTCCTTTGTCCTGAGACCGTAGTCTTGAGGTGCCTTGTGCCAATACTGGTCCTTTCAGATGGGGAATTCTGTTGAGATTGACAGATCAACAGTCAGAACGGAAGACTCTCACATACCCCACTCAATACCTGATTAAAAATAAAGACAAGAAATCAACCATTGAAGTCAGGGCACTGAAAATCTGAAAATATAATTAATAAACCTGACTTAATTGGTATATAAAATATATCCCCAGTGATAGTAAAATGCAAACTATTGCCAAGTGCATAGATGAAATTTTAATAGAAGAAAGCCATATGCTGAACCAAAAAGACTCTCAACCATTTTCAATGCTCATATGATCTGTTGAATAGTGTCTGCATATAATAGAAGTAAGCCAGGAGTAAACATCAAAATCCTGATGAGCCCAAATGTCAACTTTACAAGTAACCTGGACTTGGGGCTGGAGAGCAATTAAAAGCACTCACTGCTCTTGCAGAAGACCCAGGTTCGATTTCCAGCGCCCACATGGCTGCTCACAATCAACTGTAACTCCAGTTCTAGGGCAGCCTAGGCTACAGAAAATCTATTTCCAGAAAGAAAAAAGAAAAAGAAAATAGAACTGGAAAAGACACTAGAATAAAATAGGAAAGCATGCAATCTTAGCAGTTTAATTGGGGGTAACTAAAAATTCAACTGAAGTGAATTAATTCTGGGACAAGCAAGTGACCAAACTGACACAAGAATAGATAACTTAAATAATACTTAAGAAATAAATCCTGTAATTCAAACCTTCCCACCAAGTGAAACTCCAGACAGCTCTACTAATTTCCACCAAGTTTATATATAGGAAATGAATCCAGTACTACTGATTCAATATAAAATCTTCCAGAAAACTTAAAAAGGAAGGAAAACAGTCATCCAAATTCTATTTTCGGCAAGTAATCTCAAGGGTGTCAAAAAGCTGATTCTAAAGCTTGTGAGGGGAAGCAAGAGACCCAGAATGACCAGCACAGGATGAGGGAGAACAGAGGTGGAGCCCTGAAGCAAGTTCAAGACTTCCTGCAAAGCTGCGGCCCCGAGACAGCTGGTGTGAGAGACAGAAGGGCCTCCCACATGGCTGGGGGGGGGGGGGAGGAACAGACAGCCCAGGAATAGGTCCACGTGAATGCAGATTGCTTTAGCGGTCTTTGGTACAGGCCTACAGTATTCAGTACAGAAAAGGTTTTCAACTGAGTGTTGGAGCAACTGGACACGCACACATATATATATAATACTAGGTATAATAACCCAGTGATGTACACACAGACCTTGGACCCTTTACACTAAATGAAATAGGTCACAGAATTGAAGTATAAAACACAAAACTATAACATCCCTTCCTGATACTATAGAAGAAAACCTTGGTGACCTGGGCTTGGTGACGATCCTAAAACCAACACCAGAGGCATGATCTATGGAAGAAATAATTTACAAGATATACTTCATTAGGGGCTGGAGAGATGGCTCAGAGGTTAAGAGCACTGTCTGCTCTTCCAGAGGTCCGAGTTCAAGACCCAGCAACCACATGGTGGCTCACAACCATCTATGAGATCTGGTGCCGTCTTCTGACCTGCAGGTGTACATGCAGACAGAACACTGTATACATAATAAATAAAATCTTTTTAAAAAAGATATACTTCATTAAAATAAATTTATCTGGGGGCTGGAGGGATAGCTCAAGGGTTATGAGCACTTGCTAGAGGACCCAGGTTCAGTTCCCAGCACCCACACTGGCTCAAAAGCATCTGTAACTCCAGCTCCAGGGGACCCAATGCTCTCTTTAGTTACTGCTCGTACACAGTGCATATATATCCTTGCAGGCAAAACACTCATGCACATAATATTTTAAAATCTTAAAAAGTTAAAAAGGTTATCTTTTGTCTGAATTCAGTGGACAACGTTCTGGAAAAGTGAACCCCTCACAGAGTTAAAAACAAAATCAGTGGTTGCCAGTTACTGGGGAGTAGAAGTGGGAAGGGTAAATAGGTAGAGGGATAGACTTCCAGGTAGTAAAATCACTTGCATGAAGCAACAGTGGAACCCACACACCCTCCGCAAGACCTTTGTAAAAACCCTTGCGCTTTGTAACACCTATTGTAACCTATTGTAAACCATGGTCTTTGTGTGATCATGGCATGTCGGAAAGACTTTTCATTTGTAACTCATGGTGGCTTTGGTGAGGGTTGAGAGTGGGGAAGCTGTAATAGAAACATCACCAAACCTAATGAGCTACAGGAATACAAAGTATCAATTAAAGCACTAATAAATAACCACAAAACTCCAAAGTACAGAACTGATCTAGAAGTGCCTAAGAAGTCAATTTAAGGTAAGTGTGGAAACAGTAAACAAATGGCGCAACAGGGAAAGGAGAGAAGGAAAGGAAAGGGACAAAGGTAAGAAGTGATGAAGGGAGAGAGAAAAGAGCAAGAGATAAAAAGACACAAATATAAAACGAAAGAAAGGAGAAGTTAAAGATAATCTACTGTTTATCTGAGAAAAGTACCAGACAAACCAGGGGCTGAGGGGATGGCTCTGTCAGTAAAGTACTTGCAGCAAAAGTATGAGGACCTAATTTCAAATCCCCAGCACTCACGTAAAAGCCAGGAGGGACAACACACATCTAACCCAGCACAAGGGGTTGTAGGTATGTCTTCTATCTATCTGATGATTTCATTGGATAATTAATAAAGAAACTGCCTGGCCCATCTGATAGACCGGCCTTTAGGTGGGTGGAGTAGACAGAACAGGAAGATGGAAGTGAGGTATATGGCTCAGTCAGATACTACGCCTCTCCTAAGTTAGACAGACCGCTGTGCCTCTCCTCAGAGAGAAGCCAGACGCGATGAAGCTCCAGCCCAAGATGGACGTATGCTAGAAACTAAATGGTAAGGCACCACTTCATGGTGCTACACAGATTATTAGATATGGGTTAATCAAGATGTGAGTAAGAGGCTGAAAATAATGGGCCAGGCAGTATTTAAAAGAATACAATCTGTGTGTTGTTATTTTGGGTAAAGCTAGCTGGGCAGCCAGGAGCCGGGCAGCGGGAAGCCAGCCCACAGCTAATCACTACAAGGGGTATGTGAGGAAGGGCAGGTCCCTGGAGCTCACTGGTGAGCCAATTTAGCTGAATCAGTGAGGTCTGGTTCAGTGGGAGACCCTGTCTTAAAAATCAAGGGAGACGCTGACTGGGGAAGACAGCTTGTACTGACCTCTGACCTCCACATGCACACATCCACACACATCCACACACATGTTTATGCACATGCAAACTGGTTAAGTGTAAGATTGGGCTAAAAATTTAAAACATAATAATTAAAAAATAAAGTAACTTAAAATATTACAGTAGAGAGAAAAGCAGGAAGGAACACGGGAAGGGACAAAGCAAAGAGGACCAACAAGATGGCTCCGTGGATGAAGCTCTTGCACAAGCTGGACAGCCCACATGCCCAGGACTCATGTGAAAGTAGAAGTTTAGGGCTGATTTCACAAAGTTGACCTCTGACCTCCACATGTGTGCCATTGTGCTCGCCTGCTCACAGAATGAAATGAAAACTCCTACAGAAAAATAGAAAGAAGAAGAGAAAGGAGAAGGAAGGTATTTCCCAGTAAGGAAAATTTTATATACATTAAAAAAATTATGTGAGTATATGGAGAATTAAAAAATAAAAAACATAATTAAAAACATGATAAAGTTAAAAAATACAGTAAATGTGTAGGGGAAATGGGGGTAGAGGAGAGCAAGAGCTTAGAAAAAAACAGTGGATGTGTCTGTTTTCTAGAAAGTTAGAGACTGCTCACTATGTGCTGCGAAGAAGGAAGAGCTTGCCTGCTGGAGTCTTGCCTTTCTTCAGCCTAGTGGCTTCCCTTTTTTGTGTACCAGGGGCCTCTGCTGGCCACGCTTAGCTTTGCAGTCTGTGGACTTGGCTCTCTCACCCTCCTGAGAGTCTTCTCCACACCTCCTGGAGTAGCTAAAGCCCCAAGTGTATCTGGAGTGTTGGCAGCAAACAGCTCTGAGATCTGAGCCAGTGGAGGTCCCGCTTTCTTATTCAAGTCCTGCTAAGTATAAACTACCCTGGTAGAAGGTTGCACTGGGCATGGGTTAGTCTTTACTAAATGTGTCTTGGCCTGAGCCAAACCTCCTGCCACTTGTGACCTTTGGTTTTGAAGCATCTGTCTGTCCCTCCTCCTCTCCATGACTGCCCCTAAATGCTGTCTCTCGTCTTGGGGGTGTGGCAGGTTAAGTTCAGGCTCTCTGACTTGTGGTGGCTCCTTGTTCTCATGCTATCTCAGTCGGAAACAGTGGATTCACTCCAGAGGTGGTTTCTGGCACCTCTGACTCTCTCTGTGACAGGTTCCTACAGAGACCACTGTCTCACTGAACCCTGAACTTGCATTTGAAGCCTGTGAGACTGGAGATATGTCCTCGGGCCAGGGCAGTTTTCACAAGGGTATCTGGCTAACCTTCTGGATTAGGCTTCTGTTTCCCTTTCCAGACCAGGGCACAAGGGGCTGTGGCTGAGCTCCGCTAGGCTTCCTTTTCTGTGTGTCCTCCTTTTGTCGCATCTTTCTGGTGAACCTGTCATTGTTCACTCAGCGAATTCCAGAAGCCCCTCCCCTCTCTTTGGAGGAGTTGGCATTTTGTAGTTTCGATTTTTCCTGTACCAGGTCACTTGAAGGAAGTTTCTCATTTATTCCCTCACCCAGAAGTCCACTTGCTTAATTTTTGACTTTGCTTTTTTCATTTAAAGTCTTTGGTTTTATTAATAAGATCAAGGCAGGGGCATTAGGATAATCTTTTCAGATAACTGTGTACATTGTCCGATTCTGTACCCAAATCTGACAAGTGGCCAGTTCTTAACTGAGTTCTTAGATCCCACAGAATCTAAAGCCAGGTCACTAAACATACCGACATTAAACCCACGGGAGTATCTTGCACTTTGAATGGATCTTCTCATCTACATATAATCTTGTGACATCATACATTCATAATCTGGAAAAGTTATGCAGATATTTAAAATGTTAGTTGACCTTACTGTACACTATACAATGTATGCCATCAAGAAGTCATACTATTTTGTGACACTATTTTTGGGAAACAAACGTCTACTCACCCAAAACAGGGAACCAATGACAGACCAAAGTCCAACTTGGTGAACCAGTGAGTTTTATTGGGGTTACTTACAGGAGTATGGGCGAGGGATAAGTTAGAGGAGCAGAAATGACTCCTGGGCAGCTGCATCACCAAAGCCCCCTTCCCCAGTGCCTACCATGGGTAATAGTCCGCGAAAGCTAGACACTTGAATCTCACTGTAAAATTTACAGGAAGCTCAACAGATTGGAGAGTGTCTCTTACAGCTGTTTAGCTTGCCTGAAAGTATCTCTCAGTAGGCCTTACTGCTTATACATGCTTGGAGAGGGAGGGACCTAGTACATCTGGTTCATTTCAGGGACTTTCTAAACCTTTTGAGTTGTTTTCTTGTTGAGTGGCAATGTTGAAGGGTATTTGTTCACACTGTGTGGAGATGTGTCTTTGTGATTTATTTAGTAAGAAGCTAAATGACCAACAGTTAGGCAGCAGAGAATAGGCGGGACTTCCAGGGAGAGAGATAAGAGACCGGAATAAGTTGGTCATACAGAGTGGGGAGAAAGGTAAAAGCCACAAGGCAGAACGTTGATTAATAGAATCTGGTTAATTTAAGTTATAAGAGCTAGGTGGAAGCAAGCCTAAGCTAAGGCCAAAATTTCTTAATTAATAAGTCTCTGTGTCATTATTTGGGGGTGAATAGTCCAAGAAAGTCCAACAAAAAAGTCCAACTACATGGAAGAGCTAACCTGCAGGATGGAAATGTCTCACTTTCCTTTAGGACCTGTGGGGTGTGACCCCTTTGGGGATTGAAAGACTCTTTCACAGAGGTCACCTCAGACCATCAGTATTTACTTTATGATCCATAAGACAGCAAAATTATGGTTGTGAAGTAGCAATGAAAATAATCTCATGGTTAGGGATCACCACAACATGGGGAACTTTATTAAAGGGTCACAGCATTAGGAGGGTTGAGAACCACTGCTTTAGAACATCCTGTGTGTCTTAATGGACTGTCCTCCAAGGGGGAAGGCTTTATCTAGGAGGAAACTGATACTCAGCACACATTAACTGTTACCTGTCATGTCCGAACAATTTTACACTTTGGGAAGACACACAGAGTTCATGTTAGAAGGCAAAAGTTTTAAACTTTTCTAAATTTTTATGATTACAAACTTTTTAACTCTTACGTAAAAGTGTGAGTGTAAAAGGCGGCGAGAGAGGAGGATAGGAAGTGAAGAAGCGCAGGCATTAGCTCAGTCTGCTGGGTGCTGCTGGGCGCCAGGTTTATTCACGGAAGCCTTTGCATCTCACCATAAACGGCAAAGCAGGCTTTTTTAAAAATTGGCAAATGACGCTTTCTTACCAATATAAAAACAATTTTGAGAAACAAACCTCATGAAAGGATCGGAGGAGCACGTTCTAAGTACAGCTGCTGCGCTGCCTCATCTTCGGAACTGTTTACAGCCCTGCTCTAACCTCGGGGCAAATTCCCACTGCAGTCTAGAAAGGTCTGTAAGCAACAAAAGAGATGGTAACACAGTTTCTCCTCCTTCCCAAAACCACCCCAGGCGGTCTCCCTGGCTTCTTTGTTATTCTTTAGGAAAGGTAAACAGTCAGTCTTTCTTCTCATAAAGCTGGGCATTCATTGCTTAACAAATTTAGGAGTAGAATCTTAGAAAACCAGGGAAGCTGTTGGGTGGAAAAGGAAATTGTTGGTGGGTCAAAGTAAGAGACCAAAGGAGGAGCTAAGTGCTCCCCTGGGTGGAATGGAACACTGGCTTGCTAGAAGGAGCGGAAGAGCAGACAGAACCCAGTGGGAAGGTCTGCCATCCTCTCCTGCTTGCCCCACCCACTTGCCCTGAGCACACACACCTTTCTGGTATCCTGGAGATCCACTCTTGCCTTCTGCATAGCACCCAAGAGAAATAGGTTGTTTACTGCAAAGACATGGGAGATAGTCTCAAAGATTTGTTTTGCGCACATCTGAGTATTGGGGACACAGTCTTAGAGGCAGTGTCACAAGGTCAGAGATCCCAAGTATAAAGGACTTCTAGCCCAGGTGGTCAGATGGCTCAGGAGAGAAGTCAAGCTGTGTGGCCAGTGGGTGGGGTTCAGTGCCCTCCTTGACCTCAACACTTCTCGCCCCCTCAAAGTGGTCCAACCTTTGTGGATCTGAGGGTCAAACTGAGGCAGATCTGGAAGGGGAAAGGGGGGAAGAGCACATCTGATAAGAACACAATGGCTCCCACACCTGTATGCACTGGGCACCTTCCTGAGCTCTGAAGAGTCAACACAGCTCTCACAAGAGCACTGAGGCATGACTTGACTTTTCACTGTTGATTTTTGTACAAAGTAGCACAACCATGGTGTAAACACAAGTCAGCACTCTAGTGAGCAAATATGATTCAATTCACTACTTCCCAGTCTCGCAAGGGAAACAGCCAGCCTTGGCGTGCTCTTGATGTCACAGCAAACAGTTGACTAATTGTTGACCTGTCAGAACAAATTTTTAAAAACATTCTATGTGACTGAATGAGAAACATGCACGAGGTGCTTTGCTGTCTGACAAACGTGGACGGTCACCTGGAGGAAGAGAGCTCACTACCCATTCCTTTTCTGAGGGACACGTTTCAAACTGGCACCGTGATGCAGGGCTCTGTTGTGCTTTCATGGGTCACAGACACTCGTGCTTTGTGAGCCCCATCCTTTGGGAAAAGGAAAGGAAAACTGCATTTTGAGATCTTGCTGACATGAGGACAAATGTATTACTATTATCTGTTGTTTTCTTCAATTAAGAAAGGTCCTAACCTTCATTTTCTTCTGATTTTGAAAGAAACTATGTTTTTTTTTTTTTTTTGGTTTTTCGAGACAGGGTTTCTCTTGCGGCTTTGGAGCCTGTCCTGGAACTAGCTCTTGTAGACCAGGCTGGTCTCGAACTCACAGAGATCCGCCTGCCTCTGCCTCCCGAGTGCTGGGATTAAAGGCGTGGGCCACCACCGCCCGGCTGAAACTATGTTTTTGTAGAGCCGCAAAGACCCACGGGCTTCGCTGTAACTCCTCAGGGTGGGATGAGCAGCTCTGAGACACTGCATTCTACAGGCATGATTCCCTAAGAGGAAGTGTTCGTAGGCTGTAACAATGTATCCGTCTTTTTACCAATGCAGGTTGTTTTTGTTTCGATGCTGGCCTCAAATTAATGATCTACCTGCTTTTGCTTCCTGAGTGGAATTGAGGGGTGGTGGTGAACAAAGCAATTATTTCAAGGAAAACCTATGTGACATTACTGTTTCCAACAATCTGGTTGAGCTTTTGAGCAAAAAATACAAATTTGAAACATTTGTTTGCCACCATGAACCTGACAACTTACTTCCTCGGTCTGAAAAAACCCTCACGGGAGAAACCTCTGCTGCTTAGTTTCTGTCAACTTAATCCGAGGGGTCCCCTGGGAAGAAGGAACCTCAGTTGAGGAATTGCCTCTGTCAGTTTGGGGTAGGTCTGTGGAGTGCTTTCTTAACTGCTAAATGACAAGGGGGGGGGGCCCAATGGCACCTTGGGCAAGGCGGTTCAGTTGTATAAAAGGTTACTGAGTGGGAGCGGCTTCAGTTCCTGCCATGATTTCTGACTGTAGCATAGATGTATAAGCCTTCAAATAAACCCTTACCTTCCCAAGTTGCTCTGGTTATGGTGTTTACCGAAGCGACAGAAATAAAACAAGCTATGGCGAGTAGGCCATGAACAGGTACAGTACCCATGTGTGCCATGAACTGTTTACCAGAAATCTGTCCTGCATAATTCAGGGAGTTTGCTTTGTCCAAATGACCTGGTCCTGTGCAGCTAAATGGTCCCTTCCAGACCCAAGACCAATGCCTTGTAATGTACGTGCCATCAAAACTGGTTTCAGATTCTATATTGCAATAATCTTCAAGAAACTATTACTTTTTAGGGCTAGAGATGGCTCACTGGTTAAGAGCACTTGCTCTCTTCCAAAGAACCTGAGGTTTGATTCCCAGCACCCACATTAGATAGTTCACAACTACCTGTAACTCCAGTTCCAGGAGCCCGATGCCTGCTTCTGACCTCCATGGGCACCTGTGTGCATGTGGTGTATACACACACACTCGGGCACATAAAATAATAAAGAACTCCTCAAAATATTACTGAACTTCAATACAGTATCAAGAAAGTATCTGCAAAGACTATTTAAACCCTCCCTCTATTCCAAATACATATATATATGCACAAAGCTGATTCATCAAAAGTGCATACAGCAGCTGATTGAACACAGAAGATGCCAGAATGTAGCTCTATTAAATCAGGCATTCAAGAGGAGTTCAAAATCATGGCACAAAGTCACTCTTCTTGCTAGCTTTTTAGTTAATACAAGTATTTTTATAACAGCTTTATTATTGTGTTATACATATGCTAACATTTTTAAATGAACATTTTGCTGAATATTTTTTCTCAGTTTTAGTTTAGTTTTTAATGGTACTTTTTTGGCAGAAAGGACTTGAATGTAGGGCCATGCACTTGCTAATTAAGGTCTCTATCACTGGTCTACATCCTTACACCTTAGCAGAGACTACACTCTCTCTCTCTCTCTCTCTCTCTCTCTCTCTCTCTCTCTCTCTGTCTCTCTCCATATAAACAGGTCTCTTCAGGGTCTTCAGCAATTTTTAAGAGTGTCAAGGGGTTCTGAATGCACACAGTTTGAGAGCTGTAGTTATAGGAAAACTCTCTGGCAAAATACTCATGTAGAACCATTAAGTTTAAAAGCAGGTGCTGAGTACCGGAGTGGAAACCGTACACATTTAATATGAAGCAGATTTAGGGAACCCGTGTAACTCAGCAGACTTTAAGGGGGACATTCTTTCCCAGTGAGTGCTTACAGTGACACTTATCTTTGCGGCGTTTTTATTTTTGTAGTTTCCATGATGAACACACATTTATCTTGCAGTTGGAGGGGGACCCAAAGTCTTTAAAAATTAAGAGGAGCAGCTGTGTGTCTCCCTGAGCCAGACTGGGAAGAGAGGAGATCACAGAGAGAGAGGGTGAGGCACACAGTGGAGGGAGAGAGGCAGGTAAAGGCTTGCTGCACTGGACAGTACAAGAGTCTTACTGTGGGCTGGAGAGATGGCTCAGTGGTTAAGAGCATTGCCTGCTCTTCCAAAGGTCCTGAGTTCAATTACCAGCAGCCACATGGTGGCTCACAACTATCTGTAATGAGATCTGGTGCCCTCTTCTGACCTGCAGGTATACATGTAGACAGAATATTGTATACAAAATAAATAAATATTTTTAAAAAAGAGTCTTACTGTATTGTTATGTAGTCTGTGTCAATAGAAGGCTGGGGTTCCAGGGGTGGAGGTTGCACAAGATGGCCTCTTGAGGGGAGCAGGCTCTGACTTTACCTGGTGGCCATTGCAGAACTGAGGGTGCTTGCCCAAGGATTCAGGGGGGGGGGATTGAGTGACAAAGAAGGTCAGCCCTCTGGCTTTCCTTATGTCTGCTCCCTAGGCACCCTGAATGCTTTGTTTGGGATTCAAAGTGTCTTCATTTCCTGTCGCTTTCCATGATGGAGAATCTTGATTATATCTTAATTGCCAATTGGAACAGATTAAGAAGCATCTAAATTAGTAAAGTGTATCTTTGGGAAGAGTAAGTAAGAAGGAAGATCTGCCATGAATCTGGGTGGCATCATACCACAGGCTGGCAGCCCAGATGGAATAGAAGCAGAGAGGAGAGTGCCAAGGAGGCAGGTGTTCTCTCTGCATCCTAGGTATACAAGGCGATGAGCAGCTCCGGCAAGCGCTCCCTGCCTTGATGTTCTGAAACGGTGAGCTGGGATAAATCTTCCTGAATTTGCTTCTTTTAGTTCATTCACAACATGACCAACATGGAAATATGATGTATGAGAGGTAATCTGACTGTATAGCTCAGATACCTTTAGAACTGGATTGTGGGAGGAGCTATACAGAGCTTGAAGATGTAGGCTAGTTGCGCTCTGTAAGCAGCATTTAATAGATGGTTCTGGTAGAAGCTCACAAGACCAGAATGGATATTAATGTGGATAAGAAAAACAGTGTTTGTGAGCTTTCAAATGACAAGGACTGCATCGGAAACTAAGCCCGTGTTTATCACATTTTGGCACGTGGTTGTGTCTACATCTTGTCTGTGTTCTGAGACATAGAAGACTGGGTTTAAACGATCAATTAATCTGATGGAGGACTCAAGGTAGCACTGAAGTGTGGCATGGGTGTTGATCGATGCTTTTAGCCAGGTTTACAGTGAGAATTGGGAGAAAATCCGGAACAGAAAAGATTTGAGAAACTTGCACCTCGTTCAGAAAAGTCAACATCAAAGGCTGATAAAGACATGGTTTCTAAGGAAACCAGGGCTACCAAGGAGAAGCCAAGAGCTTTGTATTAGGACAACAGAAAGGATACCTTGAAGGCATCTTGGGGGTCGGCCAGACCCCATGCTTTGTAGGCACAGGGTATAAGATTTATAAACTCATTTGGAAGACTTCCCCTTGATAGGAGTGTGCTTAGCAGTTCCCAGCTCACACAAGGGCACCTGGAGAAGTGTTTGGTTGTTTTCAGCTGCCTGGGCACTCAGAAAGTCGAGAAACACTGCCATAGGGGCTCACAGTTAAGGAGTTTGCCTCAAGTATCAAGATTTTGGACTTGAACTTTTGAACAACGTTGGGATATTAAGACCATGGCCACTTGTGTCTTTTGCATTATGAGGTGACCCTGGCCCTTTAGCCCCCAGAGGCAGACAATATGGCTTGAACATGATGCCTGCCCTGACATGCCCACTGTTGAAAGCATGGTCTTTAGTTGGTGATGCTGCTTGAGGAAGTCTGAGAAGCGTTAGGGTATGCGTCCTCGCGGGAGGAATTAGGTTACAGAGGGCTCATTACTGTCCTGGCTCCCTCCCTCTCTTTGCTTCCTGTTTACCATGGGATGAGTAGCCTCGACCATGTGCTCTGCCACTTTGATGTTCTGTTTCACAATATGCCCTAATCATTAGGGCCGTGGACTATGGGTTGAAACCTCTGAAATTTAGTAAAAAACCAAACCAAAACAAAAACAAAACCCTTTCTTCTTTAAATTGTTCCTCTCAAATGTTACAGTGACAGAAAGTCTGACTAATGTGTTTTCCCGACTCCATTTTCATCCTCTGCTTCATAATACTTTCAGACATGCTCCTGCCTCAGAGCCTCATGCTTAGAACACTCCTCTCCAACAACCACATTGTTTGCTTGCCCCCTTTATTCCTTCAGGCCTTTCCTTAAATGTTTCTTTCGTACTGAGCCTTTTGTTTTGTTTTGTTTTCGAGACAATGTTTCTCTGTAGCCTGTCCTGGAACTAGCTCTTGTAGACCAGGCTGGTCTCAAACTCACAGAGATCCATCTGCCTCTGCCTCCTGAGTGCTGGATGAAAAGCGTGCTCCACCACCGCCTGGCTGGGCCATCTCTTTAAAACAGATTTACTTATTTTAATTCTCTGTGCATGAGTGTTTTGCCTACATGTGTGTATATGCACCACATCGTACCTGGCACCCATGGATGTCAGAAGAGAACATTGTATCCCCGGACTGCAGTTATCAGGACCACACAAGTGCTGGGAACAGAACCCCGGTCCTCCGCAAGAGCATGAAGTGCAGTTAAACACCGAGCCCTCTCTTCAGCCCCAAGACTGCCTCTTAAACAGACCCTGTCTCACCTTTCCTATTGATTTTCTACCCTTTTTCCTCCCAGGATTTATATTCTGTAATACATGATTTCTTTGTCTCTTGCTTTTCTTTCTCCACCAGACTGCAACTCTAGGATGTCAGGGATTTTTTGCCTGTTTTGTTCATCACTTCATATCTCACACCCAAATTTATACATGGTGCAAAGTATGTCCTAGGTATTTACTTGAAATAATGAAAGCCTGGATGACAGGTATCAGTGCTTTGCGTTGCTTGAAAATTATGCGTAAGGGGTGGAGAGCTGGCTCAAATGTTAAAGACGAAGGGTCACAATCCAAATACCTGCTGCTATTCTAGCGCAGTCTGGGCTTGTGTGTGTGTGTGTGGGGGTCTTTAGTTCTGTAGATGGACTTGGATGTCTTTTTCTGACTGTTTGCTCTCCCTCCTTAATACATGTGTAAGAAAAGTGTTATTTCTTATACCAGTAAGTCCCCACTTAGAGCCAATAGCCAACAAACGTTTGCTTAGTGGAGGTAGCTGACCGATTCCATGAACAAAGCAAGATCGGGCTTTAAGGCCATCTGTGAAGAAACCCCACTGATCTAGGGAGTTGAGATGCAGCGGCGGATACAGGAGCACGCACCGGGTCGGCTTGCGGTGCCAGGGGTTTGCACTGACTGGGGAGAAAAAGATCCCTGGTAACAGCAAATATACAATCCTCGGTCTTTGTGGACGACGCTCTTGGGCTTGGGGCGGCGCAAGCCACACACAGTAGGTGCTCACTGAAGACACAGGCCGAGATGCGCTCCGGACGAGCATCTTCCTGAGGCCTGACTCCCGCAACTCGCGTGCGCGGACCCACGCCTGGGGACAGGGCGGGCCGCCAGGCCTGGGTGCTGCCGAGGCTGGAACCGTTGACGTCCGGGACCCCGGCGCAGGCCCGGGGTCAAGGCCGGGGCGCTGGGCAGCGCGGGGAGGGGTGGCCGGACGCGCGAGGCCGGGAAGGGATGTGACGAGCGGCGCGCTGTGCATTGTGGGAATCCCGGGGCGGCCGCGAGTGGTTCCAGTTCACTGGTTCCAGCGGAGCCGGGCGGAGGGCGCGAGCGCGGGACGCGCGGGCGGGAAGCGAGGAGGCGTGGGCGGGCCGGCAGGAGTGCGGAGCGGAGCGGCGCGAGCGGCCGACAGGGCTCGGGCCCCACACCTTGCAGCCGCCCGGTAAGTGCCGCGCGGGCCTCGGAGCCGCAGGCTGCCGGTCCGCACCGTCTGGGCCCCGCGCGCCCTCCCGCCACCGCCGTGCGTAGCGGCCCTGCCTGGCGTCCGGGAGAGCTCGGGCGAGTGCCCTCGGTCAGCGGGCTGCACGGAGCCCGCCAAGGCCCTGCCTGAGCAATGCGCGGGTCCGACTGGTTTTGTTCGGAAAGCAAACCCGGAAACCAACTTCTCTTGGAGACGCACCCCTGCTCCCGCCGGGGCGCTTTGTGGGAAAGGGGCCGTTCGGGTCCCCTCCTCGGGCGGTAGAGGCAGAGCTGATGCGGGCCCCAGGACACCAAGGCCCGGACTCCCTGACCGGCCCGTCCGCCCGGGGCCCGGAGCTGCTGTGCTCGGAGTTGTACTTGGTCGCGCGCCGCCGGCCCGCGCGTGTCCTCCCGGGCACAATAAGTGGGGCGCGAGCCTTGGGCCGTTGTGTGGCCAGCTGGAGGGGACCCGCCGCGAGGCCCTGAGTAGGGGAAGCCTGGGAACCACTTGGGGACCGAATCCCAGGCCGGAGCGGGCCGGAGAGGAGCCATGGAAGCCCCGCTGCTGTCGCTCGCCTTTTGTTTGCTTTGTGGTGGGGAGGTGTTATTTTAAGGTGACTCAGGAAGGCCGTAGGCTCCCGGCGCGCAGAGGGACAGCTGAGAAGAGTCTCTGGGGGTAGGGAGGGTGTAGATGGAAGGCTCGGGATGCTGCTGGCTGGGTCACCTGACAACAGGTGTGCAAGATGATGAGTCCTGTTCCCCCCCACACCTGCAGAGACCGCTGATAACTCACGTTGCCGAGCCGAGCAGATCGCTCTAAAGAGTCTTTTAGAAGCAGTGTAGGGAACGTGTTTTCAGAGTTTGAAAAGTGACTTTTGAACGAGCAGTTGAGACAGACCTTGGCTGCAACAATTACAATCATTACGAAGTCTTTGTAAGATTTTAATGATCCAATAAACTGCTTAGAAGAATAGACAATTAGAAGGGTTCTCCTGCTCACTCTCCTCCTTGCTGACACCTCTGTGGTTTGAGGTTTTACTGTTAAAAGAGAGGAAGTGTTTTGTTTCTAGACTCTGCTGCAGGGAGTCCCAGTTTGGGGCAGTTTTATGCTGGAGTGCAAGACTCAGGCGCAAACTCGGGCAACTCTACTAACCCTCCTGCCACCTTTAGTTCCTGCTGTACTGGCACAGTTGCCATTAGCACCGAAATGGACACTTGGTGCCTGCTACTGGAATTAATGCCCCCAGTCCACAGTCAGGCAGTAGCAACTCGGCTCACACACACCCTCTGACGAGATCACCTTTTTTGATTTGTGGGGGTTTTCCCTCAAGGATAATGAAACTTCCTGAGACTTTAGACTTTCTCCCTTTCTTGTTTTGCTGTGAATGAGGGCCATAGTTTTCATGTGTTGCTGTTAGTGCTGATCCCTAGGTAAGGCATGGGAGAGGGGTAGGTGGACACTGATAGCAGTTTACATATGATGAGGCAGGGAGAGCTCACATTGTGGTAACTGAGAACTGTCTAGACAGTCACGTGTGATGCCTCCGCACTGGCTTGATTTTTACCAAATGGGCCAGCATCAGTGGTACCATGTGCCATGTGCTTGACTCCTAGGAAGAGCCAGTTTTTCCCTCCCTCAATGACAGGCTTGAAGCTGATGATACCCCAAGTTGATTAAAGACTTACTTGAAAGAATAAACTGGAAAACCCAGATAGTCTCTCTGTGATGTTCAGAGATGTGCAGTAGCGTTTGGTTCTTGCTGGGCTCTGAGCCTGTTCTTGGAATATAGGATGGGAAGGAGTGGTGGGAGTAGGAGGGAAGCCTACCTATCCTGAGCCCCTACCCCAGCCAGTGTGCTCATGGTCAGTGGCTCGTGCCTCAGGTCTTCGAGTGCATTTGAGTAGATCAACTTCATTCCAGAGGCCTGTGGCTTGTTTGCTGAGAGCAACCCCACCTGGTTGGTCTTGCAGTCACTAGTATGTCCCAAGAATCTGTTCTGGGTTAGGTAATGGGGACAGAGTCATGAGCAAGAAATGTCCAGGCCTTGTTCTGACTGTAGGAGATGCAAACAGGTGAGTGGCTCTGAGGAGACCAGTGGGGGAGGGACAGTTGGGTTAGTGGGACTGAGCTCTAGTGGCCTGGGAAGATCAAGGGGAAGTTTGCTGCACAAAGGTGGACAGATGGGGGCCAGTGTCTGAGGGCTGAGGAACCACGCGTGTCGATTGTAGAAGACAACAGTAGAGGACCTGTGGGGTACAGCCAGAGGTTTAGGATGGCAGTCTAGGGATAGGGGACAGGCAGGCAAAATCACAAGGAATCCTCATCAGAACCACAGTTGATCCTAAGAGCAGTCCGGAGCCACCAAGGAGTGCTGAGCAAGGGAGGAGAGCAGTGGTAAGATAGTCTTGTTTAGTTGGGACGCCTGTTTAGCAAATAGCCAGAAGCTTCCAGACATCCGCTGACTGGGTTCCTGCCCTCTTAAGGTCACATTTTCTTCTAATGGCTTTTTGGAGGAGCTGTCTTGGAATTTAGCACAACCTTTAGCAGGGAGAGGAAGCAAGTGGCAGTGTTGCCCTCACAATGCAGGACTGCCCTCCCTCTCGACCCCCCCTGCCACTCAGGAAGCACACTGTAGGGCATATTCGAGGGTGAAGTTTCAGGCTCAGCTACAAGCCATCTCCTGCCTGTGAATGACCCTTGGGTTCGGGGTGTGCTTTTTCCCCCACCGCTGGAAGCTGGACACAGAGCAACACATGTGTACTGGGGCTGCTTCTGTTTGTAGTCCCGCCTTTGGTTGCCAATGATTCATTTTGTGACTTAGTGTTTGATGAACAGAGAGAGATTTTTCCTGATTGACTTAGAGTACAAAGACCAGTCTCTGTTCTGAACCAATCAGAATGCAGCTTGGGTCGTGTAGCAGCCACGTGCCTCTGGGGACAGGACAACAGTGCCACTGTTAATAGTCTGGCAGGAAAGGAATATGCAGGAGAGCGTTGCAGACAGGATTGCCATCAGAGTGGAGCCCCTCAGCTTTGTATTCCTGATCAACGCTGACAGGTGATCTGTACTGGATACAAGCATCTGCTCAACTGCAGGGAATGGAGCAGGTGGCCCTCGTTGAAAGTATCTTGAACACTTCATTTCAGAGTCCTCCATGCCTGCGGCTGGGACTCAGGTTCTCTGACACAACTCCCTAGTGGTTCTAACCAGTAACTTCGTTCACAGTCAATACACATATATTTGTAGCTTAGAAAATAAAATGGATCATTCCTACAATTTGGGTGCCCTGATTGGTTACATGTACAGCCTACAACCTGCAAGCTGTATGCATCCTAGGGTAGCATGAATGTGGTTCAGCACTTTGTAGATGCCAGCTTCATGTTGTACTGGTAAAAGCGTTGGTCACCCCTGGTAAAGGCTGTCTCTGCTATAGCATCAGTGGGTCAGTGTCTTGTAGGTGTGAAGATTAACATTTCCACTGGCCAGTATTTGTCAGAATAGTGCTGAGAAGACAGGCAGACAGGGTCAAAGATTGTCACAGCCATAACCCTTTGTGGGACTTGTGTCTCATCCATCAGGACATGTTTCCTTCCTGGGAACTCCCAAGGTGGCACAAACTCCACGACTTTTGAAGTTCTCAACTTTCACAGCTTCTTGACAGATGATGGGTCTTGACAAATGGTATATGGGATAATCCAAAGAAGACTCCTGGTGTCCCACTAGCCATGGCTGAGTCTGTAGCCTTTGGACATGTTGCTCTGTTCTCTTTGGTGGGAACCCATTCACTGTAACTAAACAGCCAGACAAGATAGCAAGCAGGGCTACCGTGGCAACCAGAGGAAATTGGTTTGGGGTACCAAGACAGCTAAGAAAACAGGTGCTGATGATACAGTGTAGTGAGTGTTGAGATGATACAGTGTGGCGAGTGTTGAGATGATACAGTGTGGCGAGTGTTGAGATGATACAGTGTGGCGAGTGTTGAGATGATACAGTGTGGCCAGTGTTGAGATGATACAGTGTGGCCAGTGTTGAGATGATACAGTGTGGTGAGTGTTGAGATGATACAGTGTGGTGAGTGTTGAAGTCGGATCAGAATGGTGAACAGGGTGGGAGGATTGAAAAAGCATTTGACGAGAACATGACATTGAAAACAATCACTGAATGTATTAGAAGGAACTGGCAGAGGGAAATTATCATATAAAGATTTATTTATTGCTGGGTCCCCTGGAGCTATAGCAAGAATAACTGGGTAAGTCAGACTGGGGATGCTTTAGTTGCTAGAAATAAAAGATTGGAGAAAGAAAAGATGCTCAAAACTTTGTGCCAGCAGGTGTCAGGAGGGTGGAGTGGGAGTGAAGGAGATTGCTGTAGGAAGGCATGCCGGGCAGGTGGCAGCTCTCTACGGCACTTCCCCTCCTGTCCCTCCTGGAGAAAGAGGGCTTCTTGTCTTGTCCACCCCTCCATGGAGTCCTCACACCAGCTTTCTGCTCCATCTGTGCTCTGAGGACAGACTGTACTATCCCACTACACCTTGTCAAGCAGCTTGCGAGTGGAAATTGCCTTTTCACTCATGTCCTGTTTCTCCACAAGTTTTTCTCTGGGTAAATTTTGTGTTTCTGCAAACGAGGTGCATGCTTGTGTGATTAGCCTGGAGATGAAGGAGCTACAGAGTGAGCTTCTCTGTATTGGTTCTGTGATGAGCTATCAGAGGTGGGCTATTTTATAAAAAAGGGGGGTTTGGAGGTAAAAGGTTAAGGGACCACATCTCGTGGTAGCCTTCATCCTCTTACGGTCCTGAGGTTGTGTAGAGTATCACGTGGTGTGGGATAGGGATTGTGTGTGTCTGTCTGTCTGTCTGAGTCTTAAACTCTCTTCCTCCTTTAAAGGCACTAAGATTCACTCATGCAGGTTCTTGTCTATTGACCTTACTCAATCCTAATCATTTCCTGAAGGCACCGCCTCTAAACATACTGCCAGATTAAATGTCTATCCTTTGACCACCCAAAGCTGTAGGAAGCCTCAGAGACACTGAAACCACAAGTATCACAGAGTATAGGGATGTGACCCAAAGATCCCCTAGGACGAGTGGCAGGAGCTTCATTTCCTAGACTGGTGACAGCCAAGGGATTGCTAGCGTGCAGTATAACCGGGTGCATTTTCAGTGTCTTCGGAGTGTTTGGGACCCTCTGGATCCTTCTGGATGGATCCTCCTGGATGGTTAGCACAGCAAGGAGAGAGATTCTTCGATGCCCAGAAGAATAGCAGTGGTGTCCTGAGAAGAGACTGAGTGCTTGGAAAGTCTTGTCCACGATGTTGGACTGCCCTTCCCTCAGATCAGGCTGCAGTAGGACACAGGTTATACTGGACTTGCTGCTCAGACCGTGGCTTCAGAGTCAGCTTTCAGACTGGCTTGTCATGGCCCATTGCAGCCCCACTTGTGGTTCCATAGAGATGTGTAACTAGGTTCTGACTGATAGCTCACACTCAGTAGTGGTGTGCCCATTTTCAGGCACGGCCCCTAAATCTGTGTTATCCTCCATGGCAACAGTGGGAGACAGGCATGAAAGATTGGCAGAACCACAGATGGGAGGGGTCGGAATCTATGTGTCATGGAGATGCGACTACCAGTCATCGAAACCATTTCTGAACCTTTCTGTATTTGCTTTTCTGCTGCCATCATGAACTATCTGAGGCTAGGTAACTTACCAAAGAAGTTGACTTAGCTCACAGTTTCGAAGGTTCGTGGGTATGGTGCCAGCCTCAGCCTAGCTTGGATGAGCCCCTCCTGATGCATATTACAGTACTTTGGGGAAGGGGTTGGTGAGCATGATCCTGTGGTAAGAGAGGAAGGCAGAGGAGTCTGGAGGAGCCAGTACTAGTGTCCCACTAGCCCCTCATCATAAAGCCAATGTCCCTTATCACCAGAATGGAGACTACTCTAACACTTGAGTCTTTGGGCGGTGTCACGTCTAAACCATAGCAGGAATTTTTATGAGAAGTAAGTTGTAGGGAATTACCTAATGGCAGTTTAGCAGTGGTGCCCTGTCCAGGACAAGCATCTCACTAAAGAGTTGCCTTTTCTTAGGTGTCCTGTGTCTTGACTCATAGTTGAGCAGTGACTTGGAGTGTCAGCCCCCTTCCTCACACACTCATCCAGTTTTCCTACCAGTTCTTTATGGTCCTTTTTACCATCACCTCTAACAGACAGAGGAAAAGAAAAGGTTCAGAGGGATTAAGTCACTTGACCAAGGCCGTATGCCTACTGGTAGTAGAGCCATATTAGAAGCAGGTCAGGTTGGTGGAACTTCTCACTGTAAATCACGCTGCCCAGTAGCCTCCTCTCCCATGGCCACTCTTCTCACATTGGAGCTAAGCTGGAGCTGCTCTTACCCCAGAGGTCTCAGAGCAGGCAGGACCTGGCACATGCACAGGCGTCTCTGGAGGCTGCAGGTAGGAAGTGATTGGGCAGAGGATGCTTAAAAGCCAACATGCACTGCTTGAGGTGCAGAGGCTCAGGGCACACAGCGTTCTTCCATGACTTGGGGAACTGTAGAGGAAGTGCAGAGAGCACAGGCGTGTAACACGACTGCAGCGCAGCTGGGGAACTGTAGAGGAAGTGCAGAGAGCACAGGCGTGTAACACGACTGCAGCACAGCTCCCACGTTAGTGAAGATGCTGACACGGGGAGGAGATATGGGGATGCTCCTCACCAGCAAGGTGGCTTTGAGGATCCATGATGAGCCGCCTGCACTAGTTGGCAGGCAGTTGCTTGCACTGCAGTTGAATTGTCAGCACATACATGTGCTGACATATATGTGCTGACACAGGCTTTGGAAATATGGAACAGTGGTCATTCTGGCTATGGCCAGGGCCAAGAGGGTGTATGTGAACCTTCGTTCAGCGGGTCGACAGGACAAAGGGCATTCCAGGTAGGAGAAACAGAGTATTTAAAGATACTCTTGACACAGCATGGTGGGTTTGGGATGTCAGAGGGGGACTGGGGGCTCGTGAGCCAGCAAGGACACTAGGAAACGGTGCTGTGGAAATGGTAAAGATGCATTCTCAGAGCTCACAGAGTATTGCCACAGATGGGACTAGAGACCCAAAAAACTTTAAGGTGCCTGTAGAACTGATAAGTGGGCTTTTGTCATAGAGGTCTGGTAGCTGATAGACACTAACATAGGGACCGAGTGTCACTAGTTTGTGGCATAAAGTCTCTTGGCTACTGTCAGAAGGAAACAAGGACTATCACTCCTAAAGAGTGAATATGTGTAATGCTTGCCCGGTCCTGGTACTTACGGCCTCTGCTGAACACAGCTGTCCACAGAGGCAGCACAGGCACACCTGCAGGTTTTCTGGGGGAGCTGCTGGTCTGTGCATGTCTCATGAAGGGGTTGAGCTGCTGGCACTCATCCTTGACCACAGACTGCTCTTGCAGACAGAGGAGAGACCCCGACAGTAAAAGCTCTGAAAGTCTTGGGTTGTTGGCAAAGATTGTAGGAACCAGTGCCAACTCCCCTGAAAACAGGTACAAGTGTGCCACCCCCACTGTGTGCTCGGCGAGCCTGGGTGCCTGTGTGCGGCGTGGTGGCCCTAGAACACTGTGGCCACAGAGAGCGTGTTGCTTCAGAAAAGCTCTGACCGTCTCCCAGCATCCCAAGACCTTAAGGCTTTGTGTCTTGGATCTGGCGCAGTGCGGGGCTCCTGGCAGGGCTGGAGCTACCTTACCTCAGCTGTGGTGTGGCTGCCCTGACACACCCAGGAATTTTGTTGTCTGTGGCCCTCACAGCTGTGCCTCTGGCTGGCAGATGTTAGTGTGGCCCACAGACCCCAGATAAAGTTGAGTGCCAGAATAACAAGAACTCCTAGCCTTGGGGTCTCCATGCTCACAGGAATAGCCTTTAGCGCTGGAAGGCCCACATATAGAGCCTGACCTCAGTGTCTTAGCACATGGGAGACCTGTCCATTTGGTTCAGTGAGCTATAAGACTGCATCAGGGAAACTCCAGAATCACCCAGTATCCCTCAGAACCCATCTTCATCAGCACCCACCTCACACTGACTTCACATGCAAAATTTGCATTTGTTACCATTATAATTTAAGTGAATATAGGGTTCTTTTTCCCCCTTGGCTTTTTTGTTTCATTTTGTCTTTTGAGACAGGGTTTCTCTGTGTAGTTTGGTGCCTGTTCTTGGAACTCACTCTGTAGACCAGGCTGGCCTCAAACTCACAGATCTGCCTACCTCTGCTTCTCAAGTGCCGGGATTAAAGGCGTGCGCCACCACTGCCCGGTTGACTATAGGATTCTTAATCACCACTCCTGCCACCTTGGGAGGGCAGGGAGCTTTGCTGGGTAGTGTAAAACTCCTGTAGTGCACACTCCGTGTGAGTGTGAACGTTCACCACCCTACAGTTCAGCCCTCCTCCCACTTGCAGTCTGTAGGAGAAGCTGGAATCAGGGCCTATCATTGCTGCGGCCTGAAGCTGGCGGAGCTGAGATTATGCTAGATCAGGGATAATTAGCAGAGCACAGAGAACGGCTAAAGGAGGCCCTGATAGGGGAAGAATCAGCGTAGAGGCATGAAGAAGCCAAGCTAGAGGACCTTCGTGGGATGTCCCATGGATCTCCATCAGAGTTGAGCTCATAGTTAGGCGATGCCAAATTAGACTTCTGTGGCAGGCTCAGATTTCTAGGGTCTCGCATAGTGGTGCCCAAGGATCATGATTTTTATCTTGGGATTTGTGGTGGTCCTGGTAAGCTTAAATCAGGGTGAGGACACATTCAGGTGTGTGTGTGTGTGTGTGTGTGTGTGTGTGTGTGTGTGAGAGAGAGAGAGAGAGAGAGAGAGAGAGAGAGAGAGAGAGAGAGAGAGAGAGAGAGAGAAGACTGACCAGCCTGCAGGGTAGAATAGGAGAGTAAGCAAGTGAAGGACTTTGCAGATGCCTGGGACTGCAAGGTTCGCATGGGTGAGCTGGGTCTATTCATGGCAGGTGACCACATGGTTAACATTGGGTGAGCTGGGTTCATTCATGGAAGGTGACCATGTGTTTAACATTGGGTGAGCTGGGTTCATTCATGGCAGGTGACTACGTGGTTAGCATTGGGTGAGCTGGGTCCATTCATGACAGGTGACTACATGGTTAGCATTGGGTGAGCTGGGTCCATTCATGACAGGTGACTACATGGTTAATATTGGGTGAGCTGGGTCCATTCATGGCAGGTGACCACGTGGTTAACATTGGGTGAGCTGAGTCCAGTCATGGCAGGCGACTGCGTGGTTAACATTGGGTGAGCTGGGTCCTGTCATGGCAGGTGCCGAGGAACTTCCTCTGGGCTAAGGGCCGTGTGGGTGGAAATAGAGAGTCAATGAAAGCAGGGCCGGAGATGCATCTTCTCCCAGCAGCCTCAGTGGACTGCATGCACTCGGGAGGCCTTGTTCAGCTGCCACCTCTGGCATCTGGCCTTTCCTCACTGCTTTTGCCTGTCATAGATCAGGGTCCTAGGGGAGAGAACACAACTCTCATTACAGAATCCAGCCTCTTGGCTTTATGTCCTTATTCTAGGTGATGACTGTGAACTTTACTTTGTGCTGCAGATTTATTATTCCAGTCTCAAGTGCGTAAAAATACAATTATTGAAGAGGTGTAGAACATAATAGAAAATCCCATTATTTTTATTATTTTTACACCATGAGGCATAAAGGCAAGACACTTAGGAGCAGTCATTGTCAGTATAGCATTTAAATGAAAGTGACGGATAAGACTGATGTCACAGGATGAAATGTACCAAACTGCGCATTCTCTGTGCAAGGCTCGGACAAGGCCTTTCAAGCACATAAATGCCTCGGCAGGCTGCCTGCTGTGCCTGTCCTCTGTTCCTGTCGAGATCACGGCAGCCCTGGAAAATGGGTAGTGATCCGTCCCCAGTGGCCCTGACTGTGCTTCTTGCCTTCACAGTGAACTTGCTGATCTGCTTCTGGGGCCACCGCCATGTCGAGCCGTGGTGGGAAGAAGAAATCTACCAAGACCTCCCGGTCAGCCAAGGCAGGAGTCATCTTCCCCGTGGGACGGATGCTGCGGTACATCAAGAAAGGCCACCCTAAATATCGGATCGGCGTGGGGGCACCTGTGTACATGGCTGCCGTCCTGGAATACCTGACAGGTGGGTGTGCCCAAGCCAGCTGTGGCATCGTGGGGTGGATGTGCTGGGTCTGTGAGCTTTCTAAGGACTTACGGAAACTTCTTCCAATTTCTGGAAAAGTCACAGAATAGAATCAGAATTGTTTTTACCTAGATCTGCCAGTCACTAACATTTTACCTCAGTTACCTGCCCCCTCTTTTACGGTTTTGTGCGCAGATTCTTCTGTATTTATTTTTGGATGTTGGGTACTTCATTTCTGACGTTACCTTTGGATTTCTTTCTCGACTCAGGATCTGTTTCAGTATGTTGGATTGCGTGTCTCTCAGGTGGAGTGACTGGCTCCAGGCTTTGGTTGTTTCTGAGCCTCCCATTGCCTCTGCATCTTCAGGCTCCCATGCCACTCACCTTGCCGGATGTCCTTTGCTCTGAGCTGCTCTCAGGATGGGAGACTGAGGTCCTGACTTGCAGGCGAAGCAGGGTGTTCACTCTTACTCTGCGGCGGGTGTGGGCTTGTCCTTTTCCTCGTTCAGCTGGAGTGGCAGCTACCAGCTCAGCACACCTCTCGCTCAGCAGTCTGTCGTCCTTGGTCTTTAGTCTCCCGGGATGATCTTAGAACCCGTAGGTTGTGTGGATGAGCAAGGATTTGGGGCTTGGGCTATTTATTTACTTAGATATAAAGTCTCATGTAGCCCAGGTTATCCCCCAACACTACAGAGATAAGGATGACCTCGAAATACGGTGGTTATAAAATAGAGATTTTTTTCATCTCTTTCATTCTGTATATCCTAAGTGGCTTTCTTCTATCAGTTGGATGTTCTCCACCCCTGCCTCCCTTCCCTTCTTATTTTTGTGCTGTCAGTATTGGCTGATGATCACTCATGTCATGGCTCATTTTAATGCTCAAGCTGGCCCAAGGTAGAAGGAAAGGCTAGTTATTATGCTCCTCTTCCATGTCCTCATTGCTTTCTGTTTTCTTGCTGTGGAGCTCAGTGGAATGCCTGCCTTAGAACGTATCTGGTCCTGGTCTTGGAGGCAGCCACTTCTCAGCGGCCTGTGTTCCTTTGCACAGGTCTAGTCTTTGATTGTGGCTCCATTGTGGGAGGCCAGCTGGGCAGGGAAAGATACTGTCTCTGTTTTCAGTGAGGAGAAAATGAGGCCTCGGAGCGTAAAAGGACCTTTCCTGATCTGCACACGCCCTTTAAGGGGCTCCACAGGCCCCAGATGTTGCCTGGTCTGTACACACCCTTTAAGGGGCTCCACAGGCCCCAGATGTTGCCTGCTCTGCATGCACCATTTAAGGGGCTCTGGAGGCCCCAGATACTGCCTGGTCTGCACACACCCTTTAAAGGGCTCCAAAGGCCCCAGATACTGCTTGGTCCGCACATACCCGTTAAGGGGCTCTGTAGGCTCCAGATGCTGCCTGGTCTGCATGCATCCTTTAAGGGACTCCAAAGACCCCAGATGCTGCTGTCTTTTGGAATGGCACTTACTAATTGGGTAAGCTTCCTGGGTACTAAGAAGTAGCTCCCTGATGCTTGTGGCTGCCTCTCCTCTAAGAAAGAAGAGGTTTAACAAGACAGGGCACCTCTTCTAAACTGGCACAGCTAGTAATAGAGTTGCTGGACTGCTCCTGGATTGTCCACGCCTTTCCGCATGGCAAGTCTCAGGCCTCACTAGAGCAGACACAGTCATGAGGGAGATGACATTCTCATGATCATCCAGCCTCGAAAAGTCGTCATTTTTTTCGAGTCATGAGGTGTTTACACATATTTTGGGGCTTTAATTTCTGCTTGGGAAGTGTGCACATAGGTGACAGACCTGGTGGTGTGAACTGGGCATGAGTCTCACTCTATAGATGAGGAAACAGAGTACCCAGTGTTCTAGTGTGTTTCTCTGTCCTATGGAAAAACATTAACTAAAAAAAAGCAGCTTGGTGGACGGAGAGAGTTTATTTAGCTTCCAGGTTATAATCCTTCATCGGATGAAGCCAAGGCAGAAATTGGGGTAGGAACTGAAAATAGAGCCCATGGAGGAGTACTGCCTGCTGTCTTGCTTCCAGTTTTGTATTCAGCTACATTTCTTACACAGCCCAGGCCTACCTGCCCACAGATAGCACTGCCCACAGTGGACTAGGTCCTCTTCCATCAGTTAGCAATCAAGAAAATGCCCCCCAGACGTACCCACAGGCCAGTCTGTTGGCTCAGCTCCTTAGCTGAGGCTCCCTCTTCCCAGGTCTGCCAGGTGGTAACAAGGCTGACTGTGACAGGGAAGTGATACATAGCGTTGGCAGTCAGCCAGAGAAGGGATGGGTGACTAGGGAGAGAGCCGAGGACTGTAGTTTTACATAGGCAGTTTACAGACATGGTCACCTACGGTGAGTCACTTTCCTTACAGCTCAAATGGAGACAACTGTCCCTGCTCCACTAAATCCAGGCTCTTTGAGAGCCAGAGCAACTTCTTTAGAGTAAGATGGGAAAGCTTTTGTCTTGGGAGTTTGATTTCTTCCTTATAGCTTCTGTTTTGTTAGTGAAGTGTGAGGAGACAATGCCATTGTCCTCTCAGGCGACTGCTACCTGTTGCCCACGTGTATCTGTGAGTCTCTTGTCTTTCTGTCTCCTTTTGACTCTGAGCCCACTACTTAGGGGACCTAGGTGAAGATCCTTTTGCATGGGTCTGGAGACTTTGACCATGTTGCCCTGCCATGGTCCCTTCTGCTATGGGCATGATGGTAGTGCTCACAATGGAGAGGGTATCGCTGGGGAAGCAGTTCTTCAGGTAGGGCTGCTGCAGACTGCATACACACTGTGTCTGCCTGAAGGCATCTTTAGTCCTTGGTGTGAACAACCCCTGACACTGCCCATCACACACCCAGCCCGTGTAACTCAGGAGAATGTCCAGAGTAGTTGGCGCTGCACTGTCACCTGTGAGGTCACGGTATCCTGTGTCCTGATGGAGACAAGTCAGATGAGCGCAGGGGCTGTGTCCAGCGAGACTCCTCAGAGCAGCGCTGTATGCCCGGGGACTGCTCTCAGAAGGTTGTGGGATCAGAATGTGACATGCAGGGATACCTGGGAGTTTTAGGTGTCTCCCTGTTCTCAGTCTGTTGACAGTTCTACAGCTGTTCAGTCACTGAGAAACACACAGAGACTTACATAAATTATAAACTGGTTGGCCTATTAGCTCAGGCTTTCTTAGTAACTAATTCTTACGTCTTACAGTAACTCATAATTCTTAATTGTCTGTGTTAGCCACATGGCTTGGTATCTTTATCAGTGAGGCATTCTCATCTTGCTTCTTCTGTGTCTGGGTGATGACTGCAGGTTGAACCTTTCCTCTTCCCAGAATTCTCCTGTTCTGGTCGCCCCGCCTGTACTTCCTCCCTGACTGCTGGCCAGTCAGCATTTTATTAAACCAGTACAAGTGACAAAACTTTACAGAGTACAAGACCATTGTCCCACAGCATCAGTCTTGCCTTGAGATCATTAGTGAAAGGCGAGGTAGACCAAATCCCCTTTCTGTTCTGCTCTTTGCTTTTGTTTTACCAAAGACCTTTTCTTGTTCATCTTGCGTATTTATTGAGTACCTACTATTTTTCAGATGCTGTGCTGTGCTCTGCATGAGACCACAGAGTGATTGGGGCAGAATGGGCTTTGCTCTGTGGAGCTCTATCCAGTTCCGTACCGTGTGCAGAGTGGGCACAAGCCAAGCAAAGGGGTGCCTGCCTGATCACCTCTGGGCCTGGAGAATCATCATCAGGGAAAGCTTTTGAGGGTCAGAAGGAGATGTCAACATTGGCCTGGGGAGGCCTTGGTGTCAGGTCATACTGTAAAAGCTGGAAAGCTTTCTATAGTCAGCTCCCCTGTGCTCCACATCTGCTGGATGCTCGCTCCACACTCAAGTTCAAGCAAGGTATAGAAGGAGGAGGGAGCAGAGATCAGCCTGGAAATCCTTCAGCTTGGAGTCTAGTCAAGATGAACATTCAGTACTGTGCTGTGACACCAGGCAAGTGTCGGAGGGAAGGCTTGTTCACTTAGCGAGTCCTCACTGTAGGCTATGATAAATCTGGCACAAACACCAGACCCATCCCACTGCAGAGAACTTAGTTCCAGAACAGGTACAGGTAAGTGCCAGGCAGTGAGGAGGCAGGACCACCCATTTTGTGAGGGAGAAGTGGAACTGTGAGCTGGTATCAGAAACTCTTCCGGAGGATGTTGTTAAAAACATCTCTGTGTATTTTGTTCCCTGCACCCTGCAGAGAGATTATTTTCTTCTTTGCATGGCCAAGACTCAGAGGAAGGCATGGCATTGGGGATGCCCATTTGAAAGATGAACGGGCCTCTTACCTTTGAAAAGGCTGCTGGAGACACAAGAGGGGCCTGTGGAAATGCTGACCTTCTGGAGAAGGGAGGATGTCCATGGGTGGCCAGCTCTGTTCGTTTTGTTGTATCTGGACCCTGACAGAATGACTGAGGAAGGAAGCACTTGTTCTGGCTCACAGTGGGAAGGCAGAGTCTCCCTCCCATCACAGGAGGCCCTGGCAGGAGATGGCAACTGCTCACACTGTGTCCAGGCAGGAAACATGGATGCTTATGTTCAGCCCACAGGATGTTACTGCCTGTATTTAGGGTAGGCTTTCCTACCTTAATTAACCCAATTTAGAAACTCCCTTGTACACATGCCCAGAGGTGTGCCTCCTGGGAGTTTCTCGGTCCTGCCGATCTGACAGTATTGATGTCACTTTGACCTAGGGCTGCCTTCCTGTTTGTAAGGTGGATGTCCCAGTCCTTGCCCCAGTGAGCTCTGAAGTGGAGACAGAGGCAGTGCAGAGTCTTCTTTACTGTGTACTCTGTGTGCCAGAAGAGAACATAAAAGAGGTAGGAAGTCTCCACAAGTTCTATTCCGGAGTGTCTGGGTTGCCACTTCCATTGAGGATGGTAAGGGGAGCTGTCCTTGCCCAATGTGACTTGTCTCTCCAACTGACCCCCTGACCTGGTCTCCCCGGTACCCACAGGATGTCTTAGAGTTGCTGGATTCTGTTCCAGAAGCCTTCATCATTGGACATTTCAAGGTGCATCCTTGGCAACCTCTTATCTGGTGCTGAAGGTACTGTGTCTTGAGTTCTGAAACATTCTGGGAAATCTAAAGTATTTCTCAGGTTATGGAGGAGCTGAGAGGGCCCAGCTTTTGGCCTGTTACACCAAGCTGAGGCCAGACTAGCCCGGGAAGGTGTTGAGCTGGTGGTACCCTGTGAATCAGAGGCTACGAGTATGGTTACACACTGTGGAGGTTGTATTTTCAGGGTCAGGCATGCAACTTGTCTTTTATTCCTCTCAAGGATGGAGGGATGTGAGGAGGTGGTAGTGCATCTTGCTCTGGAACTTGAAGCTGGCATTGGTTCCTGTTGGAGGAGCCCAGTCATTTGCTGAGGCTAAAAGGAGTGAGCGCCATCTGGAAGAAGCCCGGGTCTACCAGACTCCCCAGACCTCTGCACTGTGGTCAAAGCCTGGCCCAACCCTTCCCTAGGTCCTGATGGGAAGTATATGTAGTGCTGTATGCTGTCCTGCAGTGCCTCGGCTGTGCTGTATAGCCTCCTGGGTCTTGGTCTCCCAGTCAGAAGATCAGAGCAGCCCTACGTCTTGAGAGTACTGCATATACTGATACTGCTTCTAAAACATGCAGATATTTCTTCTCTTATTTTCCTTTCTTTCATTATTTCTTTTTAAGGAAGTGTGAATCTGGTCATCCTCTGATTTTAGCCACAGACACTATACTACCACTTAAACGTCAGCCCACATCAATGGAAATCTCAGGAGCATAAGTAATGACCCATGTCTTTCCTAAAATTTTTTAGATTTATTTGTTGTATTTCATGTTACACAATCAGCAACAGAACAAAACAGGTGTTAACCTGGGGACGGTGAGGCAGTCAGGGACAGACTCTACCCAGCCATCATCTTTGACCCCATGGTATTGGGGACCTTTAAAAATGATTTATTTCCCTTTGAATAATGTATATATGTATGTGTGTGGGGTGTAGGGGAGTATGTATATGTGAGTGCAGGTGCCTGCAGAGGCCAGAAGGAGGCATAGTATCCCCTCAGTTTGAAGTTATAGGCAATGGTGAGCTGCCTGACGTGGGTGCTGGGAACCAAACTGGTCCTCTGCAGGAGCAGCAACCACTCCTAACTGCACCATCCTTCTAGCTCCCTGAGGAACTTTATGATGGATGATACATTAAGGAAATTTGGCTCTTGCTGCAACCACAGAAAACCACAGAGCCCGCCCCCGCCCCCAGCTCAGCACAGTGTCAACAGTGGGAATGTGACAAAAGAAATGGACTTGGGGCTAGAGAGATGGCTCCGAGGTTAGTGAGCACAGACTGCTTTTCCAGAGGCACTAGATTCAATTCCCAACACCCACATTGCAGCTCCCATCTGTCTGTAACTCCAGAATTAGGGATCTGATGTCTTTAAGGGCACCAGGAATGCATGTGGTGCACATACATGTAGGTAAAACACTCACACATACAAATCTAAAAAAAAATTTGAAAAGACATGGGACATTACTTCTGCTCCCCTGAGATTTCCATTGATGTGGGCTGATGTTTAAGTGGTTGTATAGTATCTGGCGAAAATTACTTCCTAAAAAAGTACTTTTAAAAAAAAGGAAAGATGTAAGCAAAGACTGCTCTTTGGTTTCCTGGCCACCCAGACCTGAATAATCACAAAGAGACTATATTAATTACAACACCGGTCAGCCTGTTAGCTTAGGCTTCTTACTGGCTAGCTCTTACATGTTAAACCATTTCTATTCATCTCTGTGTATAGCCACAAGGCTGTGGCCCACCAGTAAGTTCTGTTGTGTCCTTCTCCTTCAGCAACTACATGGTGTCTCCTTAACTGCCTTCTCTCTTTCTAGATCTCTTCCAGCCTGTTTATAGTCTATCCTGCTCCTTCTCTCTCTCTAGATCTCTTCCAGCCTGTCCATATTCTGTCCTGCTGTTGATTGAGGTTTCCTGTCCCACCAGGTCCCACAGCTGTTAAGTCCCAAAGAATCACACAGAGGTCTACATTAGTTTTAAACGAATTGGCCCATTAGCTCAGGCTTCTTATTACTCTTATAACTTGTATTAGCCCATTATACTTGTCTATGTTAGCCACGTGGCTTGGTACTTAATTTGCCGAGGCAGTCACATCTTGCTTCTTCTGTGGCTGGGTCACGACTGCAGATTGTGCTTCCCTCTTCCCAGCATTCTCGTAGTCCCACCTCTACTTCCTGCCTCGTTGTCTTGCCTAGACTTCCTGTCTGGCTACTGGCCAATCAGTGTTTTATTAAAATACAATTGATAGGGTACAAACCATTGTCCCACAGACCAAAGCAGCTTTATTCATTAACAGGTAAGAGCAACACATATACAGAAGGACATCCCACATCATCTTCCCTTTTTGTCTAAGTAAAAAGGAAGATTTTAACTTTAATATAGCAAAATTACATATGTAAAACAGGTATCAAATAAGAATTATATTTACAATATTTAGTCTATTTGTATCTGGAAAGTTTCATATCTAATTTATCTTTTATCATTAGTAAGCCAAACTATAACTGTAACTATCTGTCTTCAACTCTTCAAGGACTCCAGAAAGACAATATTACCCAAGTAAACAGGAAATGCATTTCAAGCAATGTCTAAAACTCTAGAATTGACAGATACATATTACTGCCTGGACAGTCACCCAAAGTTTCTCTGCAGTGCTGGGTCATTCATCTTCAGCCTACAAGCCATAGTATCCAGCAGACTTTTCTGTGAAGCATGAAATTTGAAGATCTATTTTGTCTTGTAATGGTAGAGTTCATCAGTTGCTTTCTTCTGTGTCCTGCATAATTTCTGGCAGTTTCTTCTCTGAAGCAGGAACCCTGAAGGACCATCCCATCTTTTGGAAAGTTCAGCAGTCACTTTTCTGTGGGTCCTGCATGTCCAGTTTATATAGCACACAGTCAAGCAATCCAGGCAAGAACAGTTTCTTGCCCAAATGGCTAGCCTTGTCATATTGAAGGCAAATGCCATAATGAGTTTCATCAATGCCCACCAACCTCTCTGAAGTAATTGATACTGCCAGAAGCAGACTTGTCTCACTGTTGAGAGAAGTCTAAGTTCTTAAAACATTTTAAATGCCATATTCTGTAGGTCTTTGAAAGATTTGAAGAATACCTTATCCATCTGAAATATATCTCTGTACATCTAGAAAATCTAACTAACATAGCTACAAGTTTGACTATTATAAATGACTTAATCTATAATTTTTAATTATACATTGCATTTTATTTTTTTTTTTCGAGACAGGGTTTCCTTGTAGTTTCTAGAGCCTGTCCTGGAACTAGCTCTTGTCGACCAGGCTGGCCTCAAACTCAGAGATACGCCTGCCTCTGCCTCCCGAGTGCTGGGATTAAAGGCGTGCGCCACCACCGCCTGGCCCACATTGCATTTTAAATGAGCTGTATAAACATAACACCTCAAACAAAAGCAGAAAAACATATACACAGTATAACAAAATCAACCTTAAATATGTATCAATAGACCTAGATCCTTACCAATGCAAAATATTCATCTATTATCTTTTTTTTTTTAGAAATTGAATTTGACCATTAGTCATTTATAACCAACCTTTTAAGAATAAAAATAAACATTTATAAAAAATCACTTTGGAAATGTGAATATAGTTTTCTCCAAACTCTTTTTCTGCTGTTTGTTGGTTGAATTATTTTTAGGGTACACAGACACCTTTTGTGGGGGCTCTTGGTTCATCAAACCATAGCAGCCTGGAAGGAATCCACAGATTCCTTTCTTCTGTGGAAACAAAAGCAGAACCTTTTTTCAAAGTAACATATCCTTAGGCTCAAATTTTGAAGTCAAAATACCTTTAAAATATATATGTTGGTTTAGTGTTGCAGCCTCCAGAATCAAATGTGTCTCTTTAATCAAAAAATTTAAAGAAAACACAATAATATACATAATCCAGACTCTCTCTGTGTGTCCTATCTTTATGTGGTTTATTTTTTTTACTCTTTTTAATATTGTCTTTACTCCTTTAATTTATGACTTTCTGTACTCTTTCTTCTCTCTCGTAAGCCCATATACATTTATCCAACATTGTGACCCATTCAGAGGTCTTTTTTTGTTTGAACCCATCTTTATTGCATATCTGTAATCATTTTCTGACCAGGAGCACCTTTTTCTTTCTAAATGCTAAGTGGGTGTGGCTAGGACCAACTCCACGGCCTTGCCTGTTGGCTCCACCCCATCCAACATGACAGAGGTATGTTCACTGCCTCTGCTAGCCATGCTCATGGCCCCAGCTCCAGGGATGCAGTGGGCCTTTGTCGCCATTAAGGAACTGGTAGCATGCTGCTCACAAACCCCATTTAAGCACAGGACCTCCCAAATAGCCAGAGTTCGTGCTGCCAGCACAAACCTGGAAAATGCCAGTTTGTTTTTGTTTTTGTTGTTGTTGTTGTTGCTATTGGTGAGCCAGGAAGCCTTCCCTTAAAGGAGCCACACCTCTGTTTGCCACCAGCAAATAGAGCCTATCTGGAGAAAAAATGCATCAAGAAGCTGTGCTTGGGCTCTCTTTTTTTTGTGTGTGTGGGTCTAGAAGCCTTCTTTTTTTTTTTTTTTTTTTTGAGCCTTTTTAGGTCTTATGTGAATCTGTGTCCCAGATGGTGGGTGTCTTTATGTAACTGGAGACTGCTCTTTGGTTTCCTAGCCGCCCAAATTAGAATAATCACAAAGAAACTATATTAGTTACAACATGGGTCGGCATGTTAGCTCAGGCTTCTTATTGGCTAGCTCTTACATCTTAAATCATTTCTATTTATCTGTGTATCACCTTGAGGCTGTGGCCTACCGGTAAGTTCCAATGTGTCTTTTTCCTTCAGTAGCATCATGGTGTCTCCTTGATTCCACCTACTCTCTCTAGATCTCTTCCAGCCTGTCTATAGTCTACCCTACCATAGGCCAAAGCAACTTTATTCATTAACCAATAAGAGCAACAGAAGGACATCTCACATAAGAAAAAAAAAGAAGAAATACCTATATGAAGACTTTGCTATGACATAGTTTGGAGCACCAGACCCAGAGCAGTGGCATCTGAGGAGAGCTAAGTTAGGAGACACAAAGTGTCACCTTAAAGAATGATCTGTGGTCTGGCTTGGCGTTGACTCTCTAAGCTGGACCTAGGAATACCCAGGTCTCCTCCATAGAGAACTGTAATGTAGACAGGGCTGAAATATCTGAGTTAGACAGTCACCTTGGGAAGTTTTATGCTCATGCTATGTATGCTTGCACTAAGCTACTGAGGGACCTAGTGCTAGACACTGGGGCTGGAAACAAGAGCTCAGCCTTTAAGAAGCTTGCCCTGGAGAGATGGCTCAGAGGTTAAGAGCATTACCTGCTCTTCCAAAGGTCCTGAGTTCAATTCCCAGCAACCACATGGTGGCTCACAACCATCCGTAATGGGGTCTGGTGCCCTCTTCTGGCCTGAAGACATACACACAGACAAAGTATTGTATACATAATAAGTAAATAAATATTTTTTAAAAAAAGAAGCTTGCCCTGGAAGGAAGAGCCTTCACGGCCTCTCACCAAAGCCCTGCGAGAACAGGCCTGGTTCTTCCATGATCAGACCATTTTCCTGTTTTTGTCCCATCACCTTGTTATATAATCTCACCACATACCTTATTCTGTATTTAACATTCTAGTGACTGAAGCCTGTATTCCCAAATGAAATCCACCAGCAAAGGGTGTCATGCAGATAAGCAGAATGGGAAATGTTGGCTACCAACTCCCAGGATAGGATATCCCTATAGGACCATTGATTTGAGTCCAAGCTGGGATGTTTAAAAACCTAGTGTCATATTGGTATATGAATCTTGTAGGATAAGGTGGTGGCCTGTGGCTTTTCTGCCTTGCTTGGTCAGATCTATAAAATGTATAATATAATGAAGACATCAGTATTCGCATATTAATCATCCCCTACTCTTTCATTCCATTTCCAAAGCTCCACCCCTATCCCCCATGTTTCTAATCTTGGTCTTCCCTCTCGCGTCTCATCCCTGGCTAGAGCCTTTTTCCATGACCTCTCGTGATCAGTGCTACACGTCAGATACTTGACTGATGGTTGTAAAGTTTCAGGGCTAACTCCTGACTTGGAGAAGCAGATGTTCCCCCACCCCTCCACCCCCAGGGTGACCTGATGGTCACTATTCAGCCTGAATGAGGTTCAGGTCTTGGGCCTGCCTGCACTAAACCCCAAGAACAAGGCCTGACCGACATTTTCCTGCCAACTGGGTTTGGCTGACAAAATGGTCGTCCTCACCCATGCACCATGGGGCTTCTGGTCTCTAACTCAGGCTAAATGTTGCATATGCCACAGCCCATCTCTTAGGGAAAGGGAAGAGAGCTCTCCTGGAAACAACATACCTTGCTACACAGATGTGCCTTGCAACTAGTAACTATCACACTTGCCTTGTTTGTTTGTTTTCGAGATAGGGTTTCTCTGTATCTTTGGAACCTGACCTGGAACTTGCTCTGTAGACCAGGCTAGCCTTGAACCCACAGAGGTCTACCTGCTTCTTCCTCCCAAATGCTGGGATTAAAGATGTGCGCCACTACTGCCCGGCCCACACTTGCCACTTCTGTGGAGAAAAAGACAGGATCCTCCAAACTGAAGATTGACTTTGGCAGGGCCTGCACTTAATCTGTCACTTTCCTTGAAAATGAGTCTCAAATCTCTTTTCTGCTTTCCTTTCTGGGACACCCCAGTGTGTCCTGATCTAACACAGCTAAAAATAGAGCAGAAAGTGGAATATATTCAGGCTGAGCTCTGTGATGCTGCACAGCCTTGGAATGCCTGCGTGCCTTGTCTGCATGACTGCTTTGACACTATGACAGCACCAACCTCATTTTCCTTAGATTAAAATAAAGCACAGAACTGAGAAGCCAAAAATTTTAAGGAGACAGGATTGCAACAAGAAGAAAGGTGGCTACTGAAATTTAAAGTTCACTGTGCAGAGGCCATTTTGGATCCATTTCCTTTTCTGGCTTTGTGAGTACTTTGTGTTGGAAAGTTTAGGAGACTGAAACATACTTACAATCCCACCAACCAGAGGGAACAGCTGACACTGTAGCCCTGTGTGCAGGATGAACAGTGTTAGTCTGGCTGTCACTAACATGAACTATCAGTGTTTGTTGGTAACAGACTATGGAGTTAATGCTGGGTCTTGCACTGGACTGTCAAGTGACTAAGGAGATTCAGGAGCTATGTCCACCTGCAACCTCAGTCTTTCATCTCTTGAGGGGACAGATGACTCCAGGGAGCCCTGGAACAAGAATCAGTTCAACACTACTTCCCTAAAACTGAATGGTGTCAGCAGTAATGGCTTCCCTTGGGGTATACTTTAGGTCTAAAGGGAAGAGCCTGGAAGCCAAGGGTCACCTTCCCGCAGATGTGGAGGAGCAGCAGGGCTGGAGGACTGGCTTCCTCTGCTGCACAGGCTCTGTGGAGCTCCAGGCTGAGTTCTTAAAGAGTACTTGATCCGGATTTAGTTTGTTTTCTTTCTTATTTCTTCCTTTCTTTTTTACTTTTGATTTTTGAGGTAATATGTTTCTCCCTTCCCTTTCCCCCTCACCAAACCTTCCCCACTTTGCTTCAAATTCATGGCCTCTTCTTTCATTGTTACTACATGCATATATGTATATGTTATTTACATATATATTGCTAAATATAACCTGCTCAGTCCATATGTTACTTGCATGTATGTTTTCAGAGCTGACCATTTGGCACTGGGCAAACAGTTGGCCTGTTCTTCCCTGGAGAAGACGACTTTTCCTGCCTCCAGGCCTTGTGGGTTTTCCCCGCTCCACCTCGGCATGTCCATTGATACCGTCCCTATTCAGCTCACATTTGGGCAGTCATGGTGAGACTATGGGCGTAGTTTCTGACATTACCAGCAAATTCCCTGAGCCTCTGGCTCTGAGGATTTTTTTTTTTGTCCGCTTTCTGCCAGAGCAGGAGCCTTTGAAGGTGCAGGAGTACTTTGAAGGTATAGCCTTTCACACTGGGATCCACAGCTCTGCGTTCTTATTGGTTGTGGTTTCTCTGTTGCAAAGCGAAATTTCTTTGGTTAGGGGTGAAGATTACACTTACCTGTGGGTATAAAGACGTGTATAGATTGTTGTTAGGGATTACACTGACTAATCTGGCTTTCCTAAAAAGTCCATGGAGCAGATGGGACCTGGATACTCTGAAATGTCCTGGATCCCCATTCTCTCCCAGGGCTGGATCACACATTTATATCAGACTTTATTTATATTATTATTTAGTGCCTAGGCTTCTTTGTATGTTTATTTTGTTGTTTTGAGACAGGGTCTTATTGTGTAGCCGTGGCTTGCCTGGAACTCACTGTGTAAATGAGTCTGGTCTCAAACTCACAGAGATCTGTCTTTCGAGTGCTGGGATTGAAGGCCTGTGCCACCACGTCAGCACTACCACGCCCCCATTTTGAAGCCCGTAGTCCAGGCTGACCTAGAAATCACTGTGTATCTATGTTGGCGAGGACTAGGGTGACCTTAAGCTCAGAATCCTCCTGCCTCAACATCCCCAGTTCTGAGGTTGTAGGGCGATACCACCACACTCAACTCATTGCCTGCCTGCCTGCCTGCCTGCCTGCCTGCCTGCCTGCCTGCCTGCCTTCCTTCCTTCCTTCCTTCCTTCCTTCCTTCCTTCCTTCCTCTCTCTCTCTTCCTTCCTTTCATTCATTCTTCTTTCTCTCTTTTTTTTTGTGGGGGGGTTGTTGTTAATGTGGTGCTGGGGATTGACTCTAGGACTTCACAAGTGCTGGGAAATGCTTTGTCATTGAATTTCATCTCCAGCCCTTGACAGTGTCTTTCATAGAACAGAACAAATTAATTTCAACAAAGGCTAACCTGTCAGTTCTTTCTTTCACAGATGGGCCTGTAGTGTATTCATCAGACCTAAAGACATCAAGGTTTTTTCCCATTACCTTCTATGAATTTTATGGTTCTTGTTCTCTACAGTTAGATCTGTGGTCTGTTTTGACTTAATTTTTTTTGTTGCCAAGTATAACATCTATGTTAAGACTGTTTACATACCTGTTCACAAATTATAGTATACTTACTGAAAATCTCTGCCATAATGAAGATAACCACAGCACCTAAGAACTGCAGAGAGTGTGGAGGCTCGCAGTGCTTTCATAGTCTCTTTCTCTCTCTAAAAAATGCATTTATTTTACATCCCAACCAGAGTTTCCCCTCCCTCCTCTCCTACCAATCCGTCCTCCCACCTCCCCACTGCTCCCCATCTCTGTCCACTTCTCTTCCATTTCTATTCAGAAAAAGTCAGGCCTCCCATGGATAGCAACAACAGATCAAGTTGTAGTAAAACTAAGCACCTGGCCTTGTATTGAGACTGAGCAGAGCAACCCAGAATGAGGAATCCAGCCCAGTATGAGGGTCTCCAAAACCAGTAAAAGAGTCAGACAGCCCTGCTTCCACTGTTAGGAGCCCCACAAGAAGACTAAGCTCTAAAATTGTCACAAATATATGCAGAGGGCCTAGGTCAGTCCCATGCAGGCTCCCTGGTTGTCAGTTAAGCCTGGGAGCTTCTGTGAGCTCAGATTAGTGGATTAGTGGATTCCGCGGGTTTTATTGTGATGTCCTCTGGCTACTACAATTCTTCCTCCTTCTCTTCAGTAGGATTCACTAAACTAGGCCTAATGTTTGACTGTGGGCCTCTGCAGCTGTCTACACCAGTTGCTGTACGAAGCCTCTCTGATGACAGTTGGGGTAGTCACTATTCTTATGAGAATAACAGAATATCATTAGGCATCATTACATTGACTTTTTATGTCTCTCATAATTTTGGTTCTGTCCTAGGTGGCTGGCACTCCAGGAGTGGGCTCACCCTCCTGGCATAGGTCTCAGGCTGGACCAGGCATTGGCTGGCCACTCCCACAATCTCTGTGCCACCCTTATCCCAGCACATCTCAGAGGCAGGGCAGGCTGTAGATCAAGGATTCTGAGGCTGGTTTGGTGTCCACTGGAGATCTTGCCTGGTCACAGGAGATGGCCAGGCAGTTCAGGCCGTGTACCCGCTATTTCTAGGAGTCCTATCTGGGGTCATCCATGGAGATTCCTGGCACTTTCCTTTGCACCAGGTTCCTACCTGACTCTGAAACGATCCTCTTTCCATTCGTTTCTTTCAGCTTCCCTCTCCCCTTCATGATATCTCTTGATGAAGCAATCTGTCATTTTTATTTTTGCCACCAGTATCTGCAGAAGAACAGACAACTTCTACATTAAGGGTCTGTTTTTCTTGGGCCAAGAGATGCTTATAGCATCATGAAATGCAGGCTTCACATGCCACAACCTTAATGTGCTTTCTTCCTTCTGGGATATATGTCTGTTCATGGTAAATACTCTCGGGTTGTTTGTGAACTTGACGGTATCTCAGTCTTTCTTTATAGATGACAGATTTAACGTGTTAGTGTTTCATTCTGACTTCCTCTGTTAATCTTATTTTTTCCCCCATCTCTTTCTGAACGTTCTAGATAAGCTCTTCTGATCTGGGTAAGAGCCCTCTGGGTCTTCCCAGTTTATTGACTCTCTCTTCAATGATACATAATCTGTGGTTCAGTCAGAAAATGTTATGTTGTAGAAAGGGTGTTTGTGTGCTGTTGTGCAGTACCACGGGGCACATGGAGGTCAGAGGACAGTTTCTGGGAGTCTGTCTTCACTATCTCTTTGAGGCAGGGTCTGTCATGTCTGCTGCTGGCCCATGAGCTTCTGGATGATTCTTGGGTCTCTGCTCCCAGCTTTCCTTAGGAGTGCACATCACTTTGGGCTCTCTGTGGTTTCTGGATTGAACATGGGTCATCAGACTGGAAAGTGCTTTTGCCACTTGAGTCGTCCCCAGGCCAGGCCGCAGCATTTACATTTCATATACGATACCCCAATTTCTCTAAGTTCTGCTGGAGCTCTTAAAAAATGTCAGCTAGTCTTTATTTATTTAAATATATTTCTTGATTTTACATAATTTTCTTTTATTAAATTTAAATTTTCCAATTGTATGTTCTTTAAATGGTATAAAATCTTTAAAAAAGATTTATTTTAATTTTACCTGTATGGGTGTTTTGCCTGTATGAATGTAAGCATACTATGTGTGAACAGTGGAGGTCAGATCCGTTAGAACTGAAACTACACATGGTTGTGAGCTGGGCACTGACCCCAGGCCTCCACAAGAGCAGGCAGTGCTCTTTAACTGCTGAGCCGTCTCTCCACCCCAATGTGATGTCTTCATTAGTCCGTTTCTGTTGGACTTTGAGTCACTGTTCAGAAGGGGACACACGGACACACTCACACTTCATGCTTGTTTATTTTGTATGTGTATATGTGTGTACATGAGATTGCTTCCATCGCACGTGTGTGGCGGTCAGAAGACAACTTTCGGGAGCTAGGCTCCTGAGATTGAGCTCAGGTTTTATCAGGTCTGGTGGCAGGAGCCTTTCCTGCTGAGCCATCCCCCAGCCATATACTGTCTGACAGTTTGTCCGTGTACACATGCATTCTTACTCCCGTTGCTCTTTCTCGCTGCCCTCCCACTTCTCTCGACTCCAGCAGGTTTCCCTCCTCCTCTCAAGCCTTCGTCTTTGCGCAGCACTGATTTAACGAGAGTGACCTGTGAGAAAGGGCAGAGAGTAGAGTAGGTATTGACACCACTGGAAAAAATGGTCTGTTTGTAGTGGTTTATTTTTTATATTCTTACTTTAAAGCATTTGGTTTTTATCCTGATGTGTGGTGTAAGGTAAAGATCAACCTTGATTTTGTTTCATTTGGTAAACTGGTTACTCCAACACGGTTAACTGAAGACCCCATCTTTCCCCTGATCTGAGCTGCTGCCTGGATCACACACACACACTCCCAGGATAATGGGGATTCCTTCTGGACCCCTTTTCTGTTTTATTGGTCTGAATTGTTGCATACTTCCCCCTCATAGCAGTTTCTTATACGCAGTGGTATGCATTGCCTTGCCTTTTGTCCACTTTATTTTCTTTAGTAAGTAAAAGTTCCCCTGGTAAAATTCACCTGACAAAGGATATTCAGTGAGGCCTAGAATCTCTCTCTATGCTTTGACTACCTGTTTCTCCCTTGTTTTTTTATGTATGTACTTTGTGAAAATAGTCTTTTCCTTTGAATAAATTTTCTAGAATAAATCTAGAAAATGAAAAAAAACACTCAGTGCACCAAGAGGATAATGGGCTCACATGGTATGCACAGGTTGATTGAGTGGGGTGGATCTGGGGATCTTTTAATCAGTCCCTAGCCCGCCTCTACCCCTATCCCCAGCTCAGTCTTCACTTGGGGCTGTGAGACAGGGCTTGCCACACCTCGAGCCCAGCCAGGCCTGCTTTCCTCTGGGATGGCACTTTGTCCCCATGGTCCTTACCCGCACTGTATCCAGAGCCTGTGTTCTGATAGATGAAACCAGGCCAGGGCCTTGGAGAACAGCCCGTGCATTGCCTTCCACACCTCCCGACCCCACCAGTGATCGGGCCTCTCAGTCAGTAATTCATCCGGAATGACCCACTTGTGAAAGATTCACCGAGCCCTGACCAAGTACACAAGCTGGGTGTGGGAGTCAAAGGATTTGTATCCAGTGTCCCATGTGTCAACCATATCAGAGGCTGTCGCCTTGATCCAGCACAGGGACTGAGCCTTTCTCTCCCATCTCTCTGGTGGTAGCTGAGCTCCTCGCATGGGGCCTGAAGTCCCACAGCATGACAGGAACAGTTCTTTACTGAAGGAGGACACTAGTCAGGATGGTGAGCTTCAGGAGGGAGCAGGGCACTGATGGGTTGTGATGCCGGGAAACTGGAGCTGCGCTGGAGCCTGGAGTTTTAAATGAAGCAGAATTGGGATGAACCTGAGAGCAGTGGCCACACCTGTGGAAGGAGGGGCACTTGATGGGGCAGCTGTTGCTGGCAAACAGGAGGGATTTAGAAGACTCACACAGACTGCCTTTTCCTGTTGCTTCTAAAGTCCCCGAGGTCTGTCATCTATACCGTGAGCAGATTTGCTTGCCAAGAAGGTGACATAAACCCTCCTTGCATTTGCCAGGTGCACCATTCGCCGCTGCTCTCGTCCTAGTCCCTACCTTCCATCCCTCCTTTTCTACCTTCTCTTGTGACCGCAGCCGCTTCTTTATTAGGTAATTGCATCTTCCATTTAGTGGCTGGAGTGTGTGTGGGCTCGGGTCTCCAGAGCTGCCCCCTTCTGCAGCTTATGGGACTGCCCAATAACCTCTCACTATATGATTACACCTGTCTGTCTGTCTGAAAGGGGTTGTTTTGCATCTTTCAGAAGCCTACTCCTTCTAGGGCTCTCATTTCAGTTGGCAGGGCCGTTTGGAAACTCAGACGCTCTGCAGATAGCTATGATTGTCCTTATATCCTGACTGATGTTACTTGTAGTGATTAGTAGCTGAGGTAGACTTGGGGGACGTTTAAATCTGGATGCTGACTCTGAGAGTCAGTGTCTGCATTCATTGAGAAATGAGGACAACTTGCCTGAGGCAGTACCATTTTCCTTGTCCTCCTGTCCCTACCTCAGGCCCCACTGGTCTCCAGGGACTGGTTTGTCATATTTTGTTGAGTATCAGTAAAGTGCTTTTGGGTCGAGCAGTTGATCTTTGTTGAGCACTTAACTGTGTGCCAAGTACCGGTGAAGTATTTTACACTGGGCAGCTCGCTGACTCCACAGCCACCCAAAGCTCCTCCGCAGCTACCCAGTACAGTAACTCGTCTCCCCGAGAAGAGGATGCGTCCCTGGGCTGAATCCCCAGAGGTTAAGAGAACTGGGACCCAGAACCACTAGTCCACTTGGTGCTTGCTTGTTTCAAGTAGCCCCTGGTGACCCCCAGGAGGACTGGTGTGTATCCAGTCTTAGTTCTTAGTGAAGGCTAACCCTGAGGGGGCAGCTGCAGAGCAGACAGGCACATGTCACTACCAGAGTGTGCATGGGCTGGAGACCCTTCTGTGGCCTGGTGGACCAGGGAAACAGAGGTCCTGCAACAGAGACTGGGGCATGACAGGTACAAGGCCAAGGGTGAGGGGACTCCAGAGCATGAGTGGGAAATGGTAGAAGCCAGGAGGGCATGGTTTTGGAGTGACCTGGGCTGGGGTTTCAGGAAGGATCTGGCCCATGCTGGCAGCCACAGAATAGCAAGTTTCTAGGGAGCATCTGCATAGCCAGGAGCCTCAGGAGAGCCCCACAGGCCTCAAATAGAAAGCCTGTGCAATCAGTGTGCAAGGTTGTGTTGCTCAGGAGTGCTGGGGACGCAGTGGAGGGCAAGAGACTTCTGGACCAATGTCCCTTCTTTGGCCCCTCAAAGGAGGGAGAATGGAGTACAGGGTGTGTACCGAGCTTATGCATGTGTGCCTAGACAGTGACTCTCAGGCTCAGGAATCCACGGATAGTACAAAGGTGGGGCTAACGAGGGTGGCCCCAGGAGCTGCAGTCCCTCTGGGGTCCTTCCTTTGTGGCACTCTGCTACTTTGGTTACTCTTCTAGAAACAGCCGTGGAGAGCAACCTGATGTTCCCTGTGCTTGCAGCCTTGCTCTGAGAAGACAGTGCGGGCTGGGAGGCAGTGTCTGAGCTATTTGTGACTTGTAGTAGCCAAAGCCTGCGGGACACTATGGAGCAGTGCCACTTGGCATTCGCTCTTGTTTTGATTTCTCTCTGTTTCCCTGACTTGTCTGTGATTCTGGTCCCCCATGGCCATGCTGCCTGTGTGAGAGTGGACCGCAGCCATCGCCTCCACAGCAGTGCAGTTTGCTGCTCTGCGCCTGGGTTTCCCATCTGGAAAATGGTACCAAGTAGGGCTCTTTAAATGAACTTCCTCTTTACATTATGCTCTAAATCATTTCATTTCCACAGCCATCTGATTGTTCACCCCTTCCTGGCTGAACGAAGAACAAATGGCTGTGGTTTTCCGTATTAAAACAAGCACACACATTAACTATTTCCTTGTACATTAATTTAGAGACCCTGAAAGTAAGTGATTGGTGCTGCAGCACCAGCCAGGGCTGGGGTAGAGCAAGTTTGCTTAGGCCATCTTCCCTTTCCCTGTTTTCTGTAGTGTCCGCACCTGGCTCTGGTTCTGCCTGGCCATGGCGCCCCCTGCTGGGGTCAGATAAAAGTCCCTGACCCCATCCCGAGGCAGAGCATGCCTGTTGCCTGGGGGTCCGCCTGTGCAGCTGCCTGGGGTGCTGTGTTCTATCAAGGCAGGTCTGGCAGGACAGAGGTTAATAGAGTTCAAGTGCATTTTTCAAACACATGTAAACTGTTAAGTGTAACAGCAAAGGGTGAACTGCTGGGGAGGAAACACCAGGGTTTCTGCTGCTCTTCATACACCTCTGTCCACCCGGTGCTTAGATGGAAGAAACAAGGGAAAGGAAGTCTAGTTTCTTGCCCTGGTAATTAAGGCTGGGCTGCTGCTATCGCCTCCCCTTACTCCACCCCCACCACCTTTCCCCTCTGCCCCTTCCTCTCTCTCCTCCCTCTTCTTCCTCTCCTTCATAAGGATAGTGTAGCCTTAGTACGTAGTAGCTTGTGGTTACTAAGTCTACTAAGCATTTTTACTTAGTAACTCAGCCCTTACAAACCTCAGTCCTGTTTCATAGAATGGGAAAGGGTGTTGTCTTAGCCATGTCTGACACAGCAAGTTACAGAAGCTAAGATTCAAATCTCTGTACCTGACAGCAGACCTGACCTAGTGCCACCCGTGGCACATTCATGGCTGCTGCCCTTTGCTGCGGGCCCCTGGAAATGGTGTACGCGAAGCTCGTATCTGCAGAGGTGAAGGACAGGCCCCTGCATCGGAGCTGCTCAAGCACTGGGCTTGGCAGCAGAGTTCAAGTGTTTCTTCTGTTAGCATGCATGTCTCTTCAAACCTGCATATGACTCTGACATGTGAGAAACGTGTGTCCAGTGGAACATACTTTAGAGACTCCACGTTAGGCTGCAGTCCTGCCTTGTCGGTAGTCTCTGTGGGACTGGACCAGATGCCACCTGTTCATAGAGCTGACAGCAGGGATGAGCTGGATGGGCCTCGTGGGAAGCAGTGGAGCAGTTCACTCGTGAAAACTCTGTATTCAGTCTTTCTGTATTCAGAAAGACTGTCTACAATGCCTGCGTAGCCTTTACTTTATGGAATACTCGGTTCCTCTGAGAGCCCAGGGTTGGGTGAAGGTGGACTCTGCGACAGGCCAATAGCAGGGAGCCCCACCAAGGGTACAACTGTCAGCCTTAGTCTCTGAGATTCCCTACCTGGAAGGTGGGGTGGATTCTGTGGTGAACATGGCAGGAGACACTAGGGTCACTGAGGGAATTAGAGAGGACACAGGAAACTCTTAGCAGTCATCCTCCAGTTGGGGTTGACTGGGTTAAGGCCTCTGGAATGGTGTCCCAGTTCTGAACCTCGTGAAGTCCACGGAGGGGTGAGCAATCAAAAGAAATACAATGAACAGATTCCTTGTCCTGCTGTTGGCTCTGCGGCCGATATCCGTATTCTCCCTGGGATTACGGGAGTATTTGCTTTCTTTGATTTCTGATTGTTACTTTCGATCTTTCTTTGTTAGACCGGATGCTTCAAACAGCTCTTTAAAAGTCCCAGATTCTTTCCTATTGCAAGGTTTGTGTTTGGCCTTTGGCGCAGCCTCACCACATCACCTGTTAGCTGTTAGTCTAATTCTGCAAGCATGACTTCATCTCCCTGAAGGAAGGTAGACGGAATGCTTCCACGCAGCGGGTCGCCATAGTTGGAGATGTTATGTTGGGGAGGGGGAGGGAAGATTCTAAACCTTTGGGCTTGGGGCAGAATTGAGAAGCAGGGCTGATGGAAGGATTCTTGCTCAGCCAGCTGTCCCCTGCTAAATCATGGCCTTGTCCAGGGCCGTGGGAATCTGGTCATGTTGCCCTAAACCATCGTGTTCAGTGAGGCTTGAGAGCTGTGGACTCCGAGGAGACAAGACCACATCACCAGTCCTGGCCACCACAAGCCAGGAGACCTGACCAAGAGTGGGGTGCTTGGGTGTCTTTCCAGTCAGATCTTAAAACAGTATTAAAAGAACAGCTACCAAAGTACCCATTAGTGCGCCTCATGAAGCCTTTCTGCCTGGGGAGCTTTTACCATATTTACAATCCTCCCTGGAGCTGACCTCATGTGCTCTGGGCCCCAAACCAGGCCAGTGTTGGTCATTAGCCATAACAGTTAGCCTGTCTCTGGCCAGGAAGAATGTTCCACGGGTGAAGGGCCTGGCTAGGGCTTCTGGTTCTTCTCTCCTAATGCTCCCATCCCAGCCTTCCGTGGCTTGTCACCGGCTCCTAAATAGCCCTCTGAGGAAGGGTCTAGGCATTGAGCCCTGGAAGCCATGGAGATGCGGTCGCAGGAATTAATTGCCCTACAGCTCAGGGCCCCCATGGTCTTGCCCTCTGTGTAACTCACCAAGGAGAGGGTCACATTCAGAAGAGCAGAGCTCAGGCCCTCCTCCCTGTGGGTTCACCCCCAGCCACAGTCTCACAGCAACCATCCTCTCCCTTTGTGGAAAGGCCAGTGCACCTGAAGAGCAAGCAGGAACCACCCTGTTTTGCTGATTGCCTGGCAGTTTGTATCTCGCCTTCATGCGGCAGATAGCCCTCTCCTGGCCAGGAAAGCTGTTATTTTATTGCTGTTTCTAAAAGGGCAGAGGGTGCCTGCTGCTCAGCAAGGGGCTAGCCCTCGCCCGCTGCAGTCAGAATGTGCCCTTCGTCTTTCTCAACTGCTGTAAAATGCAGTGTAGAGGCAGCTTGGGTGTGGAGCACATTTCTTGTAAAAGGTGTGTCTTTGAAGTGCTCTGTCTTGTGTGTCCCCTCGTGATAGTGTTACTGTGGTTACTATCCATCTGGAAAAACATGCGAGTAAACAAACCACAGTACTGGCTCAATCAGGTGGAGTCTGTCCAAGCCGCACCTTACTGTTGTAATGTGGGCAGCCCCTGCTTCCTCCCTGAAGAGTCCGGGGCCCACTCTTTGGTGCTAGGAACCTAGGGCTGGACATTATCTTGGCCTGTGCACATTGCTGGGTTTTGCAGAAAGGAAGCTTTGGACTTCAGCTCCTTGGTACAGAAGGCAAGGGAGTGACATCATTCCCTTGCTCTTTCCCAGGAGCCCCCGTTCCTACACCTGTCCACCTACTTTCTTCTCATCACCATTCCCATGGGACTCCAGCTGGCCTCCCTGAATCCAAGCTAAACTGGCAACATGCAAGGTGTCCTCAAAGTTTTCCAAGGGAAAACTAATTCATTGAAGCTGGAGCCGCAAATCAGGGGCAGTCTAGTGAAAGCTGGGTGTCCTCATGTCTGTAGGGGTTAGTGCGCCCCTTGACCTCTGGTGCTGCTTCTGGAGTATTCAGTTGCTTTCTATCCATTTCTCAGGTCTACCTCCTCCCCACAAGTCAGCAGCCCACACCTCTCAGGATCCATCTTCATCTCTGCCTCCTCCCAAACCAGCAGCCCACATCGCTCCAGGATCCTTCTTTCTGCCTTCCCCCCCAAATCAGTGGTCCACATGGCTCAGGATTCATCTTCATCTCTGCCTCTCCCCAAATCAGCGGCCTGCATTGCTCAGGGTCTTCTATCTTCATATCTGCTATTTCCCTGCACAGAGAATTGAGGACAGTTTTGGAAACAAAACAAAACACACAAAAAAATCAGAAACCCCAGAGACCCCATCTCTCCTTCACCCCACCTCTGCCTGGGGAAGCCTTCTGCTGGCACTCCTGCAAAAAGAGGAAACAGGCTTCTTCTCCAAGAAACTGCTCCCATGTTTGCTCGTCATGCTGTCGGTGGGCTTAGAGATTCTGTGAAACAGTGTGCTGCTGTAGGCTCCTGTATGCTCCCAGGGTTCCGAAAGGAGCAGGCAAGGCTTTCTTAGCACGAGGGTCAGAAGACTGTAACCTATCAGGCGCCCTCTGTGTACTCTGGCTCCTCCTTCCCTATAGCCTCAGAGAAGGAGGAAAGGCTTAAAGGGGAGTATGCTAGAGGCTTGGTGTTAGTGTTCTGGCATCTGTACTGGCCTGCCCTTGGGGTCCTGACAGGATATGTCCTCAGCCCGCAGCCACTAAGAGCACTTCCTGTGCACATTCATTAAGTTTCTTTTTAAAAGTGCCCTGCACACCTCACCTCTCTTTTTCTCTGCCCACCCCCCGCTTCTCTGCCCATCCGTCTCTCCCTCTCTTTCTCGGTCCATTTTTCTCTTTTCTCCTGCTGCTCCTATCCCCAGAGGCCAGTCTCCCCCTTCCTTTCCCCATTTTTTATGTTATCTTTCCCTAATAAACATCCCCTCCACATGAGCTCTGTCGCATCACGGTGTCTTTCTCTCTAGCACCACTTTTTAATTTACAACACTAGGAAACTTCTAAGAGTGGGCTCCAGAGCTCCGTGATGCCAGAGGCCACACTAAAGCCTTCTAACTGCTGAGTTCTAGCCCTGGAACTGCTCTGGTGGGCTCTTCTCTCTGCCCTTTACTGCCAGAATCTGCTCTTGTGGGGCCTCAGGTACCTACTTTGCTAACTTTTGAGCTGAAGGTAGAATCCTTATGGATTTCCTCCTCCACCACAAGGCCAGGAAGCTGAGCTGAGGCTCCACTGGACCACAAGCAGGCGTTTTCTGCATCCTGAGACACTACAGCTAACCTCTTCATTTACCATGAGAGCCCATGAGAGAATGGTTTCCTCAGTACTGAGAAACCGTGTGTGCTGAGGTTGTAGAATCACCTTGTGAGGCTAGGGTGGAAAAGGTAAACCTGTCTCTAGTTAGTGCCTGCAGGGGTTGGCCAGTCTCCTGCCTCACACTGTGACTATTGTACATGAAGCCCAGTTTGGTACTCCCTAGAGCTCTGGTCTCCTGCACAGTCTTGTTCGGTCTCCCTTCCTGCTGGTAAGACAGGGACCTCATTGCCTTCGCATCCCTTCTCAAACGCAGGCTATTTGTCTCTGGGTGACGACTGAGCAAAATGATTTCCTGGATTTAGGGACAGTGAACTGCTGTGCCAAGTGTGACTGATTCCCCCTTCCACCTGCTGTCATTATGACAGTGCTCAGGAGTAACCACGCACACTCTCGTCTTTATACAAATGTAACAAGTTTTGGCATGGGGCTTAGTTGCTAATCTCAAAAATATACATACTATCTCAAGTGTGGTGATGCCAGCACTAAGCTAGCTCTCAGGAGATTGAGGCAGGAGAGTCAGAGGTTTGAGGCTAGCCTGGTTACCTAGTAAGTCTAAGACCAAAGTAAGACCGTGTCTCAAAGCAAGCACAGTAGACAGCCTGAGTGTTGTAAGTTTGAGGCTTGGTTCTCACACAGCTACCAGTATGTCTCTGCTTGTCCCAGGACGTGTCCAAGCACAGACTTTGTCAGGGTAATCTAGAACATGAGGCAAAACTGGAATTATAGGCCTTGTTCAGTCCTAGCAGAAGGCCAGACCTGAGTTGGCCCAGAGGGTGGTATAGAAGGGTATCACAGGCAGGATGGTAGCGTGGGCAGACCCACAGCGTGGACAACAGATGATACATTCAGGAACAGTCTGCACATCCATGAAGACAGTGAGGGGTCACTGATGAGAGGGGCAGGTTACCAAGGGAACTGCATTGCCGAGCAGGGAGCTTGGGGGGCTCTCTTGCCAGGGCACTCCCCAGTGCCATTGGTAATGGGGGAGGATTTGTTTTTGCCCCAAGAGACTGCCTTGAAGGGCAGGAAGATTGACTTTGTAAGTATCAGCTACATGTTAGACCCAGCCTCCCAGTCTTGTTTTATTCCCCCTCGTGATTTTTGTTTTGAAGATATTTTAGACATACAAAATGCTGGAAAAGGGATTGTATTATTCCTAATCGATAAATAACAATCTGTATACTCAGGGTACAGTGCTGCTTTGTATGTGCATACTTAGTAGATTAATCTGGTTAGCATACTTGTCCTTCATATTCCTGTGTTTAGGTTTGGAGAACATTTAAAATACATGTTAGTGATTAGGAGATACATAGTATTACAAACTACAGTCACCATCCTGGACACACTGTTAGAACTCTCCCTAAATATAACTCAACCTTTACCCTTTGACCCTCATTTCCCATCACTGCACCCCCACCCTAGCCCCAACTTCGAAATTAAACTTACGTAGATCTGGCATCTTAGTAGGCTCTTACAGTATTTATCTTTCTGTGCCTGGCTTATTTCATTTAGACATATCACTTGAGGTCTGTAAAGTTCAGGGCTGTACATGTTACAATGGACAGGATTGGGAAGAGGGACTCTGACCCTAGCAGGTTTAACAGCAGCTGCCACAGTTTGTTCTCACAACAACATCAGGACGCCCCATTCCTAAATACTTGAGCGTGAACTTTCTGTTTTATTTTTATTTACTTTCATGTTATGTGTGTGAATGTTTTCCTGTGTGTGTGTGGTGTGTGTGTGCGCACATGTGTGCACATGCGTGCATTCAATACAAGCAGAGGCCAGAAGATGACGTCAGCTTCCAGGAACTGGACTTAGATGTAGTTGTGAGCTGCCATGTGGGTGCTGGGAACTGATCCCAGGTCCTCTGAAAAAATAGTCAGTGCTCCTAACTCCTGAGCTATCTAGCCACGTGTAAATTCCTTAGGAAAAAGAATGCTCCCTTCAAGTTGACCACGCTACTGTCCGATTTAGGAAAGATTGTAGTAGGAGACTGTTCCTTTGTTCCTGGCTGCCCAGACCCAATAGTCACACAGAAATATATTAATACAACACTGTTTGGCCAGTGACTCTTGCGCATTCCTAACTAGCTCTTACATCATAAATTAACCCATTTCTATCAATCTGTGTATGGCCATGAGGTTGTGGCCTACCTGTCGGGTTCCTAAGGTTCGGACGTGTCCTCCTCTGGCTGCTACATGGCGTCTCCCTGACTCTGTCCACTCTTTCTCTGTTCGGATTTCCTGCCTGGCATCACTCTGCTAAGCCATTGGCCAAAAAAGCTTTTTTCATCAACCAATAAAGCAACACAAACACGGAAGAACATCCACATCATCAAGACCATTCCTCGGATGTGACTCCCATGTTCAGCCCTCTTCGCTTGTCTCCAGAATGACTTGGGAGAATCCCATCAAAGGAACACACTGTAGCTGGTTCTGTTCCTAGCTCTCCTCAGCCTGTATTATCCCCACACCTTTGTTTTATATGACTGTGACATTGACTTTATGAGTCTACTCACAGCTTCCTGACTTCAAATCCAAATGTGCAGGTGTTCTTTCTTGATTCAGGCACCAAAGATTTCTCAAGCACTGTCTGTATCAAGCCCCTTCCCCTGAATTCTACAGGTGGGTGATGCATTACTGGAAGTGCAGGTATTGTGTCCTTCTGGCCATACCCACTCTAAACACCCCTCACAGGCAGCTCTGGGAGATGGAAGCAGAGCTGTATTTCTATCTTAGTCCTACCACATACTTAGTCAGTGGCCTTCCACTGGTCCCCATTCCTCCCAACTTTCCATTTTCAGAACGAAAGGGGGAACCTTTAACCCCGCCCATCTTTTCTGTGAAACTCTCCCTGGTTTCTCCAGAAGTTCTGCCTATAAAACATACCTGTAGCTTCCCACTCTGGTTAGCTCTTTCTTGTGCCCCGTCCTGCATGAGGTACAGAGGCAAGTGAGTTCTCTAATACCTTGAAATGACCACATGTTCCTCTTTGCCTACAGCTGAGATCCTGGAGCTGGCTGGCAATGCAGCAAGAGACAACAAGAAGGGACGGGTCACTCCCCGGCACATCCTGTTAGCTGTGGCCAATGATGAGGAGCTAAACCAGGTATGGGGCTCTCCAGCCTGTCCCCCCTCACCCCCCAGCATGCTAGTAATACACTCAGGTGACCCAGGAGAGCCTGTGGTGGCTGTCAAGACCTGGAGCAGCTTCTTTGTTGGGACTTCCCTGGAGTGGGGTAGGGAGTTGGCAAGGGTGCCTAGCTCTTGTGGGAGAAATGAGAGTGTAAACTGAAACCAAGTGATAAATGAAGGACTCTATCCCTGTGTCGTCTGAGTCCTGTCCCGTCCTTGTAGCTGCCACAGAGGTAGGATGTGTATGAACAGGGCCGACCACTTGAGTCAGGCAGGGCACTCCGGCAGCAGGTGGTCTGGCTCACCCCCTGTGACTTTGCTTTTCCTGCAAGCTGCTCAAAGGAGTCACCATAGCCAGCGGGGGAGTGTTGCCTAATATCCACCCTGAGCTGCTGGCGAAGAAGCGAGGGTCCAAGGGAAAGCTGGAAGCCATCATCACACCTCCACCGGCCAAAAAGGCCAAGTCTCCATCCCAGAAGAAGCCAGTGGCTAAGAAAGCAGGAGGCAAGAAGGGGGCCCGGAAGTCTAAGGTATGGGATTTGGCAGGGTGTGTAGGATGGGGTAAATAAGGTTACAGGGGACCTCCCGAGCTCTCTTCGGAGCTGATCCCCATCCCTGCTGGGGAAACTGGCTGAGACAGGAACATGTGGGAGCCCAGCTCCCTGGCCAGTCCCGAGTGCCTCCTGGGACCCGGCCACAGTTGGAGGACTGAGCCCTTGTGACTCGGGGCTGAGTCGTGGGTATCCAGGAGCAGTTGGAGCTGGGTGGCCCAGCCCCACACCTTCTGACCTGGTCTCCCACATCCATGTGAGGGCCGATGGAAAGGTTTCCTTCTGCCAGAGCTCGGCCGCCATGCCGTCCTCAGAGGGACCATCTGCCAACATGCTTTGATGCTGAGTTGTACAGTGTCATTGTGTTGCCATGGCAATGTGTCCTCCTTTGGGTGTGCTCGAGCAGGAGCACTGCAGACAGCTGTCAGGAGAGAAGAGCAGTGCAGGCTTGGGGCAGTTCCTCAGTTCTTCCCTGGTGTGTAATGTCCAGGCCGTGATCTGCGAGAGGAAAGCCCTCTCGGCAGCATGACCTAAGCTATTTTCATGGAAAGGGCAAAAAAAAAAAAAATCCCCATCTCTTCACGTGTGTTAGCTGGGGAGAAGGTGCTGTGAGTGTGGACAGCACTGCCTTGAAATCTAAATCTAAAGAAACCCCATTCCAAGGCCCAGGATCGTCCGCATTCCTGGAAAGAGAATCCTGACCTTGAAGGGCAGCCAGGCCATCATCTCCAGAGACTTGTGTTCCACCTCGCTCAGGAGGAGTCCTGGAGGAGGCAGGGCAGGCAGGGAGGGGCTTTACAGAATGTTCCCCATTCATTCCTAACTATAAAGTGAGCAGATTGGAAGCTTCCCTCCCCCCTTCTTCTGTTTGCAGTTGGGAGGAAGGGACAGGCAGAGGAAGCAGGACAAGGGCCAGGTGACCTGGTCCTTTGGAATGTTAGAAGAAACACAGAGAAGCCAACCTCTTCTCCCTTGAAAATGGACCCTTGGGGCCTGGCGCCTACAGCAAGGCCCTGGAACTAGGTGCTAGCACCAGCAGGGCAGAATCATGTATGAACTTGGCCCTTGCTCTCTTTCATGTACTCAAGTAGTGCCATCTAAACACATCTTGAGATGCCAATGCCTACAGCAGACCTTTAGACCCTAGTCTTCCTGTTGTAGGTTTTGCCCAGTGATTTTCTAAACTTTCCAGCTCACTAAACACCAGGAATTTGTTCTTTGTGGAGTGTGTGAGTGAATGGACCTGTATGTATGAGTGTGTGTGGGGTGTGTGTGTGTGTGTGCATGTGAGTATTTGTGTGGATGTATTTGCATGTGTATGTGGTGTGTGGATATGTGTATTTGCATGTGTATGTGGTGTGTATATGTGTGTGGTGTGTATGTGTGTAGTATGTGAGTATATTTGTGTGGGGGGCTATGTGTGTGTGTTTTCTAGTTCCTAGTAGCTATGTTCCTAATAACCATATGTCAATAATCACTTGAACACTCAACTTTTCCCTTGATTACAAAAGCAGAGAGTCTGTGGTGGTGGTCTGTTTTTCTTCCACACAATAAAACACATTGTCTGCTTACTGTACCAGTATTTGACTAACATTAAACCCTAGGGAAAGCTGAAATTGGAACTGTGAACAGCTAATTTTCAAAACATTTGTTTAATGTAAATTGTATCAGCGCCCAGCAACAGTGGGGAGGACCTGGCATCTCCACGTTGCCATGGAACATCCAGAGAATCCCGTTTCCGGGGGCCTGTGCAGAGCCCCCCCAGGGACATGCCAAAACACTTGCACTGAGAGATGGTTGGTAGTTTTCAGGTGTCAACACTCCAAGTCCAAATCGTAATTTTCTCCCTCAACTCTATATAATTTGAAGGTTTTGAAAATCTCCAGTGTGACAGTTGGGTCAGCTACAGTGGGAACGGAGGGCACAGAAAACCCTGCAGCCCAAGTGCAGAGCTCTGCTCTGCCATAGGCTCTTCCTACTTGGGTGGCCTCGGGAAAGTCTGCTCCCTCTCTGCCTTGGTCTGCCCTAGCCCATAAAATGATAGGGTCTGTTCCAGCCCTGCAAGCCAGTGACTCTGGGGATATTGCATAATATATTTTTGTATGGGTAATGTGTGTAAGTTTGGAGGCAGAAACAACAACAAAAAAAGATCTTGCTCCCGTCAGTCTGTAATGAATTATTAACAGACTTTTCAGAAAGTCTCTCTCTCTCTCTCTCTCTCTCTCTCTCTCTATATATATATATATATATATATATAGATTTATGTATGAGAAACCCTTCTATTCGATGTTTAAAGCGTTAAATCACATAACCACTGTTCTGGCAATATAGCGTAGTGTCAGAAGTGGAAGGCCTAGGGTCTGTGACCTGTGTTCTCATTATGCCATGTGTGTGCTCTTGGCGAGTTCCTTATGGTGCTCAGTTTCCCCGTCTATGAACTGAAGCTTAGAATCCAGGCAGAGCACTTAACTGTGTCACTTCTCTTGCCCGTGTCGTGGCAGGAGCTGCGGCTGCCCTGACCTGGGTAGTTCTCCCACCCTCTTGCATCTCAAATCCACCCTTTTTCTAGTAAAGACCCTCACACACGCACCCGGTGGTGGAGGTGTGCTTACTGCTCGTGCCTGGCAGAAGGCCAGGCTGATTTTGGTGAGTGCTTCTTTTCTGTGGACTACCGGGCAAACTAAGCGAATGATGGTTCGCTCTAGCTGTGGTTCTGACATGTGGGTCGAGACCCCATGGGGAGTTGCTTATCAGATATTTACCTTACAATTCATAACTAGCAGCACTATTTTTGCTTAAATACCTCCTGAGAGCTTTCGAAAGCTTTGTAGATATGCATTTAAAACCTTGACAGGCTCTTCATAAGAAATTTAAGGCTATTTTTTGGTATGCTCTCTTTCTCTTGCTATATGTGTGTGTATATACGTATATTTATATACACATACACACACACATATAGTCAATTGTATGCATTCAGGAGAGTCAGCTATCTAGTACAAATTCACAGCAAAGCAGTTTACTAACATTGAAAAATTTGTACGATTTTACTTACCATCCTTTCACTTACTCTACAGAATTTAGTTCTAATATAATACTTTATTAAAGTGTGTATGTGTATGCATGTGCGCGCATGTGCCTGTGCTGTGTGTGCATGTGCCACCATTCGAGTATGGAAGTCAGAAGACAATCTTTTTGATTGTTCTCTTCTCACACCTTTTCATGGGTTCTGGGGACCAAGCTGAGGTCACCAGGCTCTTTACCAGCTGAGCCGTCTTACTGACCTCATATACTGTGTCTTTATGCCTAGTGTTTTAACGATGTTTGTAGCAGAGCGTTGAATATTTCAGTTCATTTGAAATTGTTCTTGTGATCTTATACTAAACAATGTGCGTTTTCCAAGTTAACACACTTAATAGTATACATTTAATCAAACCAACAAATGCATGCCAGGTTTTAGAGAAAAAAATTTAAATTTTATTGGAAAACAGCTTGTAGTAGAATGATTTCCTCTCCAGTTTGTTCAAGGGCCCTAAGTTGATGGATTGCTAAGATGAGACAAAGGTCAGCATCCTGTTCTTTAGCACGAGCTTCAGATTCCTTGAAAACCTTGCTTCCTAGGACAATGAAATGATAGAGAGGTCTGTTCCAGCAGCGCTCTGCCCTCCTCTGTCCTGGCGCAAACGGTCAGGCTAGCAGTCTCCCTGATAGAGAGGTCTGTTCCAGCAGCGCTCTGCCCTCGTCTGTCCTGGTGCAAACGGTCAGGCTAGCAGTCTCCCTGATAGAGAGGTCTGTTCCAGCAGCGCTCTGCCCTCCTCTGTCCTGGCGCAAACGGTCAGGCTAGCAGTCTCCCATCACAAGTGAGCTACAGAGACAGCATGGAGATTTCCCTATTGTTAGTACGCCATGCTCACCACTGATAGCAGCCGACATTGGTACATCACCATTAACCGATCCCCCCAGTGTGCTTTTTGGTGATCTCCAGCTGTTAACTATGATGACTCTAGTTTTGTTGAAAGCAGAAGCCGTGTGAATGGCTTTGCCAGCCTCTGCTTTCCTCACTCTCAGACAGGGTATCTACAAAGGCTGTGGCTCCCATGTGTTTCTTGACTACCTGGCTCTCAGATAGATTCGAGGCAGTAGGAAAATGAACCAACGAGAACCTACACATATTTCTGCTGGCTTCTCCTCCTTGATACAGTGCTTTTGAGTGAGAATCTACACATACCTCTGTTGCCTCTCCTCCTTGATAAAGTGCTTTTGTCTGATCCCCAAACCCTGGAGCTGTGGGCCTAGTTTATTTAGTTTATGGAAGGCCAGCTATTATTATTACCAAAGCAGTCATCACTGCTAAAGCAATCGACAAAATTAGGTGGTTTTTCCTCTGCAAGGGAGCCTGCTATGATACAGTGCTTATGGATTTGGATCGTAAACAGGTACATGGCTAGGACACGGGCCTTGTCCTGAGCTCACAGTCCAAGACCACCATTCTGGAAAGCAGAGCCCTCTGTGATGCCCCTTCCCTGTCATCTAGGCAGGTGTTTGCCACCCAGCTCTGCCTCAGCCACATCTTCTTGATCTTCTCCCACTGGACCTGTCTCGGGATCTGTGGACTCTGATAATCTGGGGGAAGGGAAAGGAAAGAAGCTGAACTGTCTAACTAGAAGTCCCGCCATTCCCACTGTCCTCATCTAATAGCTGAATTAGACAACCCACAAATAAGTGAAATCCATTCCTCTTCGTTTCTGTGTGTCCCCAGAGCCACGTGCGCTTTCAACACTTACTTGGGCCGTGAGAGGTGAGGGACCCAGGGCAGAGGAAACACACTGGGGAGCTGAGAACAGAGGCCCTGCACCTCTTGGGAGTTCCTCAGGAACTCCAGGGCACACCGATTTCAGTCTGCAGGATGCTGGGGAGTGCGTTAAAGTATGGCCCCATGGCGGGGGGGGGGGGGGGACCCGGCAGCCTCCATGGCACTCTCCCAGCGAGCTGAGCTCTAGGGAGGAAATGGAAAAGGGCCTCAGCTACTGTCTGCTCTCTAAGAACTCAGCTGTGTAGCCAGGTTGCCCTAAACTAGTGGCAGTCCTCCTGCCTCAGCCTTCTGAGCATTGGATTGTAGTAAGTCATGTGCAAATATCTAAAACGCGGAGATCTTTAAAAACCATTAGCAAAGAGATATTAGCAAATAAAGATTCTGAATTTATGAAGTGATTCTAAGTTATTGGAAATCTAGGTTTGCTTTTAAGAATTTTTAAGACTATAAGTAATAAATATACAATTTAAAATTTTTTTCATAAAACTCTGGGCTCTCAAAATAAGTCACAGCCTCCACTGTGGGACATGCCAATGTTTTTTGTTTCCTGTGTTCTCTTAATTGGTAATGGGTGAGGCCTGGAGTCGTCTCATTAGGAAAGACAGCTGTATGGCCCCTGCCCAATGGTCCATGTTCTAACTCTGTGCTTTGTACAAGAAGAAACAGGGAGAAGTCAGCAAGGCAGCCAGCGCAGACAGTACAACGGAGGGCACGCCTGCGGATGGCTTTACTGTCCTCTCCACCAAGAGCCTCTTCCTCGGCCAGAAGGTAGGCAGACACCACTCAGTCTGCTCCAGGGCCCTGGGAGAGAGGGCACAGGTGGAGATTCCTGAGTACCACTCAGCTCAGAGGGTGGGCAGACCAACTTGGCTGGGTGTGGGGGGTTGACTTTGGTAGTAGTCCCAGGGAGGGGGTGAATGCTGACAGAATCACCAAGCTGGGTCGGGATTCTGGCAGGTTCCAGGGAGGTGAGGTGGGGGACAGGACCTGGGGCTCAGCCCAGAGCAGGCGCTACTTCCCTGGAGTAGGCTGGTCATCAGGGGGCATGTGCGGGGGAGAGACCTTACCCAGCAGTTCTGGTGGGCTCTGATCTGATGCAGGGAGCTGGGTTGATCTTAGACAAACTGACAGGTGGACAGGGGCTTCTTCACTGACCCACCAGGCGACTCCTCCAGTCAGTCGTTTGTTTTAACCATGGGCAATATATTTTCAGCCGCCCCAGTGATGCAGCTTTGCCAGGACGCCATGGTTTTGTAAAAGTTGATTCACTTTTATTGAAAATAAAAATGATGCAAAGGCTTTTAAGACCTGAAAACGAGTTGGTTAAAAGAGGGGTGGGGATTGTCTCAATTTAAAAAAAAAAAAAAAAGATAAAAAAATCTTTAAGGACTGAATTCGACCTTGCAGGTTGGTTTGCCTGAGGTGGTGTAATTGGTTTAGAAGCTGCATCATTTTTAGCTCCTCACTGTCAGTTTTATTTTGCATCACAGTGCCACCATTTTCTTGCTCGCTCATTGCCAGTTGTCCCCAGCCCGTCCCTCTCTGTCACCAATTGCACTCAGGCTCTCATGATGCAATTCCTGCGGTGACTGTTCCGGAACCTAACCGTCGCTGTTACATTTTATAACCATCATCTGTATTTTGTGTGCGTTTTTCTAAGGCAGCAGCTCTAGTTGTCATCTTAAGGTCTGGGACTTTGAAAGTTTAGCTTCTGCTCAGCACTGAAGGCAAACAACTGGGTCTCCTTCCACTCCTTTAACAGGTCCAAGCACAGTGCCCCAGGTGCCACTGATGTGTGAAATCCCTGTTGTTTAAGACTAGCCACTGATGCTCTCCTTCCCTAAGGGAATGAATAGCCAGGACCAGGAGACCTAGTGAACAGGTAGCCCTGCTCAGTCTCTGGGGGCACCTACCTTCTTCCTTAGCTGCCCTGTCCTCTGTCACCTCCACCCTGGCCTCTCCCGATTCTGCTCCATTCCACTGCCACCTCAGCTAGAATTCACATCTGCCTCACCAGAAAAGACACAGTTACAGACAGTAGGAAAGCACCGAGCTGTGTCAGGCCAGTGTGCCAACACAGATGTCCTGTTGACTCTGGCAGTTCAGAAAGACATGGGATCATGTCCACATCTGGGCTCTTGCCTGGAGCCCCGCTGAAGATACCTTGCTTGTATCTGCAGAGCTGGGCATGGCAGCTCTCTGCAGTTCTTCCTCCTGGTCTGAGTGTAGAATGGATACCTCAGGGAAAACACCGTAAATCTCATAAGAGTGACTGTCCCTCTTGGGCCTGGCAGGGTCCAGAAAGCCAGAGAAAGGTGTTGATGCTCCAATACTTTGCAGACAGTCTGATAAGTAGAACAAAGGCATCAGGCTAGACCACAAAGCTAGTCTGCCTAATGGGCCTGACTTTTGATAAAGACTTACTGAACTAGAACCCAGAGTAGAATGGTCAGCCCTGGAAAAGGCACTGAATGACAGCCCATTTTCCTGGACATTTAAACACTTCAGTCTTTTGGAGGTCATGAAACTGCCCTTCTTGATGAATGTGTGTCCAGAAGGATGTGCTGACCTCCACGATCCCCAGATGAGGTTCCCAGATAAGGTCCCCAGAATTACTCACTGCAAACAGAATTTGCATTACCTCAGTCAGCCTGGGCACCCACAGTGGAAGTTAGGGTGCTACTGTCCTTTCAGGAACCCTCCCTCCGGCCATCCAGGACGACATTACTCTGCAGCAGTGCTTCCAGGCCCTTTGTTGGCTTTGACTGCCAGGCAACAAGTTTAGCATGTCGTCCTGTGGGGCAGGAGTCATAAAACGGACGCGGACTGTCACACAAAGCACCCTGGATGCCTGGCTCGGGCATTAGTTTGGGTTTGGTAAAATGTTTCCAAAAGTGTTCTGTAGAAGCATGGTTGTGATACCCTGCTCTGTGACCGTGAGAGCAGCAAGCAGGTGGAGAAAGATGACACTGGCCCTCCAGCCCGTGAGCCTGGCTGCTAAGCTACTCACAGGAGCCGCCAGTCCCGGGCTTAGGAGCCGGGGCTCTAGCTGTTGGTAATGATGCATTTCACAGACTGCAGCTTCAGGAGCAGTCGCCCTCATTACTCTGTGATGGCTGTGCTCACACATGGTTGAATTTTTCCCCCCTTTTTAAGAAAACAGTCCCACTGAGGCTCGGCTTCTCTTTCACCCTTTAAAGACCTCACGGTTTATTTAAAGCAGCAGCAGCAACACCACTTGCAGTGCATGCATCCGTGTCTCTGTCAGCAGTGGTGCTCTGTTTTGTGGAGAAGCTGTCTTTGAAGCAGCTGGGAAATCAAGTTAGAGAGGGCATATAGTTCAGGATACAGTGCTAGAGTCCCAAGTGTCAGGTACTGGGAATTCCTTTTGTTCCATGCCATTTCTTCTGAGGGTGGGAAGTTGGCAAGAGAGAGGGAGCTCTCAATCCTGTCCCTCCGTTCAGATCACTGAACAGCCTCTGAAGTAGGACAGGGCATGATGATGGGGTCACGCAGCACGGCCCCACCCTGGCCTCTGGCACTTTCTGGATGTCCACGTCTTTCTGGGGCACTGCTTGGTCTGAAGCCCACCATATGGTACCCCTAGGCCCAAGGCTCTGGGAGGGTTTAGGCTGGAAACATGGGTGACACGGGGACAGCACAGATGTGAAGGCAGGAGTGGCCTGACGTGGCTCCCCTTACTTTTCTCACCAGTCTCTCGCCTTTTCACAGTGCGGGGTGGTTGTTTGGTGAGGGCATGGAGTATTGGCTCAGTTTGTTTTTTCCAAATAGTGTTTCCTTGGAGTCTGTGCTCACCCTCCCTTCTTCCCAGCAGGAAGGAGCAGCCAGGCCCACAGGGTTGAATGCATCTGTCTCTGGTCCAGAGCTCCTGATACGCAGCTTCATGAGGAAACCTGGTGGCTTTCTTCTGCTGCCTTAGGGATGTGACTAGCCCCAAATCACCACGAGGTGCTAGGAAGAGAAAGCCCTAGTGAGGAAACCGGGACTTTCCTCTGTCTTTGAATCTTTCTTTGGCCAATCAGCCACATTCGTTTTTATCATTGCTTTCTCCCAAAGGACTTTTAGACTTTGAAAGTCTAGCAGATTTAAGGATCAGAAATTTGGGGGAGTATTTCTCTTGCATATAGCTTACCAATTTTTTTTCTTTAAAAACAAAATGTTTGGCCCTAGAAGTTCAACACGTTGGGGCTCAGTAGCAGGAGCCATACTGGCTTGTACTCCATCTACTCCCCTCCATAGTGACCATCAGGACAGGGATCCTGTCCTGCTGCCCCATACAGGCTCAGGCACTCCCCAGGCCTAGGCCTTGGTGCGCGTGTACTGCTTATGCTGCACTTGATGCCACTGAAGAAGGAGCAATTTGATGACAAGACAGAGATTGTGAATGTGCAAGCTTAGCCACACTTGAACCTACAGAAAAGACAGGGCAGCGCAATCCAGCACCCACTGCTTAGTAATGACCAAGGGTTGCCATGGCAACAGAGAAAGGTCAACTGGGAGAAAGGTCAGTGGCCCTTCAGAAAGACCCAGTGATGGGGCAGACACAACGTGAGGTATTTGCGAGCCACCCACCAGCCTTAGTGCTACCTGACCGGTGAGGTGAAATTATTTTTTTAAGATACATTGTCTTTCTGGAGAATGACTGGGTTTCTTTCCGGGTGTCTCCAGAGCTCCAACATAGTGTGACTGACTAATGGGCACATAGAGTTAAATGTTCCCAAGCAACAAACTATTCTTGCTCTTTGCTGTCCCTGAGTAAGATGGAAGGAAGGAGAGACAGCCAGCAGCTACAGTGGTGAAGAGAGCCTTAGAGACTTGCGAACACATACAAGACAGTGGCACTTTGTAGCTATAAACACAGCAAGGTAGGGTTTCTCTACCACCTTAGTGCCCAAGGACAAGGACCCTGCCTTCCCCCACACCGAGCATCCTGGTTCTGGGTCCTCATGGTTACAAGTTCCTCTACAGGAAAACTACCAGTTTTTTTTTCCCAGGCCAGTGTGGCTTGTGCTTCCGTTTCACCCTAAGCAACACCTGCAGGTTCTGAATGCCCCGCCTAGCTTGCTTCCCCTAGCAGCCTGTGGCACTGGACTCTTCTGTTTGAAGTAGATCCACATTACCAGCGGCTCCTGTTTCTCTCTGTGCCCAGTACACTGTTGGCATTGCCGCCTCACCCGTGTCCAGGGGTCATCTCTCTGCACCTTGCCGGCTCTCCTGTTATTTCCCACCTCGTGCTTCTCTTTTCAGCTGAACCTTATTCACAGTGAGATCAGTAATTTAGCCGGCTTTGAGGTGGAGGCCATAATCAATCCTACCAATGCTGACATTGACCTTAAAGATGACCTAGGTAATTGGGGATGGGGTTTGGCACCGCCAGCTGTCAGATGAGAATTTATGGAACCCAGAATTTAGACTTTTCATTTGCCTAGACTTAAGCATGGTCAAGGCAAATCCCCAATCCTTGATTTGCATTTGGTTGCAGACCCTAAATATTGATTCACTCTAGGCCACTCTGGACAGAGACGGTCTCTTAAGTCTCGATTGTCATTGGCTACTTCTCCTGGATTGCAAATACATCACCATCTAAATTCCCTTCCATAATGATCAGACTGGCTGCTGGTTTCTTGGGAGTGTTTTTAAAACGTTTTTTTTTTTTTTTTTTTTTTTTTTTTGGTTTGTTGTTTTTTTTTTTTTTCCTTTTTATTTTTGTTTTTTTAAGCTGAGAAATCTCAGGTAACAACAGAACAATAGTTTCTCCATTTGAGCTTGGTTAGACTGGCACTCAGAGGGTGCAGCAGAAAGCAAGCTAGAGTTCATGTCGTGGACTGTCCTTACTCAGAAGCAAATTTACCAGCCCTGTCCTCAGCCTTTGCTCCCTTGCGGCGTGTGTCTGGGTGCCTCCTGCAGGCACTGTGGCTGGAGGAGGTTAATCAGAAGGGCAGATTCTTTCTGAGTTTGTTCCATTCAAGGAGAGCAGACATTCAGCACAAGGTATCCCACCTCTGTGGTTTCATTCATGAGAGGAACTGTAGCTCAAAGCATGATTAATTAAGTACCCGTCTGGGTACAGCCTTGCTGGGGCATACAGGCTTTTCAGATGCCTCTTGGGCAGTGCCACCCAACACCAACCACAGGATAGTCTCTGTGCCTTCTGCTCTCAGCTGCAGCTGCTTTTGTCCTAACCTGATGGGTTTCTCATCAAGGGGCCACTCCCACCCACACAAACTGGCCTTTGCTGAACACAGACTGGAGTTCAGAAGTACCCCAGTCGAATTATGCCTTCCTCCTGCTGTATCCAGCTGCCGTCTGTAAAACAGAAGAGGGCAGAAGCTGTAAGTGGCATTGGTTCTGTCCGAAAGACACTGAAAAGATTCGCTGGGAAAAGAGAAAGGCCTGGAAAAATATTTCTGCCTGTTCAGGGAAAAACTGTGGGCAACTCTGAACATGATCTGGGCTGGTTCCTGAGCTCTTATTTCAGGGGAGGCAAAAATGGTAAATCCCGAGGAAAAGTCAAAGCCTCCAGATTGATTGCTGCAGACCAATGGAGAAACTCATTGTTGTGGTTGGCCTGACAGTCCACATTTTTTTCAAAGCAGATGCCATGTTTTTGTAGCCTTCTCAGTGGGGTGCCAGCATTGTACAGGCTTCTGCAGGGTGAAGTGGGGCATCGTTGTTTTATTTCTTTTAATCTTTGGAAATGATATCATATGTGTGTTTCTCTCTTTTATTTTTGACTTGTCATTCAAATGTTTAATTTAAACATGTCACATTTGATATTCCTCCTCCTGTCCTCACTCCCATCCACATGTGCGCACACTGCGTGGACTGATTGCCCCTTGGGCTCATATGTTGGAATCGACCAGGTAGGCCAGCCCTGCCATTGGGGCATTAGTAAATGTGCCTGTGCGTGGGTCTCGGTCCAACACAGTTGATCTACATCTGTTTACCTGTTATAGTTGCAAGTTGTTCAGGCTGACATTGCCTCGATCGACAGTGATGCTGTCGTTCACCCGACAAACACTGACTTCTACACCGGTGGTGAAGTAGGTAATGCCGAGCTGGGTGCTGCCGAGTGTGTGTGTGCATGGTCGGTCGGCCGCGCAGACAGCTTGATCCTCTGACAGCTACGCAGGCTGCATTCATTTCACACTTCCAGCCGTCCCGACCTTCCTGGGGCCTTCGTCCCCGGGTTGTGAACTGGAGAAGTACAGCTGGCCGGCAGCCAGTGCAGCGTGCAGCTGCCCCGCGGGCACTTCTGGTTTGGAAGCTGGCTCAGCGGCAGCATTTTCTTTCTCCACCTCACGAGGTGCCGCTCTGTCGGAGACTGGGTTCCCGCAGGTCTCAGTGACAGGCAGGCAGGGCCGCTGTTGTGCGTTCCTCAGAACAGACATGCAAACTCCCATGCACAGGGCTCTGTGCCCACGACACTGTCATAGGTCAGAAGCATGCTTGTTCTTGCGAATGGCCTCACAGATTAGACATGCAGAGGGGTCAGTCACTCTTTCTAAGTGTGTTCCCACATGCGGGGTTTCAGTGAGATTCAAGGTGGACTTAACGAGCTGTCCTTGGACACCACTTTGAGAAGTGTCCTGCTAGACACAGGAAGCTCTTGGCTCCCCCCGGCAGCTGGCACCTGTGGGTCCAGTGTGCTCACTGCTCAGTGTAGCTGAGGTGCCAACTTGAGGGATGTGGGGTCAGGACTCAGCACGGCCCTGAGGGTATGTTGTGAGATTCCCCACCCAGGAAGAGCCTGAATCCTAGCTTCACTATCTACCCATTCTAAGACCTGGCCAAGTCATGTGAGCCCCCACACCTCCTTTTCTCTCCTTGGTAACGAGGGTCTGTGAAGACTAGACAGCACCTATATGGTGGCTCCTGGATTGTGCTTCCTGGTGCCCTCAGTGTTCCGTGCATCTGTGACCTGACATGGGGTGCTGGGCCTCAGCAGTATTCTGAATGTGGACCCAGAGAGAGGGGTGACATTCCAAGTCAGTACCAAGCCCTGTCACCTTGAGGGATGAGACGAGGAGTCCTGGGCACTGGGTATAGACAGGCTGGGCCCGCACTGCCCAACCTGGCTCAGTGTCACTAGCAGATCCTACGCTTGCACTTGGTTTGGACGTGCGAATTGGGCTGGTGATTCTCCTGGGCATTTTAGACTCAGACACGGATGGAAAGTGAGCAGATGGCAAGTGTGCCAACATGAGACCCGGCTGCAGGCCGTTAAACCCCCTCCTAAGAAGGCAGCTAAAAGAAAGATGTTTCCTTTCTCAAGTCAATAAAAACTTGATGGGAAGGAAGTACTTATTTGGAGAAAAGTAATAAATGAGCTGCACAGGTCTGGTCTTGTGAGCTGGGAATGCCTAAGGCCTGCTCATCCTGTCCTCCAGGGTGTTAGATGCAGTGGGGACCCTGAAGTCCCCGGGCAGAGAGACCGCTGGCTCCCTGAACGGCTCCTGATCAGCAGAACTGAGCAGAGGGGAAGAGGTATAAGTTTGAGACAGGGTTGCAGCCCATTAGCAAGTGACGTGAGAAGCAAAGATGGCCTCCCCAAGCTGGGACTGGTCCCATCACTGTCACAGCTAGCAAAACCTCAGGAGGAGGAAAGACTAGCGGACGGGAACCCAGTCTTCCAGAACCCACCTCTGTGCTCTCTGCCGAGAGATCCAGTCCAAACCAGTACTGACCTCAGATACCTCGTACAATCCCAAATCAACAATAATCCAGATTCATGCATGGCCTCAATTGGTTCCAGCTCCCACTTTGATGTGAGAGAGGGGAAAGAGGAAGCTAGGAAGAAATGGCTGCACTTTGCATTTTTGGTGTGAATTCCTGAGTCCTGAGACTGCTGGAAGAAGGGATTCGAGTGCAGGAATGCTTAGCCCAGTGATTAACTTTTACCCATCAAAAGTTCTTTCTAACAGTGAAATAGACCACAGGCTGAGCCTGACATTTGTCCAAGCCTAAATTTTTGCCTAGGCTGTTTTGAACACTGATACTTATGCCTGCTTTCTAAGCATGAAATAATGTTCTTGTTCTCCTGGGAGTAACACATGTTTATGCTTGGGGGCAAATCAGCCGATTGCTTTATGATTAACCCTGAAGTTGAACCTAAAAAGCAAGAGCCTTACATTAAGAGTGTTGAAAATATGGTTGAAAATGGGCCTGTTTCTTGTTAAAAAGTACACGTGTGTCTACATGAACATGTGCATACATGTGTGTGTGTAGGAGTCAAGTCCTGACTGGGTTGATTGCCTGTGACCTAGGGTTCAGTTTTTAATTTTGAGAAATGCATTAAGTGTATTTTTAGCTTGCAATTTCACTTCTAATTAAAGCAATATTTCATTATAAGTAAAAAATTTCAAGTAAACACACTCTTCCTAAGGTAAAACACCTTTAATTATAAAGCAGCCTATTTTCTTAGGAAATGTTTTATATCTTAGAAGGGAATCAGTGATCTTCACAAGCGAACCTGACTGTTTTCCAAATTTCTCAGTTCTCACCTAAGAGTAGATGTGACAGAGCCTTAGACAGTAGCCAATAGAGTACCGCCCCCTTCACACCTGAGACAGGCTAGAAGGAAGACTAGACTATGGACTAAATTATTTGGACATTTCAGCTGGTGCTATCACGGTCTCATTTTGAGTGTGGCGGCATGAGGCCCAGAGTGGTCCCGAGACCCACGGCACATTCGGTCGCCGCTCTGGTGCTGAAGTTTGCTATGAACATGGAGTAGCAGCAGGTGAAAATCTTTGGAAATGACTTTGAGCCACATAAAGTTCAGGGTGCTTTCAGGGAGGTAAAGGCAAAAGAGCATTCTGAGCTGTTGACGACAGACACAGGATCCCACAAGACTCCCGAGTCGGGTCCTGTCTTAGCTCAGGACTCCTGACCACTCTCATCCACGCACCTTGGGCTGCAGTGACAATGATGGTTCAGCCCCTGCCGGTAGCCTTGCTCTGTCTTCCCTGTGACATGCTCAGGGTCTTCCTCTTGCTTCCAGACACTTCCTGGGTTAGTTCACACCCAAGGAACATGCATGTACACGAAACAGTAATTCTGGTCTGGCTGGTACTTTCCAGTAGACCTTGGCCAACCCAGGTACACTTAGACTTTTCAAGATAAATGGGGATCTTAAGGAGAGTATTTCATCCTCTTCAAGGAAAAGGACTTTAAAATGCACAAAACTGAGGAACCAGAGCTTAAGGAAGATGAGAACTGGGGGCAGAACAAACATGACAAGCTGCTGTCACCACGGCTGAGATTGCTGCTCGTGGCCCACCTAAACTGGGGAGCCCTGAGTTCTGACAGGTGCTGTCATCTTGGTTTCAGAAAGGCCTTTTAAAAGTTGGGTCCTAAAGCAGCCAGCCTTCCTTTTCCAAGAGTTGTGCAATACCAGTTTATCTTTAAGCTCTGCTTCTGATGTTTTCATCTTTTCCCTAAAGCAATTCTGAATCATTAATGTGATTAAGAAAATATTGTCTTGAGACCATTTTTTTCTTTCTTTTCTCTATTTATTTAATTCACATATGACACCAAGGCTGCAACACAGGAACCAAGCATGCAGTGCTGGCCAGGGTGGCTGTGGGAACACTCTCTCCTTGGCCTCATTCCAGGAGTGCTGGCTGCTTGATAGGAGGAGCTTGTGCCTCAGCTTTGCAGACCTCCTTATTTGGGGCTTCTCCCCGAGATAAGCCCCTCAGCAGACTCATTGGAAGCCAGTGCCCCCTGGTTTGTCATGCACTGGAAATCCAGCATGTTTGCCAAGAACAGATGCCTCCTTTGTATCTCTAGTGTCCCCACCTCTGTTACCCTGAGAGAGGGGCAGCAGAAGGAGCCAGAGCGAACTGTAGTGCCCAGTGGCCACTGGCTGAGGGCATATCCTTTCTGGGTTTTCACTCTCTGGCCAGCCAGGGCATAGGTCCTGTTTTGCAGCCTTGTGAAAGTGTAGCTTCTCAGACCACTTAAAGTATGTAATCAAGTGACCTGTTGAGTGTCTGTGTGCCACAGACAGGGGGTGGCACTCTGACCCTGCCCTGCCCTTGCCTAGGAAACACACTGGAGAAGAAGGGTGGCAAGGAGTTTGTAGAAGCTGTTCTTGAACTTCGGAAAAAGAATGGACCCTTGGAAATAGCTGGAGGTAAGGTGGGCGGGCCCATGCTCATCTGGTGTGGCTTGCACAGTGCTCGGGAAGAGCTGAGAGTGGAGGGCACATAGCAGTGCCACTTGTCTGCGAGGAAGACAGCCTGTGGCCTTGACCCCTTAGAATGTAGCCCGTGCATAGTCAGCAGGTGAAGGCTCATGAAAACCACCGTCATGTGCAAAAATCTTTTAGTTGCTCCTGTCTGGTGTGTCTTATCTCAAACGCAAAGGAATTACAGAAGCCAAGGCTGACAGATCTGAGAGCTGGGAACAATCGAGGGTGAGACTGAGCCACCTGCAAGTCTGCTGGCGAGCCACCTTCCTCAGCCAGCTGTGCTTTTAATGGGAAACATAAACACCCATTTCTCATGTGCTATAACCACCATTCTTGGCTGGAGAGGGAAGAAAAAGTCTGGGGACGTCCATGGGGGATGGGCAGAAATCCAGAAGTAGGGCTCAAGTTTGGGAACCTTGGGGAGTTAGGTTTGAAGAACAGGGCTTCCTGTGTCCATTCAAGGGGAGGGGCACCGGCTCTGCAGGTAGACAGACCCTCCCCTTCCTCATTTCAAGCTCTTGTTCCTTTGTTTTTTTGAGACAGGGTTTCTCTATGGAACAGTCCTAGCTGTCCTGGAACTCACTTTGTAGTCCAGGCTGGCCTCAAACTCAGAGATCACCTGTTTCTGCCTCCCAAATGCTGGGGTTAAAGGCATGGCCACCACCGCCCAGCTCTTTTTCCTTTCTTACTATGCAGTCCTGGATGTCCATTTTGTCAAGGCCTTTTTAAAAAAAAATGTAAATCTTGACTACACGTAGACATTAGTAATTATATATAATGTCTACAGAGGTCCTTTCAGGAGAGACAGCTGGCCTGCCCAGCAATGAAATGTCATCTGTGCCCTGTGGCATGGGAATACGAACTTTGGTCTGTGCCGTGGGGCACGGTGGGCAGAGCACCAATTAAAAGGCTCTTCTAGACCATCCCACCTAAGGCCAACCTTGTACGAAGGTGGGGAGGGTGGACACAGACAGCTGACTACAGCAGGGGCTACTGGCCACTCCTACCCATGCACCTACTGCAGGCCCACGAGAGACTCCTGGCACATGCTATGCTCTGATGGAAGGCAGCCTGGCACAGCCAGAGCTATGACTGAAGGAAGGATGTTAGATTTAGAATGGTTCAGATTATTAAAATCAAGACCTAAAAATTGTATTACAAGCTATTGATTTTGTAGTTACCCAAGCTGTTCTCAAACTTGAGGACTCAGGTGATGTTCTTATCTCAGCCTCTCAAATGCTGAGATTATACCTGACTTAAACTGTTTTGAAAAGTATAGGAGCTAATCTGTTAATGTTTTATTCTAGCCCTTTCCCACCCAATTTAGCCCTAGCTTCAAATGCTCCTTAGGGCTCACATCACCCTTTAGCCCAGAGCGTGGGAACCTGTGGAGCACAGCCTTACAACTGTTACTGGCCCACAAGACCCCTAAGTGTCTTACGATGTTCCTGGGGCAATGCAGATTATTCAACAAGAGTGCTCCAGGAGACACAGAGGCTGGTTCCAGCTCATGCAGGGGACAGAACTGAGGCTGTGCCCTTAGGTTTCACGTAGGAGAGGAGACAGTCAGGGAGCTGTGCGTCTGGAAACCCACCCCTCCCTCAGAAAGGGAAGCGGGATATCCTAAAGAGCCAGTCTTGTTCTGTCAGGATCAAGTCACACAACCAGGCTGCTGCTTCTTCAAAGCCTCATGGCTCACGGCCTTCTTGACCTGTGCGTAGGAAGTTAGACATAGTTACTCACTGACATTCAGTGGAACTGATGTGTAAAGCCCCACACCATGCTTCTGAGAAGGGACCATGGACATTCCTCTGCAGCTCCCGGAGCAGTGAGTTGATTGCCACTGCTTGTGTGGGGAGATGCCTGAAGCGTGGGTCCCAGGTCAGGCTGATGTTGGCGTCATAGCATGGGCACAGCTGCAGTCTTCCTTGGACATGGGCCCACAGAGGCAACTGAGGGGTCACTCTAGAGCAGGAGAGAGGTGTGGGTTTGGCCTCTTGTGACATGTGCCGCTTTCTGTCCCTTCCAGCTGCTGTTAGTGCAGGCCATGGCCTGCCCGCCAAGTTTGTGATTCACTGTAATAGTCCAGTCTGGGGCACAGACAAGTGTGAAGAGCTTCTGGAAAAGACGGTGAAAAACTGCTTGGCCTTAGCTGATGACAGAAAGCTGAAATCCATCGCCTTCCCATCCATTGGCAGTGGCAGGTATGGGCACAGGAGTGGGTTTTCTGTAATGATGGCCCCTACATATACAGCTGTCACTTGATGCAGAGTCTGCTGAGGCTGCTCCAAGCCTTGCTTCCTTCAGAAGCACAGTCAAAAGAATGCCAAGGAAGCCTCAAGTGGTGTGGTGGGGCTTCCTGCTCTTTCGGGGTCCACCTGGAGAGTCTTCCAACTGCCTGAAACTCAAGCTTCAGAGTAACGTGCTTCTGACCTCTGCAGACACCTGTATGCAGATAGCATATACAAATATCTATATCTATATACATACACATCATTTAAAAAGTCATTTAAAAACACAGTGTGCTGATGAAGAGTTAGAAAGACCTAAAACTGTGACAGCAAGTCTCACCACAGAGGAGTGTACAGACAGACCGACCTCAGGGGCTTGAGGGGCACTAAGACTCCGGTGGGTTCAAGCAGGAGGAGGAAAGCAGGGAGAGAGAAGGACCTTTCCAGCATACACCTGTAACTTTGTGGTGGTTCAAACCTGCATTGCCGTAGAGAGTTCGGGTGAAGCCCTCGTCTTAGTGTTCTGCTGCTGTAGAGACACACAAAGAAAAGCATTTCCCTGGGGCTGGCTTATAGTTCAGAGTTAGCCCTTTGTCATGTGGGAGGCATGGTGGCAGACACGGTGCTGGAGAAGTAGCTCAGAGTTCTACATCTGGATCAGCAGGCAGCAGGAAGAGAGCCAGCCACTGGGCCTGGCTTAAACTAATGAAACCTCAAAGGCCATCCCCAGTGACACACCACCTCCAGCAAGGCCACACCTCCTAATAGTGCCATTCCTTATGAGTTTATGGGGTTATTCAAACCACCACATCTACTTCCTGGCCCCCATAAGGCTTGTAGCCACATTAGAATGCATAAATGCATTTAGTCCAATTTTAAAAGTTTCTGTAGTCTATAACAGTCTCAGGCATGTTTAAAAGTCCAAACTCTCTTCTGAGACTCATGGCAATCTCTTAACTGTAAGCCCCTGTAAAATCAAGCAGATCATATATTTTTAACATGTAATGGCACAGTATATGCATTACCATCCCAAACGGCAGGAAAAGGCACATAGTGAAGAAATATTGAACCAACACAAGACCAGGAACCAGCAGGGCACACTCCAAACTCTGCATCTCCATGTCTGATGTCAAAGCGCTCTTGAGATCTCCAGCTCCTTTCAGCTTGCTTACTGAAGCACACTTCTTTCACCTGGGCCGGTTCCACTCCCCGTTAGCACCTTTCCTTGGCAGGTATCCTATGACTCTGGTATCTCCAACATATTGTAGTCTCCACAGGAAATCTGGGTTTGACTTTTACAGCTTCATGCAATGACCTCTAGGCCTCCATTCAGGGACACCCCTGACACATGCCTGGCCTCCTGAGCCATAGAGGGAGGTGGATAGAAAGTGGGGCAGAATGAAAATATCAGAAGACAAGCAGGGCTAGGCCCTGCCCCAGGTCCTGTTCATCTTGTACCCAGGTGGACTATGAGACCTACTCTCAGAATCAAAGAAGACTGGTGCGGGGCAGCTGAGGCAGGGGCTGGACTTAGCCACAAACCACTCCTCAGCTCAAGTCCAGGCTTGGCTCCACCATGCCCTGCTGACTAATGGCAGAGAAACTCCCGTTGAGCATCTCAAGGCTGTTTGGGGAGGTTTGAGAGCTGTGCTGTGGAGAGGGACAGGGTTCCTCAGAACATCAGGCCCTGAATCCTCTCTGCTACCAGCTTGGGAAGGCTGGGGCCAGGCACGAAGCACAGTGCAGGCTTCGGGGGCTTTGCTGGCAGGAGCGGAATCCTCAGGAAGCTTACCTCGGAGCCTGTCTTGGGCGAGTGGTGTAGCTCGGATAGAGCCCTCCCTTGCTAGGAAGACCATCCCAGTTTTGAGGCTGTGTCCCTCCTCTACCTGAGTAGGTTGGGATAAGGGCAGTGACTGGCTGAGCTCTGTGTTGTGCTGTCCTCCAGGCAGCCTCTGTCTTGCAGGTTAAAAGTATCTCTTGTCAAACATTCCCTTCTGCCATCAAAAGCACTGAGATCTCATTACCTAAGTGACTCCACCATGGTCAGCCTCTACCTGTTGCTGACCCTGTTTCTCTGGAGCCATGGCAGACAGAGCCCATCCCAGCCATCCCTCCCAGGCCAGGAGCTGTGGCAGATTCTCTTTGCAGCCTGCATTGTTGATGGGCCCTTCAGTCCCCAGTGTTGTTCACATGGGGAGTCTTTCCTGGACCTCCGGAGGAAGGACCAGAACTAGGCTCCGCAGTGTAGATGAGCTCAAAGGGCTCCAGCTCACACCTGTTCCTGCAGCTCGCTCACACCTGGCAGCACGCTGCAGGTGCCATGCCAGAGCAGGAGCTCAGCCCAGCAGAGCTGGGAGCCCCTGGGATGTCAGTGGGTAGCTGTGTCCTCTGGCTGAAAATCTCCACTCCAGTCTCTTGTCAACACCGTGCGTAGACATCATTTCAAATCGGCACCAGAAAGCCGAGTGACAGCTGACATGTAATACCAGCTCTTGGAAGATGAGGAAGGAGCGTGAGACCCTGCCCTCTCTCCTGGACACACAGCAGGGTCGACCTTCCCAGCGCCCTTTTCCTCTGCTGTGCCACAGAACTTGTCAGAGAACGGGATGTGTTATAGGTGTCAGGACCCCTCCCAAATATATTCAAGATCTTTATTTTAGCAGAGCTTCTGAATCAGAGCTTAAACAGCCATACTTGCCAGGCAGTGGTGGCACACGCCGTTAATCCCAGCACTTGGGAGGCAGAAGCAGGTGGATCTCTGTGAGTTTCAGACCAGCCTGGTCTACAAGAGCTAGTTCCAGGACAGGCTGCAAAGCTACAAAGAAACCCTGTTTTCAAAAACAAAAAACAAGCCATACTTATTGCTTCCACCTCCCATAGAAGGTCTGTTGTTTAGCATTATGTTAGCGTGCTGTGTGACCTCTGGTAAATGAATCAGTCTCTCTGTTCTGGGCCTTCCTTAATAAGCGAGGCCATTGGGGTCTACCCTTCTTCACAGATGGTTCAGAGGCTCAGTTAATTAATGTTTTCGGATGCGCTTTGATCTGCCCTGATGAAAGGTGCTTCTGAAGAGCAAGGCATAGCACCCTTTATCGGAGGTAATAATTTCACGCTCTTTCATATGGCTATTGGGAAATTCTTAATTGAAGCATAAAAGTAATTCCCATAAAAGAACATCTGTTATTACAAACTTATTTACATTTTTCATGGAGTAAAAGTTTTTAAAAATAATCAATGGGAAGCTTTTAAAGGGCAGAATGCCAAAGGCAGCACATGAGCAGGCTCCCCGGCCACATCTGCCAGGCAGACCTCGTCCCACAGCCGTGCAGGCAGCTGCCCCTGCTTTCATGGGGGAAAGGATGGGATTATATCTGGCCAGCCAGTAAATCACAGGGGTTAAGAGGGGAATAAAATGACTTGTTTGTGGCATCCAGTGTCTCTGGCGTAGAAGTCAAGGGAACACAGTGACACTCTGGGGAACACTTCCCAGAGAGGCTGGTGGTGGTCCCCAGATGTGCTGGCCTGCTCCTGTCACCTTCTGGCTTTGACTGGAGCCAGTGGAGACCCCATGCCTGTAACCCTGGTCTTGGTCACACCTTGCCATGTTAGACACAAGGAAGGGACCCATCTTGGCAGCACACAGGAAGTCTGGGCGGGGCGGGAGGACTTGTGCTACCTCCCTCCCTCTGATTTATGAGCATAGAAGGGAAGCTGGTGTTCTTCAAACACCATTTATGGGCAACAGAGCCCCGGGCACTGCGAGCCGCTTTCTCTCTACTGTTAAATCCATTCAAAGGTCAAAGAGCGAATTTAGAGAGCAAGGCATGCACCTGAGGTCACACGGCTCGTCCTTGGCAGAGCTAGAGTTTGCTGTCAGGCAGGCTGCACCCCCTGTGTGCCCACTGTGTATAGATTTTTCTGGGAAATGTGGTGAATCTCAGCAGTGCCTGAGCTGCTTGGGCACAGCAGTGTCCTGAACCCAGGTGTGGCTTTAGAAGGGAGACCAGCACCCACTGAGAAGTCCCGTGGCCTTGTGGGAATCGCACATGTGCTGTTTGGAAGGCTGGAAGGGAGAAGCTGCTCCCCTGCTGGCCTCTAGCTGTGGTAACGGAGACCATCCTCGGAACACCTAGGTTCCAGTGCTCTTAGCTGCTCTACAAGATGTAGCCTGGGGCAGCTTCACAGGCAGCCACTCAAAAGCCACAGAGAACGTGGGAAAATGGTGAAGTCTTGGGGGCAGCAGCACAGCACAAAAATCTCCTAGCAGAAGTGATCATATAGGTGACAGCAATGTTCACTCATTACCCAGAGCTCCCCGCTTCTCCTTCCAAGACACCTGTCTGGTCTCTGTCTCTGAGATGTGGCTTCTGACAGGTTTTCTGGGGTCTCCAGCTGGCCTGCTTCTCACAATGGCCCTAACCCCCTGGAAATGATAAGGCTTAGCAAGGCCTACACAGGAGAGGACTCTGCAGACTAGGGGAGCTGGAACATACCTCATATATGTGTCTTCTGAACTCAGCTTTCCATGGACCCATCTGCCTGACCTGCACTAGCCCAGGGAGACTGGGGCCAGATGTGGAGAAAGGGTGCTTCAGACACAGCAGGGGTGACCCAAGGGACGGACACATGGCTCTAGTGTGTGCCAGACAAGGCCCAGACAGGTAGACCAGGAGTCAGCCCTGCCTGAGGAACTTGAGGTACTATGAACACAAGCCACAGACAGGTAAGACCAGGCGAGTCTGGGCGGCGGGGAATCCTCATCACACCGGAGAACACCAGCGCTCACATTCTGCTGCTTCTCCTGCCCACGAGCAGCTGAAGCCTGAATCTACCTCCAGAGCAGGAGCCCTGAGCCCTCCCTCTCAAGTCTGCAGCTCACCCAAATTAGAAAAGAAAGGAGAGACCTGGCAAGACTGGAGTGACCACTCAGACGGGAACTGAGGCAGTATCTGTACCAAGGAGCCCGTGCTATTCATGCCAACAGCCAGACCCACAGCCCTCCAGTAGAGCTGGGCACCATACCCTGTTTACAGTGCTTACAGTGGCTATGATACCAACAGCAGCCATCTAGTCATAGCTGTCTGAGGGGCTGGGGTCGTCTTCCACCACAGGAACCTTATGGATGATCCTGGGACACCAGTTACCTCTAGTGGGAGCCTGGGCCACACCCCGATGCTTAACACACGTTATCTTGTCTTGCCCTCTGCCTTCACAGGGCTGGGCAAGTCACAGACAAGGGATCATTGTACACCCAGGAAGTCTGCATCTCTCCGCTGCCCTGCCTCTACCATGGGCTAAGAGCATGTAGTCAGGTCTCCTGTGTGCTGCATGAGGGGCTAGCTAAGGCACTGAGGCTACAGCTGCCCTCAGCTTTTGCAGGGATGGTGGGTGAAGTGTCAGCATCTCACACATCTGCCAGCAGCGTGAGGAAAGTGCCTGCTTCGCTGCTGCTGCTTCCCGCTGTCTCCATGGCCTCAGCAGGCTGCTGTAGGGCCTGGCTCCCTAGGATGAACGGGTTCGCATACATGCAGGGCAGGCAGCAGGAGGGCATGCTGGGTGTGTATGAAGGGTGCTGCTGGTGTAAACTTGCAAGTCCAGACTGGCAGCCCTGCCCTGCAGCCTGCATGCAGAACATGGTGCCAAAGAATAGCCACAGACACGAGGGAGGGAAAGCTACAGGGAGAGCCCAGGCAGGAGTGCGTGACGAGGTGGCCATGATGCTAGCACCAGCTACAGGTTCAGACTTAGGATACAGGGACAGGAAGGACCCTTCCTCCAGCAAAGGGCCACAGAACTGGAAAGCACTGAGGGTCTGTCCGTAAACACTGACCAGCGAGGAGTGACCAGCAGTGCGCCTGGAGACTGGCCTTGCAGTCAGAGGCTGGGACACAGGTGTCTACATCACAGTGCTCCCGTGGGGCTAAGGTTAGAGCTGGAAGCCAAGCACAGCAGCTGACTGAGCACACAGGAAGGCAGCCTGCAACCCAGCTAGGAAGTGCTGCAGGCAATTCCTCAGGCCCTCCTCCAGTTCTGCTCACCTGAGCATGCGTGAAGAGACAGGCAGGCCTGTCTCCGGCTGAGCATGGCTCTCGTGGAGCATGGCCCGGATCTTCACATGCAGAGAACAGCTCCCCCACTGAGTTCTCAGGTCCCATGTATCTAGGTTATGCCCATGGGCTGAGGTCTGCCTGGTCTAGCAACCGTTAGCTGATCCTGAGTGTAGGCTATAGCAGGACACAGGGACACCCCAAAAGTTAGTTGTGGCCTGCACTGCTGGGAAGAGCTCTTGACAACTGAAGGGCAAACTCACCTCCTCTGCCAGCCACACCCGGCATATCCTCTGTGTTCCTCCATACCGAAGGAAGTCATGGTCCCTGTGCCCAGTTGACCGTAAGACAGTCGCCTTGGGTGCCTTACTATAACCTGTATTCCTGTCCTGTCCCTGACCTCCTCCAGCCTGGCTAGACTACCAGGGTCACTCTGGGGCACTGAACAGGGGTCCCTGAGCCTTATCACACTCCATTATTTACTATTTCCCACCGACTGGGAAAATGCCCTGAGGTGGCACTCTACCTTCTAAGGGTGAACTATGTGGGACTGCCCTGGTCTCCTAGGTCACAGAAGAGCTTCTTCCTGTGGCCATGTGACACCTTGAACACTATCAGCTATGGAGAATGTCACAGGCACACGGTGCAGAAGGCTAGAAAGTGTTGGGGAAAACATTCTCACTCCAGTGTGTAGACCACCCCACCTAGAAATAGGTACCCACCCGGGAAGACCAGCCAGACCAGCAGGCAGACTGAGAACAGTAGACTGCAGTAAGCAGAGGCATGGCCACGGCAGCTACTCTGAGCGTTAGAGTATTTCTGCCAGGCCAGCATCCATGCACTGCAGCTCCTGGGGGACCAGGACCGCCTCAGGCACACATGGGTCCATCAGTGCTGAGCTTCAGGACCCGAGTTTATACTCTGTTTAAGTTCCAAGCTCTATGGCATTTTCAGTGGAACCATACATCAGTGGCAGGACACTGATCTGGAGACTCTGATATCCTGAAGTCAAGACCCACAAGTTTTGCTCCACGACAGAGTGGCTGTCCTGCCTTGAAGATGGTCTCTGGACCAACAGCCCTTGCTGCTGACACCCAGTAAGAGGGCCGTACTACTGGAGGCCAGAGCTATTCAGAGACATCCCCCCCACACCATGATGGCTGACACTGATGGGACTCTAATGCTGGTTCCAGGGACAACATAAAAGAGAAGCAGAAGCTTATGCACCCTTGACCATCTCGTGCACATTCAGCATCCCTACTTACTGATCCCCTTCTAGAACGTTCCCCGGGTCCTGGATGGCTCCGTCTAGATGATGAGCTGCGATAGCCATACTTTTGGTTTTAAATGAGTTGCTTGTTAAGCACGCAGCGGGCAGATGGAGAGGAACAGTCAGCCTCAGGCAGACAGCAAACACCAGACCAGGTGAATCAACTCCAGAAGCCTAACGGAGAGGGCGGGCAAATGGAAAGGAGTTCATGGCAAGCAGCTGTAGTTCAGATGAACCGGCTGTGCTCCCCATTGAGACGGTGCCGAGCAGTGTTCGGGGTGAGCTTCTGGCTTCTCTTTCCCACCACAGGCATTTTTTATAGTACGGAAAACAATAACCTTGGTTAGAAATGGTTTGCCTTCTGGTGTGCTCAAGATCTCTGTTCTTAATGTCATTGGGCTGTTACTCTTGGCCCTTGTGTCAGAGCCAGTCTTCCTCAGGGCGAGGAGTCTAGGAGGACCCCTGAGATGGCCATGCTCTGAGACAAGAGAGGTCACTCCCAAGTACAAACAGTACACAACAGCTCGCTAATCGACTTGTCCCACAAGGACTCTCTTACACTGCTACATGAATACCTCCGGGACTCAGTAAACTCCAGCCCAGAGTGAGGACCCTGCAGGGGAAGCTGAGGTGGACTCATTGTGGAGCCCCGAATGCTGACCACTGTGTTCTCTCCTACAGGAATGGGTTCCCGAAGCAGACGGCGGCCCAGCTCATTCTGAAGGCCATCTCCAATTACTTCGTGTCCACTATGTCCTCCTCCATCAAAACCGTGTACTTTGTGCTTTTTGACAGTGAGAGCATAGGCATCTATGTGCAGGAAATGGCCAAGCTGGATGCCAACTAGGCCAGTGATTCCCTAGAGCCAGCACAGACCATGTCCCCTGCCTCCAGCTGGAAAGAAAGAAAGAAAACAAAAAAATAACCTTTGCTCTTACTGGGAGGTGGGACTGCTTTCGTTTTCAGTTTTGCTCATCTAGGGAAAATAAGGTTTTGGTTTCCAGTTTGATTGTTTTGGGCCTTCTAAAACGTTTCTGTTAGCACTGATAGTCAGCATTGCCCTCGATAAGCACTGCGTTCCAGACCGTGTCTGTTAGTTAACCTAGGGGATTTTATAGTTTTCCTTTAATGAAGTCCTGATTAACACAGAGCAGTGGGGAGGACGGTCCCTCTCCTGTGTCGCAGCAGCAGGAAGCCCCATTTGTAATGTGTGTTGTGGTGCTTTACTGTACACCCAGTGGCGTTCTTTTTACTATAATGTTTTTCCCTCGGAAGAAAAATCATAAAATTTGCAACAGACCTAACTTTTGTTTACTTTTTGTCTTAATGATAGATTTGAAAATGAAAAATGTTAAAGACAGAACTGAATCTGTTGTCCTTAATTATATTTGCAATTTGAAATTTGTGTGAGTTGATTTAGTAAAATGTTGAACTGTTGTGACTGGCATGTTTTACATTATTGTACCTGTGTGTCCCAGCCAGTCTCCCTAGGACATGGGTCTCCTTTTCCTACAACCCTGAAAGCTCCCAGATAGTCCCTCTGCCTTGGCCAGTAGGTTGGACATCTGCTGGCCCAAGGGGTGTGTAGAGAATTCATGTAGGAAGCTTCGAATCTCCTGAGTGTGTTCTGGGTGTCTGCCCCATTTCACAGAGAAGGCAGGCTGTGTACCCAAAAGCCACCCAGGTGGTAAGTGGCGGGTACAGAGATATCCTTGGACTCTGGACCAACCTCCTCCTACCCTCCTGACCCCTGTCTGACTTGTGCCTGGGCTCTGCAGATAGAACTGAAGCCTCAAGCCCTCTCCTGGTTTATGTTTGGTCATACCCTTGAAGGAGGGTCCCTGGCAAGAGGGTCCCCAAAGACATTGTGCCACTACCAAGGTCCCAGGATGTCCTGCCACTCCAGGGTCTAAAATGCCTTAGAGAAACACAAGACTTATTTTACTTCATGGGCGCTTGTGACTTAATCTTCATTTGCCTAAAAGCACAGGCGCTGTCTCTCATTTCTTTCGGAAGTGTCTGTCTAGAAGAGCAGGCAGAACCATAAGGAATATGAAGCACCTGAACGGATGGATGTGAAAGGTCTCTTCTGCCAGGTGTGGTGGCACAATCACTGTGGAGGCAGGGGCTGGTGGAGCCCTGTGAATAAGAGGCTAGTTGGGGCTGTACAGACTCTCAAAAACCAAAAGAGGAGGCTCACAGACAGTCTCAACCACTTCTAACTCAGACCTCAACAATGCCTTCCCAACCTCACTCTTCAGGATCTTCCCCCCCCCTCCCCGATTGTTGCTAGGTTTAGATCGTCTCGTCTACTGATTAGAATGGGGCTCAGTTTAGCACTGATTTCCCAAGGGACGTATCTTTAAGAAGGAGCGCAAACTTCAGAGGAGCTGCTCAGTCCTCGTCCTCCAGAGCATTTCTCCTACATGTAGCCGCTGCAGGCACATGAGCAGAGACTGCTGTTTGCCTAGAGTTTCAGTATTTGCTGTGTGCCAGGCACTGTTGAGTCCTTACCCGGCAACAGTGCACACACTCCTTGCTTTCACATAGAACGGCGAGGCCTGTTGCGGCCACTTCCCAGCTGATAGTAAATGATTTGCCTGGGAGACCACTGCCTGACAAGATGCACAGGTCCGGACACTGATCTCTCTGACAGCCATCTGGCCTTGGTGGCAGTTCTGACTCAGAGAATGAACCTCTCAGGCACTTACTAGAAGGAGCAGAGGTTTAAATGGCTTCTTTGAGACTTGGGTTTCTCTACCTTTGGAGTCTAGTGAAGGAAGCAAGGCGGAGTTTTAAAGACCCTCCACTAGATGTCGCCCAAAGGATTAAGAAGGGAGCGGAGAAAAGGGCAGGCAGTTTCTTTCTGGCAAGAGCACAAAAGAATTCATTGCATTTAGCAGGGTTTGCACGAACTAACAAAATCACCTAAATGATTCTCAATGTACAGTGAATTTCTGGGATTGTGTACGCTAAAGAAACTTCAGAGAAACAGAAGGGAAGGTCTAACTGGGCGCCTGAGATTCCCGTCGTCTGTGAACCAGCTCTAAATGGGTCATAATGTGTTGTCGGCCACCAGCCTCCTGTTTGGAGATGGGAGTCAGGGGGAGACTCACGCTTTTAAGAAAATCATCTGGGGATGGAGAGATGGCTCAAGGCTAGGCTTGCAACCAAAAGTGTAAGAAATGTATCCATGGAGAGCCTCTGTGTGTGTGTGTGTGTGTGTAAAAGAAACGTACCTATAGGGAGCCTCTTAAAACGTGTGTGTGAGAGAGTGTGTGTAAAAGTACCCACGGGGTGTGTGTATGTGTAAGAAATGTATCCACGGGAGTCTCTTAAACCACATCCCAGCCTCCTCTCAGAAGACCAGGCTCGAGTTAGTTAAACCGTGCACAGAAACTACTGTGAGGGACGCGTGCAAGCACTACAGGTGACCTTCTGCAGCCCAGGACATCCTCCTGCCAAAGCCACAGGTAAGTGACAGCGAATGCCACAAAGTCCCCACCTCCATCCAGGCTTCAGGGCCATACAGATGTCCTTCTACAGCCCAGGGCATCCTCCTGCCAAAGCCATGGATAAGTGACAGAGAATGCCACAGAGCCCCCCACCTCCATCTAGACTTCAGGGCCATATACCCTTATATTCCAAAGTGACCCCAGAAAACAAACATGCCTCCTCTCTTGGGAAATTGTGTGTCTGTGTGTGTATATGAGGTATATGTGCACCTCTATGTCCTGCTCTATCATGTTTACTTAAGACAGGGCCTCTTACTGAACCCAGAGCTGGGCTGTCAGCCAGCAAGCTGGCACGATCTTCCTCCCTCTGCCCCATCACAGCACCGGCGTCATAGTCTCATGAAGCTGCACCTGGAATTTTTATTTTTGTGGGTGCTACGGATTTGAACTCAGGTCCTAATGTTTCCATGGCAAACACTCTTACCCACTGGGCCATCTTCACCCTTTCCCCTGACTTATTTCTGAAGAGCAACTTTTGCCCTCTGGTGGGGCTCCACCCCGAATAAATCCATGATTTTTCTCGGCAGACTCTTCCATGAGCCTCCAGTGACCCTTGGGATCTAACAGATACCAGAGCTCCAGCTGGGACTGAACTCGCCATAGCTGCAGCGAGCATCCCCTCTATATGCATGCTCTTGCCCATTTCTCATGCCTCTATGAGGACAGTAACAGTTTCCACAGCTACGGGGAATGGAGGTGAAGCATGTTCCCACAGGACCACATGGCTAGAAACAGTGAGGATTTGAACCCAGCTCTGCCTGACTCTACCAGAGCTTCCCAGGGGGACTCCCCTCTGGTATCAGCCCATTATTTGGCTCTGCACTTAGGCAGGGCTTCTTGTCTGCTCACTGGTAGGACCTGGGTGGTCAGCCTTGAGGCCACAAACAACCTACTGTTGAAAGATGAGTCGAAATGTGTTCTGAAGGAGCTGGAGAGATGTTTAGGGGTCAAGAACACCGGGTGCTTTCCTAGAGGACCCAGGTTTCATCCCCAGCATCCACATGGCAGCTCACAACTGTTCATGACTCCAGTTCCAAGGGTTCCGACACCCTTCTGGCTTCTCTGGGTACCAAGCACACATGGTGCACAGACAAGTGTATGCAAAGCACCCATATGTATGTATGTATGTATATATACTATAATATATATATATATACACTATAATACATACATGTGTGTGTGTAACTTTAAAATGTATTTAGGCAGCTAGTGCTTAACATGGATTTACTGGATGCTTTCTCTGATGGAGGCTTTTGCTCGGTGACCTGTCACATAGGCAAGTCAGACAGTGCCTCTGTCCAGCAGTGGGCTTAGAGGAGTGAGCTTTGCTCTCTGATGTGGGAGGCTCTAGAGAGTTTCTTGGAGCATGTAGCCTAGCCCGAGACTCGGTAGGAAAGGTTGGAATCTCTCAGCCAGGAGAGCAAAGTGGAAGATGGCAGGCTCCCGCAGCCCCACACGGGAGAAATCCTGGGCCCTTTGCTGAGGACCCAGGCCTGTGCTCTATTCCTCCCTCCCCAACCTCTGCACCCTAGTCTCGGCGGCGGGCAAATTCCTTTCCATCCAGGGTCAGGTGGATACTGGGTCACAGCTGCAACCAGTCCTGACAGACAAATCAGCTTATACACTACGGAAGGTACAGGGGGCATGGGCACAATCTCCCTGCTTCACCCAGAGCCTACACCTCCTGGTCCCAGGGCTCCGAGGCTATCGGCTCAGCCTTCCTCAGAAGGTGGGGCCCAGCAAGCTTCTTCATTCCTTGTTTGCCATTTGGGCTGCTTGGCAGTCACCCTGGGGTCCTGGAGCCAACGCCTAGCCCATATCCTCATTAGCAACCATGATATTTAATTTTCCTCGAGCTACTTCTGGCCAACTTTATCTTAGAAGCTGGCCTTGGGGCCACCTTGCAGGGGAGGGGGGAGATGGTCTGCCTGAGGGTGCTGGGGCAGGAGGGAGTCTGACACCCACTCCTCAACAAGAAGAAAGGGACATGCTCAATGGCAAGGGGTGGGGCCACCTTTTCTCGGGCTTTTCTTCTATTTATGACTTGACCTGTCATGTTTGCTTGTGGGGCCCCCTCATATCAAAATCATATCACATGACCCTCCCAACAGGTGAGGCAATACACTGCTCATTAATCCCAGGCCCCGACACCCCCTGCACTCCAGGCAAAGGCACGTAAATAGACTGGCCTCTCCCTGACCCCTGGAAACCAACCCAGCAGGGGCTGCACTGTTAGACTCAGGAGCTGTTTCAGAAAGAACTCCTTCCCTCCACAGAAGACACCTGCCTCCTCTGCAGCGACTGGCAACCCCATCCTATGCCCATGTTTGTGCCCCCACACACGCACACATGCGCGCACACACAGACATGCCTTCACATACATAGAAGGTTCTAGAACCTTCTGTCTGGTCAAGGACAGACTTGAGAGACGCACAAATAACCGTCTTTAGAACCTGAGTAGGAGCAGTGGGCGCTAACACCCCCCAAACAGCTACGGTTTCTGAGGTGCCCTCCTGGAGCTGTTTTGTTCTGTGAAGTGAACACAACTGTCTACAGATTTGCCATCAGAACCCTTGAAGGACTTCAAACAAGTCTCCTGAGACTAAACAGAGTCTGCTGGGTTCCCTGCCCACAGCAGTTATGCATTAGGATGATTCCCCCACACCTGGGTATGTTTGTGTGCACAAAGTAGGTCCTATGCATCCTGGCCAAGAGGTCTCCTGATTGCCTTCCTGGGCAAAGCAGGGAAGCTGCCCCAATGTCAGAGGTTGAAAGTCATCGCTTGACTTCAGGTTTCCATCTGGACTGTGACGGGGGAAAGCGTTCGGTGCCAGGAAGACGTTCTCCAAATCTCTAGTCTAGCACTCAAAACCACAGGACTGATTACGGAACGGAGCGCAGCACAGCTTAGAACACACAGAGAACGGGAAGCCAGTGCTCCTTGCTGGCAAGAGTCCTTTCCTGCCCCCAAGCTCCTGGGCAGGTGACATCTCAGCACCGTCAGTTGATATTTTGTCCCCCACACATGCCCAACACACCATGAAGGCTTAATGGGCAAGAGATCCACTTCCTCTAGACCTAGCTGGTGGTGCGTCCCCAGCTGACCATCATGGCTTGCTCAGGCCAGACCCCAGATGAGACACTCTGGAACATCTGCCTGTGAGCCCCTGCCCGAGCTGCCTGGGAAACTTAATATTTCTGTACTGTGAAACAACAAGACCTCCTAAGCTTAGGAGAATAAATTAGAGCTGAGTTCAAGTAGGCTCAGCTGTGGCAGATGGGCAAATTGATTTCCTTCCCGGCTGGGAGATTAAATTCCACTGCCCAAAAAACGGCAGCAGGGTAATGAGCTGTCAGTCAAACGGTGCAAAGCAAGACCCCTTGCATAATTGAAGCCGAGCAGCTCCACATTGGGTCCCACAGAGGTCTTGGCTATGAGGTCTCACCCTGAGGTGCTCTAGCTGCCTGCACTAAAGGAACCAGCACAGGGACAAATGCCATGTGAACTTAAGGGAGTTCCGCGCACTCCAAGCGTTTGTACTGTTTGCCCGCAGTGCCTAAGAGTGCTCTTGGAGTTAACGATGCGCCAGTCCAAACAGATGAGAAAGTGCTGATGATTCCGTCAGCATCCCTTCCCAAAGGCCGTCTCCGGAACTCTCTTCTGCCTCCTACTGTGTCTCCAGCACACAAACCGTCACTGTCACGTGGCCCCTTCCAGCACACAGCACATATGTACATGCCTGCCACGGAAGTCCTCACAGGGTCCCAAGGAGTAGACTCAATGTCTGTCTCACAGATTAAACAGAGACCATAGAAGTAGGGAGCTGCCTTCCCCTGCGTCCTGCCAAGGAAAAAGGCTAGATCTCTCCCCGATCTCTCCTCAGCACCTCTGTGTCTGACCGCATTCCAGAGGGGGCCTCACCTCTTGCTCATGCAGCCTCTTGCATGCACCAGCTCTTTCAAGACCACCACCACCCTTGCTTGTTTACAGCCCTGCCCAACCCTGTGAGTCTCCACTCCTTGGACATTTCCTGCATCTTCCAGGAGCGCTTCCCTTTTGGAAGGATGCCTTTTCTCAGTCCACCCTACATATCCTCTGGTGTTGGAGGCTAGCCCCTCTGGCCATACTGCATCCTGCAGCCTGGATCTCACAGTCTCTGCTGCCTCTGTGTGACCTGGTCTCAGATTTGGAGAGAATGCGAGCGCAGCCCTACCAGGGAGGATGATGGGGAATGCTTGCAGAAAGGACTTAGTGTTGTGGCCGCTTGGACTTTGCTTGTGTGCCAAAGAGCCAAGTAGATACATTTTACAGGACAGGGCACTGGCCTCGGAGAGCTGTCCTTGCTGGGCCACTCGCAGCCTATCCTGGTGATTGCATGCATGTTTGTGTCAGCGGTGTCCTCATAAGTCACGATGTGACAGGAGGGCCCAGTCCTACAGCTTGCTCCACGGTACCATAGCCCAGCTCCTGGTACTGTGCACTTGTTCATTCTGTTTCTGTTTCTGTTTTCGTATCCAAAAGAGGGGCCTGTGGCCCTCAGCTTAGCGAAGCTGCCCAGGTGGGTCTCCAGGTGCTCTTGGTAGGAAGCGTGTCCCACGTCCACCTCCCTGACCGTCATATACCACTGAGCACTGTCACGGTGGCAGCGGGGCCTTGGCCCACCATAGGACTCAGGCAAGCTGAAAACATCGACAGCACAGGGCCGTGACTGTGCAGTAAGGACCGTGTGAACACTGTGTAGCCAGAGGAGCCCACGGACGGCCCCACATCCTCCCAACCATTCTGCACACCATTTCCCTGTATCCCTGTCTTCTAGGTAACATTTGGATCAGAGGGGTAAGACAATTTGTACAGGCCACAGAACAGGGACCCGGGCTAACCAGGATTCAAGACAGGAATGACAAATTCTGAAATTAGCTCTTATCTGCTCTGGGACACTACCTTCCATTGGCCTTGAAGAGCTGGGGTCCCATTTTACAGATGAGGACAAGTGAGGAGAAGGTGAGTTCGGTACCATGTCTGAGGTGGCAGAGCTAGTGAATGCGCACCACAGTTTGCACACCCTGGGTCTCCTGGGTAGAGACAGACAGGACACTCCAGCAGAGCCCAGGCTGACAGGAACTGCCCCTGTGCTCTTCTCTTCCTCAGGTTGGGGTTCTGGCGGAGGCCTTCCCGTAATTAGTAGACTGTTGTTAAGACCCAGTCGCGCCACACTTGGGCCGGCACTTGTTTTTGTTCCCATGTGGAGGCCCGCGAAGGAAGGCCAGGCCCATGTGCGCAGCCCCATAAATCCAGTCGGCGTCGCTCATTACAACGTTCCGCTTCAGGACTCCGCCAGCCTCAGCCTGCGAGGGCTTCTCAGGCCATAGGGCCTCCCGGCAGCCAGGCCCAGCTCTCTGTGCTGCTCACAGCCTCAGACATGAGCTCATCCAGCACGCAGCGTGTGAGGAAGTGGCCGGGCGGCACTCTGGAAACATGGGGACAATGTGCCTATTAAGGCCTTTTCAGCTCCCGCCCCACAGAGCAGGACCACCCCACTCTGCACCCTGCCCAACTCAGGGTAGTGCTTTGAGAAGCCATTTCACAGAGATGTGCCCAGGGGTGTGGTATGTGCTCCCAGAAAATGTCAGAGGATGCCACTGAGAGTCAGGGGCAACACAGTGGCAGAGAAAAGGGCTCATGGATGGAGAGCAGCCAAGGCTGTCCTGACTCCTAAGGGACTGCTCTCCTCTGCAGGTCACTCAGCTCCATCACTGCCATGGCTACAGACAAGAAGCTCTTTCCCACCTTGGCCACTCCTAGCCAGGGGACACTGCCATGAACGGATGGCAGGACAAGGACATAGGTCTCCTCACTGGGGAGTCTCTGAGGGTGGGTGGACACAGAGGAGCTCCAAGTAAGAGGGACGGTGCCCTGTGACCTCCAGCCCCCATGTCCTGCCTCTGCTGCAGGGGAGGCTTGGCTTGGCTGTTCTTTCGGTTTATGCTCTCAGGAACTCCTAAGAGAAAAGACCTAAGTCACCACTCTGTGATCTTGTGAAAAGTCACCTCCCCTCTTGTGTAGGGTTTGTGGCACATTGCTAGTCACAAATGGCCTAGAAGAAGAACTTTCATTTCTTAGTAACCAGATAGGATAGAAGCTGTTTGCTGGTTGGGGCTCGCACCCAGACTTAGCCACGACCAGGTTTCGGGAGCAGCTACCTGACCTATGTGGTTATTCCACCATGGGCTAATTAGAAGTCGCCTTTATCGTATGAGGCCAAAGGGACTGAAGGCTCTGAAGTCCTCCACGTTGCACTGTCGTGGCTCAGAGCAACCAAGCAATGGCCAGCTTGGAAAGAACATTCCAGAACAGCATTGGCTAATCTGGCAGATGCTAATCACATGTGGTTAAACTTAAACTAATTAAGATTAAACGAAGTCACTAATTCATTTCCTCACCCACACAAGCCACATTTCAAGTATGTGGTGGCCACAGAGTCAGTGGATGTCATGGTTTGATGGAGACATGACAGCTATATTGAGCAGCTTGACTCTAGAACACCAAGTCCACAGAGCCCATCAGAATGATGTCCTGGGTTTTCTATGATTTGATTTAGAATATGGGACAAATGTCCCAGTTGGGGCATTTCCATGAACAAATGATGCTGCTCCACTAAACACAGCAACAGTGAGAATCGGAGATCCGTGGAGACAATTGCTCACTCAATAAACACGGTTGTGTTCCAGGAACACAGAAATGCCTGCCGTCCACCCTCATGCTGAACTCCTGAAGAGGACTTTCCTGTTAGTGACATAGTTCCACTGTCCAGACCCAGAGAGGCCACAGGACCCAGGCGGAGTGGCCAAGCCAGGCCAGGCTGAAAAGCTGGTCTGTAGGCAGGAATTCTGAATGGATTTGCCCAGTCTGAATGTGCTTCCTCCTCTGTGTGATCCCACTTCCCTGAGAGCCAAGGTCCTCTCAAGTTCTTACTGTAGATACCATCCATGATGCCTCAGAGCTGAGATGGGACACCCTGAGTCACTGCTCACCCAGGCCCCCCAGGTCCCAAGAAGACCTGCTCCTCTGCAGTTCAAGTCTGAGGTTAGGGGGTTCCCAGTGCATGTGTCTGAGGTTAGGGGGTGCCCGGTGCATGTGTCTGAGGTTAGGGGGTGCCCGGTGCATGTGTCTGAGGTTAGGGGGTGCCCGGTGCATGTGTCTGAGGTTAGGGGGTGCCCGGTGCATGCGCCTGAGGTTAGGGGGTGCCCGGTGCATGCGCCTGAGGTTAGGGGGTGCTCGGTGCATGCGTCTGAGATTAGGGGGTGCCCGGTGCATGCATTTGAGGTTAGGGAGTGTCCAATGCATGCATCTGAGGTTAGGGGGTGCCTGGTGCATGTGTCTGAAGTTAGGGGATGTCCAGTGCATGCATCTGAGGTTAGGGGTGCCTACACATTCCTGTTTCAAGCCACAGCCGGGACACAGCAGGAAAGAAAGCAGGGCAAGGGGACTGGCCAGACCAAGAGCCCTGTGCCTCAATTTGTTAGCCATCCTCAGCTGTGTGTTGCACAGAGCAAGTGCTATTCACTGGCATCAGAGCCAAGTATGCCTGGTAGCCCTGTGGAGATAGTCAGCAGCCAGTTAGTTCCTCTGGGCCACAGAAACCTCTTCCCCCACCCCCTCGCCACTCTAGCTCCTTCCTCTGACTTGGTTGTCTCCTTGTGACAAACTCTTGAGTGACCACTCCCAAGAGGACAGGTGGAGAAACTGAGGCTGGACGATCTCTGGCAATGGCCAACCCTCCATACTGCCTTGGGGCTTGACCTTGGACTGCGTCACCTGCTCCAGGGGCTGTCAAAGAACCGTTTCCACAGACGTGTGCCTGGAGCCCTCTGTAGCTCCTGGAGCTAAACAAGGAACTCTCTTTTCCACTCCAGGCCTCTCAGTGTCCCTTATCACTGCAGGCCACCCAGGGGCCCCAGTCACCCGGCAGGATGACTGCTGAGAACTGTCCCTCTGATACAGGACCTTCCCACTCTCACCGACACCAGCTTATTTGGCCACTCAGAACTGCTGCTTCTGAATTGGGTCCAGGAAATAGAGCTCCCTCCCACTTGTACCCAGGGGGTCACCAAGGACTCACCAGAAACAGCCTGCCAGCCTCAGGGCAGTCTCCCAGCTGGGCTCCTCTGCCCACGAGCATGAACCCATTGTAATGGAAATGTCCAGGCCTGTGCCCAGGCCCTGGCCTGGCACACCAGAGCAGCCCCTAGCTCAGCAAAGGGCAGAGGGGGGTACAGCACCTCCCCGAGGCCTCATCCTACATTTGTCTTGCGGAAGCCCTAGGACTCCGGTTTAAGAGCCTTTTTATAGACTCCTATAAAGGAGAAAGTGAACTTTTAACATGTTTGCACTCTACTAAGTCAATACACATAAAAAGGATAACAGCTGAGCTTCCTCTACCCACTCGCAGCCCAGCCGGCCAAGGGCAGGAGGTGCCATCAGTTCCTGTGGGCAGCTCTTTGTCACCCCAGGCTGGAAGATGGCCTGTACTTTGGAAAGTGGAGGGTGGACTCTGATGAAGCTGGAGGCCCTACCCTGGCTGGCTGGGCTCTGGGGGTGGGGAGTTGGGTGGTTCCAGCCCTCGCTCGGCAGGACGGCCCCCCAGATGCATGGCTTTCATGGCTTAAAGATGGAGAGGAGGGGAAGCAGGAAACTGTAAAGTTTTACTAGGAGTTCTCCGCCATCCTCCTTTGGCCCCGACACGCATGCTGCCCTTCCATTTAAAGAGAGCTTCCTTTTTACTTTGAACCTTAAATCTAGGCAGCTCTGTGCTCGCCCTTCAGGTTGGGGTCTGTCTCCACAGATGCTTGCCTACCTACCTGCCTGGGAGGAGCAGGGAGAATGCCCAGGGCACTGTTCACCTTGGGGCAGGGCTGGAGGATGCCACCTGCCTACCTGGCAGCCCATTGAAGTCCAGGAATGCGGGTCTCATGCCTGAGACCCAGTAACACCTCAGGGATGGGGTGCAGGTATTAGTGCAGAGCCCTTGCCCATTCATCTTTCCTAAGCAGCTCCCATATGCAAGTCACAGGAATGATGGGCCTTAGCACGACCATGTCAGTGGTAGCCATGCTTGGCTTCCAGCTCTGTGCTCTGCGGACAGTGGTTTGGGGTATGCTACTTAGCTTCTCTGGGTCTGTAACTTACTGCTATACACAGACACGCTGTCACCGAACTAGCTGTGAAGATGAACTGACCTGGTGGATGTCTCTAGAGTGGAAGGAGTCCTCAATAAATGGTAGCTCAGAGTGGCAACACCTCTCTGAAGAAGGGCTATGGTTTAGATCTTGTTCCCCAAAGCCCACATACCGAGGGCTCCCCCAGCATGAAGCTATTGGTAGAGGATGACAATGTCAAGAAGCGGGCCACAGTGGGAAGTCTACTGGGGAGGAAGCCACAGTATCTTGGTCTCTTCTCCTCTTTTGCTTCACAGTGTCCCCTCAATGTAGGCACAAAAGCAATGGGGCCAGCAAACACAGAGACCCCCTGAGCTGACAGCCGAAAGAAAGCCTTTCTCTTTTTCATTATCTGCCGCTGGTGTTGGCTGCATGAATGGATAGGCTCCCTGGCTTGAGAAAGGGCCAGGCTCCTAACCAAATGAGAGAGGGAGGGGTGACCTTAGCTGGCATCATGATTTAGTGCTGGTTCTCCTGAGGAGGCAAGATCACTATGACGTTTTTTGGACTTGGGGGATTCAGTCTAATGCATGGCTGCTTTTTCATTTGCTCCAGAAGATAAACCTCTTCTTACCTGAGTAGTTAGCTGCACCAGGCTCCCTAGAATCAGTTTACCCAAAGCTGTCTGACCAGGGAGGGTCATGGTGCTTAGCATGAAGTCTACTGGGGAGGAAGCCACAGTATCTTGGTCTCTTCTCTTTTGCTTCACAGTGTCCCAGACAGGGCTGCTTAGCATCCCTCTTGCGAGCTAGCATCCCTCTTGTGAGCTAGCATCTCTCTGCTGCATCTCAACCTGGAAACATCTGGGAAGCTGACAGCTCTTTTCAAACTCTAAGAACTGTCTACTAGTCATCTTTGTGAAATTCATATATCCGAGGAGAATGTGTGAAATGGTTTCATCTTGTTTCTGAATGAAGCAAGAACCCATCAACGTTAGTCACATGAGAAGGCTGGAATAGAGACTGCAGAGATACCCCAGTCCAGTTCTTACCCTACAAGCATAGGGACCTGAGTTCCAGTCCTTGCCATCCACGTACAAAGCCACGCACAGTGGCTTACCTCTGCAAACCCAGTGCCCAGGGCAGGGGAGACAGGTGGCTCACGGGAGTTCACTGACCAGGCAGTCCGATCCATCAACTAGCAGGTAGAAAGCAACAGAGAAAGACATCTGCTGTTGACCTCTGACCTCCACAGCATGTATGCAGGCATACACATGCACACGCAAATACAAGAAGAAAAGTTAAAGAGGCCGGGTCCAGTCCCAAATCAGTGTACAAATCAAACATAGATGGCGTCACAGAGAATGTCGGGGGGCAGGGAGTGGGGGGAAACAGATACAGAGGACAGAGTGATGCTTGCAGCCGGTCACCAGACTCCTGTCCACGCCAGGGAGGCAGGTGCCTTCTCAGTTCTCCCCCTCCTTGATAACAGCCCTGAAATTGGACTCAGTGGGTTATAAGAAAATAAGGATATGAAATTTGAAGAGTGGTAAGAAGGATGAGGGTGGATGGGGAAGAACGGGAGTGAATATGATCCAAATACATTGTACGCATGTGTGAAAATAACCCAAAGAACTAATAAAATACTATATATATATGTGTGTGTGTTTAAATGTGCCAGGGATGAGATCTAAGCTGTGTCCTAGATGGGCTCCCTCTCTAGGGTTATACATGGAGACCAACGCATTGTTTATTGAATTCAACTGCAAGGCGGGTGGCTTTGTGGGTATATACTATCCAGAGGAAACTATGGCAGCTCCAATCTGGCCTCTCAATACCATGAGATTCCAGGGATCCAAAAGGAAGAGACAACTTCTGAATATGTCATCTAATTCTCTTGGCGAAAAAAGACTAGATCACTTACCTCTTAGCCTGGACTCCTACCGCAGGGCCTCATACAGATGGGCTCACAGGGAGCAGGTTGCTCGTCAAGCCCATTTGACTGAGGGTGAGGAAGGCAAGAGGAGCCTCCAGAAACTCAGCACTGGCCATGCAAGCAGAGCCTCCTGGGCTTACAACAGCTGTGCTTTGGGGAAAACAAAAAATCCAAAAAAACAAAAAACAAAACCCCAAACTGCCACTCTGTGACGTAGGCTTGCTTGGGGGTCTCTCCTGAAAGCACACACCCTTGCTATCATCCCCAAGAGAACACTCAACCTAAGCCCAGACCAGGTCCACTGAGAAAGGGCATACCCAATTCTGTTCAAGCTCCCCAAGCCCTTCTCACTACTGGAACAACCTTTAGAAGCAGGTGCACAAAATCTCCCCCTTTTCCCATGGTCAGCCAAGGCTGCTCTGAGAGAATGGCCAACACAAACAACACGTGAAAAATGAGACAAGAAACTTAACTCTCAGCTACGGGATGGTGTGAGCTTATTTGTGGGTGGTAGGCTGGACTTCACAGGGCAACTCCCAGCCCAGGGTCATCTGTCCTTAGCTCAGAGACATCACAGGAAGTGTCCTCCACTGACAGCTGTTCTAGGATTTTGTCCCTGAAGTCAACTTGCTCCCAGGCCCTGAGAATGCTGGACAGGCAGAGGTTAGGGTCTCATGAGGGCCGAGCCCATGCACAAATGGAGAAACTCTGGCCATGAAAGAAACAGTGTGGGCCTCAGAGCTGAGGGATGGGCTTGGGGGCAAGGCTGAGGTGATGGCTCAGTTTGCCAACAAGCGTGGTTTGCTAATTTCTATTCAGAGAATCATCTGTTGTCTCCCTGGATGGCACCCCTAGAGTCCCCTCTTAAATGGTTGCTTACGGACAATCTGCCTCGCAGGTAGTCTAGCCATCCCATTCAAGACCACTCGGCAGCTCGTGTGAGGCCTAAAGACGCCAATTCTCACCAAACCTGTAGACTGCAGTGCAGGAGAAACTGATCTAGGAAGATACCAGATGCCCCGTGGCCAAGTGAGATGGTTGGTCATGTGGGACCCAGCTCTCGGGTTACCTTCCTTGTTCAGGACATTTCAGAGGACAAGACAGACCCAGAGTCCTTAAAGAGCCAATAGGTTTCACAACTAGAAAGTCCAATTCTGCTCCTCACAGAACACTCTCAGAGCCAGGACTACCATCTGACAAACGTATTGCCAGGGCATCTGAACTATTGCAGTCAGAGGCAGTGAGTGAGGCGAGGCAGGACCAGGGTAACACCACTGACAGCGTAAAATGACCAGTCTCAGCCAGCAGCCAAGTCAGTGGAGGCAGAGCCACTTGAGTCCATAGAAAGAAACCTTTAAAAAAAGCAAAAATGCAGCTTGGGACCCTCAGAACAGAGACCAACTGCCACATGAATGAATAGGTTCTGGGTTATTGCAGATAGCAGAAAACAGCATGTCATAACAGGATATATATATTCGAGATGGGGTTTCTCTGTGTAACGGTCCTGGCTGACCTTGAACTAGCTCTTATAGACCAGGCTGACCTTGAACTCGGAGATCCACCTTCTTCTGTCTCCCAGGAGCTGGGATTAAAGGCGTGTGCCACCACCCGGTAGCAAATGAATTTTTAAACTTTTAAATCTCCAGCAGTTCTAATTAACTTTGTTCAACTAATTATCATATCGGCTTCGAACAGACTTACCTTGTCTGTCGCTCCGTGTGACCAGTCGGCATTCTACAATAAGAGCTTTCTCTTCTATATCTGTTTTATACCAGCACAATGTGAGGGACTGGCTGCTAGATAATTTAACCCATCACCATGACAACACATTTTGATGCTCAGACACGGCAGGCTGGACTAGGAGAAGCTCTTCAAGTCCCCCAATTTCTCTTTTACAAGACCTCCTCCATGCTTAAGCCCTTCCTTCACTTCCGCTGTAATGAGATGCCCTTGGCTCATCGTGAACTGTTTCTGTCTAGCCTTGGAACCAGTGCTCTCTCCAAGGACCACTGTTCCTTTAATGGAAAATGGTCAGTCTCTCTCTCTCTCTCTCTCTCTCTCTCTCTCTCTCTCTCTCTCTCTCTCTCTCTCTCTCTCTCTCTCGTGAATGTGTGTGTGTGTGTGTGTGAATGTGGAGGCCACAGGGCAATAGCAGGCATCCTCCTCTATTGTTCTCCACTTTATCTGTGGCTATTTTGAGACAGAGTCTCACTACTACGTCACTACTTCATAGACCAGGCTGTCACAGAGATCAAGCTGCCTGTGCCTCCTGAGTGCTGGGATCACAGGCGAGCACCTGGTCTGTAAACTGGAGCTCTCTGGCTCAGCAAGGCTACCTGGCCCGTGAGCTCCAGGGAGCTCCTGCTCCAGCTCCCAGCCCTAGGATTACCGAAAAGCCCCGTAGCTAGCTTTTCACACAGGTGCTGATGGTCCACATTCAGGGCCTCACACTGGCACGGCAGGTTCTCTCCTCACGAGGCCGGCCGGCTCCCTGCTCCATAACTAGATTCTTAAATGCCCCAGACTGCTGCTCCACATAGCCACCTACTGCCCAGCCTATTATGTGGTGCGATTGCTTCAATGCAGTTTTTTTCATTTATTTATTTTTTTAAAAAAAAAACAATCTGTTTTCATTATACATACCAATCCAAGTTCCCACTCCCTCCCTTCCTCCCATTTCCCTCTACTTACCTCCCCCCCCCCCGCCCCTGGCCCCATGCACACCTCAGAGAGGGTAAGGCACATGGCTTTGGGGAAGGTCCAAGGCCTACTATATCTAGGCTGAGCAAGGTATCCATCTAAAGGGAACAGGTTCCCAAAAAGCCAGTACAAGCAGTAAGGAAAAGTTCTGGTGCCATTGCCAGTGGCCCCTCAGTCTGCCCCAGTCATATACCTGTCAACTACATTCAGATGGTTTAGTTTGGCCCTGTGCTGGTTCATTCCCTGTCAGGCTAGAGTTGGTAAGCTATTAGTAGCATAGACACTGACAGCAACAATAAATAAATGGGACCTCCTGAAACTGAGAAGCTTCTGTAAAGCAAAGGACACAGTCAATGGGGAAAAAAAGGCAGCCTACTGAATGGGAAAAGATCTTCACCAACCCCACAGACTGATCTCCAAAATATATAGAGAACTCAAGAAATTAGACATCAAAATTCCAAATGATCCAATTAAAAAATGGGGTACAGAACTAAAGAGAATTCTCAACAAAAGAATCTCAAATGGCCGAAAGACACTTAAGGAAATGTTCAACATCCTTAGCCATTGGGGAAATGCAAATCAAAACAACTCTGAGATATCATCTTACACCTGTCAGGATGGCTAAAATCAAAAGCACCAATGATAGCTTATGCTGGAGAGGATGTGGAGTAAGGGGAACACTCATCCATTGCTGGTGGGGATGCAAACTTGCACAACCACTTTGGAAACCAGTGTGGTGGTGGGGATCTGAACTCAGGTCCTCACGCTTACAAGCGCTTTACCAACAACCTTCTCCCCAGCCCTCTAAGACCTGGTTCTCACCCACAGGCATGATTTCCACATGTCTTTACCCACTAACTGTGGGAAGGTTAGGGTTCAATGGCCACAAGCACAAACAGGTGTCAATACACCACGACTCACCTTACTGGGCACAGTCATGCTTGGCTTGGTAAAGAGTTGACTCTTCATCATGGAGAGGAAACCATGCTTAGGCTAAATTGGCATCTGTTCTGAGCCCAGTGGTTTTTTTTTTTTTTTTTTTTTTTGGTTTTTCGAGACAGAGTTTCTCTGTGGCTTTGGAGCCTGTCCTGGAACTAGCTCTTGTAGACCAGGCTGGCCTCGAACTCACAGAGATCCATCTGCCTCTGCCTCCCGAGTGCACCCAGTGGTATTTTTGTAAAAATGGAAATGAATCAAGGCATCCAAGGCCAATTACATCTCTCCCTGTCTCCCGCCCCCAGCCCACAGTGAAAGACTTGCCTATGGATTCATAGTCCTGCCTAAAGTTCCCGTCTTCACCCTTGCCAAGACAAACCCCTCCTGAGCGGTGTCCTCCTCCCACATTCCCAAGTCAGAAAAGTCTTCAGTGGCCTAGGACACGAGAAAGAACTACCAAAGTTTGCCAAGACGAGATAGTACAACTTTTCAAAAAAAAAAAATCCTGCTTCACAGAAAAGTCTGCCAGATATGCTAGGCCTGTAGGCTGAAGCTGGATACCCCAACACTGCAGAGGGACATTGGGTGACTGTCCAGGCAGCCAGCTGGTTCTGTCATTTCTCACATTTTTTGGAAGTCGCTTGCTTGCACTTTCTGCTTACTTTGATGTAGTTGAAGACTAGATAGTTATAATCATAGTTTTCTTTAGTTATGATAAAAGATAAACTGGATATAAAATTTTAGACCCACAAAGATAAGATAGATGATAAAATGTTTTCTTTAATTTTGTCAAATACAAACAGACTGGATATTGTAACTGATTATCACTTGATAACTTTTTGCTGTGTATAATTTTACTACATTAAAGCTAAAACCTTTCTTTTTAATTAGAAAGAAAAGGGGGAGTGATGTGGGATGTCCTTCTGTATGTTGTGAATATGTATTCCTCCTATTGGTTAATAAAAAAAAAACCCTGCTTTTGTCTATGGCAGGATAAAATATAGCTCAGCAGGAAATCCAAGCAGAGATAGAGAGAGAAAGAAGGCGGGATTGAGAGAGATGCCAGCGAGTCACCCATAGAACAGGATGCCAGAACACCTAAGGTAATGTCATGGCCATGTGGCAACATACAATTAGAGATGTGTTCATTTACAAGTGAGAGCTATCCGGTAATAGCCTAAGCCATCAGCCAAGCAATTATATTAGCCTCTGAGTGATTGATTATTCTATAAGCAGTTGTGGGTACCAGTGGACAGTAGAGAAACCAGTCCAGTGGGCCCAGGCGAGACAGAGAAGAAGCCTCTGGTTGCACATGTCTGTCTGTCTGTCTGATGACCCCCTTCCTGCCTCTAGGTCTTATAAAATCGAGTGGAAGTACCCAAACAATACTCCCTCAAGGCCCCTGTCCCAACTTTGTTGCAAATGGGGAAGGTTAGGCTCCTCTCCAGCTCAGAGCTCTATGGCCACAGCAGCATCTCCCAGAGGGTCATACCTGCATGTCCTCAGGACGCCAGGGAAGGGCAGGATGTGTGACCTCATGACTCCAGTAAACCAGGGAAGGGCCTCCACTGCCTCCTGTAATCACTGAAAGAGATTCCTGGGGGTATTTGGCAATCAGGACTGTTCCCCCACATCCCTTAGGACCATCCAAGACGGGGAGGTTGAGATAGGGAGTAGACAAATACTCCAATCTCATTTCAGAAGGACAGCCAGCCTCATTCATTCATTCATTCATTCATTCGTAGCCTATTCTGTGACAGCAGCTAGGAACTAGTGACTAGCATTTGTTGTGAGATATTTAATTACACTGTGTCAAGATATGTCACTCTTATTGACTCAATAAAAAGCTAAATGGCCAATAGCTAGGCAGAAGATACAGGCAGGACTTCTGGGCAGAGGGAGCGCTCTGGAAAGAAAGGCAGAGTCTCCAGCCAGATACAGAGAAAGCAAGACATGCAGGGGGAGAGGTAAAAGCCTCGAGCCACGTGGCAGCGCGCAGATGAATGGAATGGGTTAATTAAGTTATAAGATCTGGTTAGAAACAAGCCTAAGCTAAGGCCAGTCTTTCATAATTAATAAGTCTCTGTGTGATTTGGGGGCTGGCGGTACAGAGAAAGACTGACAGCAAGCATCAACACAGTGCGCTACAGTTTCCAAATTCATTTTACGTGACTGCCCTTTGGGAACTCTCATGACATCAAAGCAGAGGTGATATTCTGCCAGTTTCACAGATGAGCATACTGATGTCAGGAAATGGCTTGCCCTGAACATGGAAGTGCCCAAGCCATGCTAAAACCGAGGATGGAGGTTTGTAGATGGACCCCACACGCCATCTGGAGACCTCCTGGGTCCTCTTGTGACAGGATAGGTGAGCTACAGTGCAACGTATCGGAAATATTTCATGGCCTTGCATATTTATAATCTCAGCACTCTGAAAGCTGAGGCAGGAGGATTGTGAGTTTAGCCTCAGCCTGACTCTAAACAACAACCAGAAGGAGCACGTGTCTCCTATACACACACTGCAGGGTGTCGGTGGTCAGTGCACCCCTCCCAGCCTATCCCTCAACACTACAACACTGCCATCCTTCCTGCTGTGGTGCTCCACTGAGTACCTAACAACCTCATTTGCATTCTGGGTACACCAAGTATCACCACGTCAAGAGGGCTTCGGTGACCAAACAGAATGTATGCTTCACAGAACATTTTAGGATGTTTCTAGACCGCTGGCCTGGCACATGGTGGGGGTTCAGGACTCTAGATTGACCAGAGTCCCCAGGCTAGTGAACCAGTTTCCTCCCTGCCTGGCCTCCCAGGAAGAGAAGATAAAGATAGTAGGAGGAGGGGAAGGAGGAGGCGTCCGAAGGGATCTGTGGCTACCTCATGCCCATGCATTCCTTGTTCTCGCCTTTGTCTACACCCCCGTAACTGAGAGGCCTGTCTAGACTGAGCGGCTACTAGAAGTAATCCCAGGAAAATCTCCCTGAAACCTGATCACTCTCCTTATCGAGGGGCAGGCGGATTAGACTGACTGATTGAACAATGGACGCGATGTCTTAACAGGATCGCCGTGTGTCTCTGGTGCAGAAGAGGCTCCGAGAGCATAGGACCCACCTAGGGGAAGGACCTGTCCTTCGGGGTCAGCGCTCTGCAGGTAAGGGACTTAGGAGGATCCACCTCCTCTAGGGTGTCAACTCTAACCTAATGGCCCAGGTCCCTGCTGGGACTTGAGGCCACCACAGTGTAATGCACATGTTCCTATTACACACAGAAAGGTCCCCAGCCTGAACAACTTTTCCCTCAAAGTCGTGTGAAGCCAGCTTGTCTGCTTGACAGAAGCTGGAGCTCCTCCCCACATTCTCATCTTGCCCTTGGTGGTCACAGAGCTGGGGTCAGTTAGCCAACTGTGGGCCTTGTCTGTGGCTCAGATGACGTTCTAACACCTTCCAAGCCGCTTCATCACCATCACAAATTTGAGAACCAGCCTTTGCCCCTGCCTTGTTCTCTGAGGGCTGCTAAGGGTAAGATCAACCTGTACCTGGAATGCAGATCACATTCCTCGGAACTGTGGAAACTCAGAATTGATTTTCTAGTCATTTAAAGCAACCAGCTAGCAGCAATAGACAGGAAAATTGATCTCTACTCCGTACTTGGAGAGATGTTTATGTACTGGAGATGGGGGTGGGGGAATCCTTGTTCTGAATACCATTGCCTGTGAGCTGCTGTGATACTAGGGGTTTGAGTCACAGATGAGGAAACTGAGGCTCCAGAAGAATTCATCAAGGAAATTAGACAGCTCTTCCCTTAGGACGCACCTGAGGGGTTTCCACGGTAACACTGTCAGCTCATTAACTAGAGTGGGTAGCACTGATCTCCCTTAATACCTCTGAGAGGTTTTGCAACCTGAACACCCAGCCAGGGTCCTAATTCATTTCAGCAAGTGGCATCAAATGTGTTTGTCTCTGTGATCTTAAATTGGATAATCCTTGCCCTACTAGCTTCCCATTGGCCAGAGGAACACCTGGCATGTCACAGTGAGCCCTTTGCTTGTGTGTGATGCAGGTCTGATAACTCCAGCTGTCCCATAGCAACCTCAGAACCTCTGCAGACTGTCCGGAGTGAACCAAACTCTCAGCTTAGGATCTGGCCCATCCCACCTCCCAGACTGTAGCTGTTTGGGTTAGCTGTTGCCTAAACATCGGCCTCACATTACACTCAGCTTAGCAGAAGGCATGGTAGTGCTTTCACCTCCAGCCACCTTCTTCATGTGGCTTTACAACTAGGCAAGGAATAGCAACTGAGCCAGGCCCTCCTTTAGGGATAGGGACCAAGCCCATGGGAGAGGGTCTGGGGCAGGAGAGTAGAGGAGGCAGAGGAGAATCAGGCAGTAGCTTGGCATTAAGAACAAAGGAGGCAAAGAGGCAGGTATCTCCATGAAAGCTAGTTGCAGACCCAATCCCCCTGGGTAGCAGAGACACATACCCTGGTTACTAGAATGTCACCCACCAACTCAACTCAGAGGGCATGGAAAGGGCATGGCTGGGTGGGCTGGTTTAAAGAAAGAGGCTGGATTCCGATTATACTGCTCTGCACCTGGGGAAAGAGCTGCCGCTGATGCAGAGCTGAGTTCTCAGACCACTGTGGTGACAGAGTAGCAGGTGGACTAGGGAGGGGCAGAAAGAAGGGAGCCATCCATCCAAGAAAGCGAGCTCCTGGGTCCACTCTCCTTACCCTTTATAAGCTGTGTGGCCTTGCGTAGAATACTTAACCTTTCTGAGGTTTTCCGTCTGCTGAGTTGAAAAGAGACCCCAACAGCAGGCCTGTCCTGAGGATTAAACTTGATAACGCATGAAAAGCATTTGGCAGGGTGCCTGGCACACAGTAAATGCTCAATAAATGTTTGCTTAGAAAAACAAAAAGGCAAAGGCTGATTCTAGGGGCCCTTCCCTCCCCCAGTCCCCACAATCAATACAAGCAGCCCTTTTATCTAAATCCCCGGGTCCAAGGGGAAACCAAACACAGCAGCTGCAGCCCTGCCTTCTAAGACCGGCACCCCCTGCCCTGGCTGCTCCAGGCAGGCCTTCGGTGCTGCTGTGGCCCAGGCAAGAATGCTGTGCTCTGACCTGGCCATGAACCTCCCCCAGCCTCACATACACGCACAAAAGCCATTGCCTTACCTCACGAATGCTCTGCTCAGCCCTAACTCCCCACCCCCTCGGGAGCCCATGGATGGACGCGGCCAGATCCCGAGTGGCACACCTGCCTGGGATTGCTGCCTGGCCCAAATGTTTAAGGATAAAACAATATGTTCTGCGTATTCATTACTTGTGTGGTGCTTTTTGTGTTTGGTGCTGACTCCGTGAAGAACAGAAATTCAATCCGGTGTAAAATATGCTTCGTAGAGGATGGAGACACAAGCTCTTCGCGCCCTGAGAACTTCCTGTTGGTCTTTTCACAAGAAAGTTGTGGGGTCTTTCAGGTGGGCTGGGAGATACATATTTAACAGAGCGTGGGTGTATGGGCGAGGGCAGATTCGCCCAGACTCCACATCTACAGAGAGTTACCCTGCCAACCGTGTTGGACAGAGGTGTGGCGTTCCCAGTGTGGTCATCAGCTGCTATGTGCTACCGTCACAGGCAGGCTGGACGTCACCTCAAATCTAAGGGAGGAGGCTGCTCTCCTGCTTGCCTCCAGATCACAGTGCATGTGCCTTGCTGTGCAACAGAGACACGACCCCAGGCCGGGAAGATCCCAGGCTGCCAGCCCATTTTTACCACTTCACAATCCACAAGGCTTCCTTGATCTGACTCTCAGCTACAGGGTTGAACTGCAGTGCTGACAGCTGCGAGGCTGGCACTAAATATGACAGCTGGGCCTGTACCCAGCACGCCATAATTATCTGTCCCTTCCCCTTCCACAAGTGTTCATGTCAGAATACAGCACAGCTGAGCCATCCTCATCCCCAAAGCAGACCAGGGAACCCATTATCTTAAGCTAGAGCAAAATCATTTTTAAAATTAATATTACTAGATCATTAAGATAACAGGGATTAAAGAAAAAATGCCCACGGATATTATCTAAATAAGCTTCAAGTTTCCTGTGTGTGCAATAAACAGATAAGCAAGGAGCCTACCGGCCCTGGATGAAAACCCAAGCTCTGCCTATTTCCAGCAGAGGGAAGGAAATCTGCTGTTGCTCCTGCAGATTTCTGTCTCGCAGTGACTGTTCCTTACAGGGGAAACTACATGGAAAAAATCCCTGGGAAGGTGCAAAGTTCGTGTTAAAGTGGAAGGAGACATAAATCCTTCACGAACGCTGTGTCTTCCACTTTTAAAACCAGACACTTTGGGGTTGGAGACAGCTCAGTGGTTAAGAGCACTGGCTGCTCTTCCGGAGGACCCGGTTTCCGTTCCCAGCACCTACATGGTGGCTCACAACCACCTGCAACTCCAGTCCTATGGGATCCACATTTCTCTTCTGGTGTCTGTGGAAACCAGGTGTACATGTGGTACATGCATGCACACACACTGGCACACTGGTACACAAACACACACGTGCATATCACACACAAAGTAAATTTTTTTAAAAATTAACTTTAAAAGTAAAATGAAGACACTTTTAAAAACTGACTTATGTTTCCAGTTTCTAATGCAGAATTCCTAAAACGAGAATTCCAAGTTATAGACGTATCCTAACACTGCAGTAAACTTCTTGCTGACGGGTCTTAGTTGGTAGAATTCTCCATCAAATGTGAAGTGAAATGTTCCCCCTTTGTCTCCAGCACTTGTTTTGTGATAAACACAGACATACCTGGAACCCAACACAGTCAGATGAGAGCAGGCACGTTCTGCTTCCATAGTTTTCCTTGAACCCTTCCACAGCCAAATTCTTTGCTCCAGACAATGGTTCTGTCTGTTCCAGGGACCAGGGTCTCATGTGGGAGCATCCCTCCCCTCTGCATGCAACATGAGGGTGAGATGCTCCCTGGATGCTGTGTTTATCAGTAGTTCATTGGTGTGTGGGCGTTCTGTTTTGTTATTTCGTTGCCAAGTGGTATTTCACCGTGTAACTGCACCACAATCCGCCCATTCACTGATGAAACTCGGGTCATTCCAAGTTTGAGGCTCTGATGAATGAAGCTGCTATTAATATTCACGTAAAAGTCTCTCGGTGAACATATGTTTCCATTTCTCTTGAATAAATACCCGGGAATGGAATATGGCAAGTGTGTGCTTTACTCTGAAGGAAACTGCCAGCTCTTTTCCCAGAGGGGCTGCCCAATTTTACACTTCACCAAACAATGTGTGACAGTCCCAATTACTCCACCCACCAGCACTTGGAATCGCTAGGTTTTGTTTTACTTTTTTTTAACGTTTGAAATATATTCTTCCATAGATTTATTGAGGTATAAATCACAGGCAATAACATGCACTGGTTTTAAGGACACGGCTTGATTAACTTCAGTACTTGTACATAGTTATGGAGCCATAACCACAGTTAATATACAGATACACAGTCAGCCTTTCCACTGCCCCCCCCACCCCCACCCAAAGCTTCCTCTGCATGTTCTCCACAGTCAGGGCAGTCCACTGGCCTTTGACCCTGCCCCCTGCCCCCACCTATCTCCCTATAATCTTCCTTTCACAGAATTTCACATTAATGGAGTCACACAATGAGTGGGGTTTTCACTTAGTGTTTTTTGAGATACAGCCATTTTGTTGTGTTTAGGAAGATCTCTTTTATGAACCACTATTTTAACAATATAGGTCCAACACAATTTGTTTATCTAGTTGTCATTGGGTGGTCACTGTGCTGTTCCCAGCTTGGAACTCTTATAAATAATACTCGTAAGGATATATGAGTCTTTTTCATTATCCTTGGGTAAATACAGAGTCCCGGGAGAGCCCTTGTTCCCCTCTGAGCCTCGTGGTTATTTATGGTCTGTATTCCTACCAGCATTCTAGTTTCCTGAACTCTCACCCATTAAGCTATGCTTACAGCATCCTAGAACTTCTCCATTTGCAGCTCCAAATGTTTCCAAATTGGTCCCATAAATCTGTTTCAAAGGCCTAGGAACCACACTGCCGGGTTCCATCGCAGCAGCAACCCTATCCCAGTGCCACTTTGAAAGGACAAGACGCTTTTCTTGTCAGGGTGGCTGAATAGCTGACAAAAGCACCTGAAGCGGGCAAGGTGGTTTCAGAGAGTGTGGCTGGTGGCTACTCGGCCCCAGGCTGAGCAGGCAGAAACAAGATGGCAGAGGCCATTCGGTGGGAACGCTTTTCACCTGACGGCAGAGAGGAGATGGAGGAACAAAACAGGAAGGTATCCCCAAAAGCCGCCAGCTAGCTCTGTCTCTGTAGGCTTCCACAACCTCCCCAAAGAGTACCACCACCTCTGGACAATGTGTTAGCCTATGGGAAACCCTGCTTATTCCAAATGATACTATCAACTTGAAAAAAAAAAAAAAGAAAAAGAAAAAGCTTACTTGGGCATGTGGTTTCCCGGGTCTGAAGGCACAGCTGCTCAAGCCTGTCACCTCCAGGCTGTGGCAGGCTGGTGAGAGCACAGGACAGAAGAAACTCACTGCCCCATAATGGCTGGGAAGTGAAGACAGAGAAGAAGGGGCGGCCAACCCAACACTCCCACATAAGAGAATACTCCAGCAACCTAAGTTTCTCTACCCACACTCTACCTCTTACAGGTTCTGCTGTTCTGCAAACAGTGCTGTCTGCATGATTCAAAAGACACAGGGAGAAGATAAGGTGTGCCTACCTTATCTGGGAAGGATATATTCCAAGACCCCCGGGAGATGCCAGAACCACAACAGTGCCAAACATTGTATTACTCTGCTTTCCTATAGATACATACATAAATACATATATGAAGTTTAATTTATAAATTGGGCACAGTAAAAGATCAACAATGATAACCAATAATAAAATGAAGCAATTAAAACAGTACTTAGAATAAAGATATGTTAATATGGCCTCCCCCTTCAAAATATATAACAGCAGTACAGATGTTAGCAACTTCAGCACACAGACTCAGACCAGGCTAAAGGTGCCAGAGTTAAAACAATCAGCTCATACCATGCCAGGCCCCTGAATGGCACCAATGCCCAGAGGAAACCTTCCAGAGTGTTTGCCAGCTTATAGAAGGTGCACATTCATCCATAGAGCGTGTGAGGTGAGGTCACTGCCCACAAAGACAAGGGCCAAAGGACCTTGTACTAGGAACCTGTCTATGCCCAAAACAGCGTAAGTTGGGATGGGAGGGAGGAAAGAGGTCTTTGGACCGTCCTGGATCTGGATGGCACTGGCCAGAAACACTCTGGTAGATGGCTGACCACACCACTGATGGGACCCCAGTTTTCTGCCCATCCTCATGGCAGAGTCCAAGAGAGTGGTGAGGTTATCCCTCGGGACATGGAGCCTAAGCCTAGCCCAGCCACTCACTACCTGCCATTGGGCTTTTCTGAAAAGTGCCCTTCATCCCGGCCATCTGTTGCTGAGAGCCTGCGTGCAAACTGCTTCAGACACACCAAGTGGTGCACAAGCGTTTGCTGTGAGAATTGTTAGCACCATCATCTTACCGTCATCTTCTTCCTCCTCTCCCTGTCCGTCTCCAGTCTTGTGTGGCTTTTCCTCAAGGGACACCATAAAACATCTGCTCACTCCAGAAAAGGGCCCCGGCAATGGAACAAATACTTCACTCTGCCTAAATTTAGCTTAGTGCACCTATGAGTTTACTGGGGTGACTTGGAGGTAGTAAGGGGGAGGAGCTACTTACAGATACATGGATGGCTCAAAGGCAGGTACACCATAGAAATATGGTGGCCACAAGAACAAAGATTTTTTTTTTTTTTTTTTGCAAAGCACTCAGCATTCCTTGCGGTCTGGGATTTTAATTTTTTTTTTAAAGAAATGCTTATAGATATTGTGTGTGTGTGTGTGTGTGTGTGTGTGTGTACCACTTGCATGCCTGGTGCTCATGGAGGCCAGAAGGGCATCAGATCTCCTGGCACTGGGGTTACAGATGGCTGTGAGTTGCCGTGCCAGTGCTGGGAATCGGGTTTATCTAGAAGAGCAGCCAGGGCTCGCTCCAGCCTCACAGTTGGGGATTCAGCTGCAGCCTGTTTTCGTAAGTTGAACTTCACCTCTCTACATCTGTCGTGCCTAGAAAAGAGCCTGATACCATAGCCAGCGGCATCCGCCCAGCACTGGTGCACTTCCCCGTTTAACGTGATCATAACTTGGGTGGTCATAGAAATGAAAACACATTTTATAGCAGATTTTCAACACATTTTAAATTCTTGCCACTGGTCCTCAGCAATGCCAATGAGCATCCACGAGGAATGTGCCACGGAAATCTAATCTCAAGGAGGAGTACGTGCTGAGTGTAAGCCAGCCCTACAGTAGCCACAGCAAGGGCACTGGAACCCTGGAGGAACCTGTTCTTCTAGGAAAGAGATTTCCTTCCCTTTCTGTGGCCACTGGAACAGGTCCCACTATGCAAGAGTACTAGTATGCAAAACAAACAAACAAACAAAAACAAACATAACTGGGCTCTCCAGGTCTAAGGACCACAAAAGGGAGGGCCTTGGAAGCTGAAGCAATCAGAATAGAAGCCAACAAACCCCTAAGCATGACCCCTGTTATACATGCACAGAACCTAATCAGACCAAGAGCTGACCAGAGAAAGCAAGGCTGAAGCTGCAGCTTGAACCTAACTGATAATGATCTGCTAAACAATTAACATTACAGAACCCACAGTTTCATAACTTACAATACAACATCCCTAATTCCAAACTACTTGACATGGTGAGAGTCTAGAAAAATCTGACAATTACCAAAGGAAAAGACTGTCAATGGTCATCAACCCCAAGATGACCCGGATGTTAGAATTCTCCATCTAAGGTTTTAAATAGCTACAGAATTACCCTCCATAAAATAAACAGTCTCAGGCTGAATGGAAAACAGACATGTAAATATATAGAAAGGATGAAGAGGAAGAAAATGCAGACTTTGGAACGGATAAACATATTCTGAAATTACAAATCACAGGATAGATTCAATAGCATGGAGATTATAGAAACAAGAATGTACAAACAGGGATGTGGATTTTTAAAAGACTTATCCAAGTTAAACAATAGAGAGGAAAGTTTAAGGAGAAATGAACAGAATTTCAGAGACCTGCGGCAATTTCAAAAGGTCCAACATCCATGTCATCAGAAGTCCCTGAGAGAAGAGGCAGCAGTACAAAAGGAAAAAGTATTTAAATACTTTCAGTTTGAAACTTTGGTAAAGAATATAGGGTTATGAATAAACAAGCTAAAGAGACTTCAAATCGAGTAAAGTTAAAGAATATCACATCCAGACACACAAAAACCAAACTGTTCAAAACTAGAGATATGGAGAAAAAACAACCCTAGATCAGGTAGACGGTGCGTGGTCTGTGAGAACAGGGTTAGAAGACGGCTTATAAACCCGTGTGCTTCCACTCAATGGGCCTTTGACAGTTGGGAAAGAACGGACTCTTCAATAAATGGTGTTAGGACAACTGAATGACCACATGCAAGAATGAAAATGGGTCCTTCTCTCACACCAGATAGCAAAGCCAGCTCCAAATGGATTAAACTTAAGTGTAAAGCATAAAACTATAAAACAAGTAGAAGAAACTTCAGGCAGAAGCTCCACAGCGGTGGTCAGGACAATGTTTTGGCTATGGTCTCAAAAGAAAGGACAAGCATCAAATAACATCAAAACAAACAAACAAAAGCCCTACACAGCAAAAGAAACAATTTCTCCCACAGAATGGAAGAAAAATCTTTGTAGACAATCTCTAAGAAAAGGCTCTCTCTCTCTCTCTCTCTCTCTCTCTCTCTCTCTCACACACACACACACACACACACACACACACACACACACACTCTACTGTGTGACTTTCTCTGGAGCTATGTAAACAAATGTCTCCATCCCAGATGTCTCCATCCTACATAGGACACTCACCACAGACCAGAGAAAACTCCCATCTGTCTAGCCTGACCAACCAGTGACTAACAGGGTGACTTCTTACAGAACAGGGGGAGTGATGGACAGGAACAAGGACAGCTCAGAGGCTAGCACAGTCTCCCTGCACCTCCAGCGGCGGCTGTATATCACTTCTACCTCCTCAGGGAGGGGCTTGCGAGCTGTCCTGTGAGCCAGCTTGTGAGTCCTCCTCATTTCTACAAGGGAACGTTTGTAGGTTCAGTCCCGTGAGGATCTGATGTGGGTAATCACAGAGGCTCTGGTTCAAAATGGTAATGACTGTATCATGCCTGGGGGACAGAGCTCTGTGACACACAAGGAACGCAAACTCAATAACAAGAAAAGAACTTGAGCTGGGTAGTAGTGGCGCACGCCTGTGATCCCAGCACTCAGGAGGCAGAGGCAGACAGGTCTCTGCGAGTTCAAGGCCAGTCTGGTCTACAAAGTGAATTGCAGCACAGTCAGAGCTACACAGAGAAACCCTGCCTTGAAAAAAACAAAAACAAGGAGAAGAGAGGGAGGGAAGGAAGGAAGGAGAGAGAGAGAGAGAGAGAGAGAGAGAGAGAGAGAGAGAGAGAGAGAGAGGGAGGAGAGAGGAGAGAGAGAGGAGAGAGAGAGCGCTTGATTTTTTTTAATCGGCAAAGACCTGAGCAGATATTTCTCAAATGAAGACATGCAAATGGCCAAAGGGCAACGTGAAAACCGCTCAGCCTCAAGATGGTCATTGAGACCGTCTCCAGTTCCGACTAGGTCCTTCCCTGTCCTCTCTAAACGTGAAGAGGGCAGACAATGAAGAGAGCTTACCTACAGGAGGTGCCTCTTTAGCAGTTTGGGTTTAATAATTTTAAGGGATGAACAACTTTGAACGACTGCCAAGTGGGACTTGACGATGAAGCTGAGCAGATTGGAATTCTAGTCAGCAGCGGAATGCCAGTCAGAGAGCCACTATAGCTCCAAGGGTTACCACAGCTCTCAAGGGTCTCTGAAGCTGCAAGTCAGAAAGATGGGAGAGGGGAAGCAGCTTTTGTGGCCCCAGGTAAAATCCTGGAGGCTAGCTCAAGCCAGCTCTCTTCTCCAGGGTTGAAGCCTCAGGTGCAGGGAGACCCTGATGAATCTGAGCCTGGCAAGTCTTAAGGGCAGTCCTTCTACTCACTCCTCCACCAACACTGTGGTGGTGCTCTTCTCTGAAGCCCATTGCGTCTGAATGTATAGGGGACTAGCCAGGCCCTGATTGGTTGAGTGTGGGCGTGCAAATAAGGTGGAAAAAAAATCAGACCTATCAGGAAAGAGCTGTCAAACCTGGTTTAAAGGGATGAGAGAGAACCCTCACTAGGCCGAGAGTAGCTAAGCGTTCACAATCAGACCTGGATTTGTGTTTCTGCCTCCGCAGTGGCAAGGAAATCAGCTTTGGCTCAGAAGTTCTCATCTGTTCTGTCTGTTGGCTCTTTGCACCTCCTTTGTCCTCATGGTTTGAACATGGTAGCTTCCAGAAAGTTCCATGTTGGGAGAGGGGCTCCTTCCCTTATCAGTATCTACTAATCACCAGGGGTTAATGATTTAAATTAAAACAACAACGAAACAATCACCAACATACAGAGCCAACCTCAGTGTCCACCAATGGATGGATAAAAAAGTGGTGTATTATATGCAATAGAAAAGCAGTCAGTCTTAAAAGACGTGGGGGACCCTGCCATTGTGACGGCGTAGGTGAACCTAGATGACCGTGCTAAGTTAGATAAGCGTAACACAGAAAGTCAAACACTGTGCATGTGACCTAAAGAAGTTGGACTCTGAGCGTAGATTGACGGGTACCAATGGCTTGGATCTGGGGTAGGATGAGTGGAGAGTGTTAGATTTAAAAGGCACGGTGCTTCAGAAAAGTAAGAAACAGGTTTTGAGGGGCCGGGAGATGACTGAGTTGGTAAAATGTCTGCTTTGTGAGCATGAGAACCTGAGTCTGCAGATCCATCACCCATGGAAAAATAAAACAAACAAATAAGCCAGGCATGGTGGCACACATGTAACTGAACTCCAGCGCAGGGGTGTGGAGACTGGTGGACCCCTGGAGTCCATTGGCAGCCATCCTAGTCAAATGAATGTGCGCCAGGTTCCAGTGAGTCCCTGAGAGAGCTCAAAACACAAGGCAGAGGAGCTGGGAGATGGCTCAGTAGTTAAAAGCATGAATTTGTCTTGCAGAGGACCCAGTTTCTATTGTCCAGCAGCACATCAGGTGGCCCAAATGAACCTGTAAAGCCAGCTCCGGGGGGAGTCACAGCTCTGGACTTTGCAGGTACCTGCACTCATGTGTACATGAGCGCATGGGGGAAAGATTCGGAGACAGGGAGATGGAGACAGAAGGACAGAACGAGAATGCACATGTGTGTGTACACGGAAACAATTCAAATAAATCTTTAAAAATAAGGTAGAGTACTATCTGATAAGATGCCCAGTCTCTGTCACGACACCAACCTGAACATGAAGACAGCCAGTAAGGAACACAGATTATAAGGGATGGCTGTGAATGTATTGGAACTGATAAATCCAATGAAGGAGACGGGCAAGAAAGGAGCTACCCTAAGTCACTTCGAGGTCATGTTTTAACCAAGTGCTATGGAACAAAAGAAAACAAGCTGAGTTACAATTCTGTGCTGTCATCAGCCAATTTGCATCTCCAAAATGTAAGTCTTGAAACACTGGGCAGTTTTGAAGCAACTTTATATATACAAAAAAATTGTAAATATTGGAAACCAGGCTCTTTGCAATCTAAGTGAGAGTTACAAATGAGGAAATGAGGGCGGTCAAAGTGGATACTGCGGAACGGGATTGGAATGTGAAACACCAATATGAACCAAATATTGAAATACATTCAGGCAGACAAACAGAGAAGAAAATATAAATGCGTGTGTGCACAGGTTGGTACACACGTGCATCCAAGCTCTGTGCACTGACTGGGAGACGATGATAACGTGGTAACCACGAGGACATAGGCTGCCCAGTTCTCCATCTCTAAATACATTTTTTTCCAATTTAAACTAAGCAAACAGACAAGAAACAGGAAAAGGATTAATTCTAGGACTGGGACAGAATTTAAAATTTAAAATTTAAAAAGAAAAACAAAGGAAAGAAGTGGAACCTGGAGCATTTTGTGAGTTCTCTGGTGGCTTCCTGTCTAGGCTACTTTGGGGGCACGGGGCTGGGGTGGATAGCAGTTGCCATAGAAGCCTTCCCCATCCCTCCCTCTCAACTGTGCATCTGTAACCATCCCCAGACCACAGCAAAAAAAAAAAAAAAAAAAAACCTCCTTGCTCTTGAAAGTCAGCAGGATCATGGGCCTCTACACTGTCTTTGGTGACAGCACAGATTGTGAACACAGCCCTGTGTTGCAGTGGGACCACAGACCCAGACTCGGCCCTCAGCAGTAGCACGGCCTATGGCCACCAACATGGCTTCAGGTGGCAGTGAAGGCCACTCAGATCAGTATGGCCCCTGGTGGTAACACAGCACACAGGCATCCACACATCCGGTGGTGGCTCAGACCATTGACATCAACACAGGATCCTGGCTGCATTAGGGTCCCATACCCAGGCATGGCCCTTGGTGGCAGCAACAACCCAGATGTCACCACTGTCTCAGATGGCAGTGCAGGCCACTAGCGTCCATGTGGCTCCCGGCAGCAGCATAGCCTACGGATACTGACGTGGTTTCGGGCTGCTGCACAAACTTTGGACATCCGCATGGCCTTCGGTGGTAACATGTGCCACAGCATCATCTTGGCTTCCAGCAGGCTGAGGCCTGGCAGGGTAAAGGGTTTGGCAGCTGAGTCGTGTGCTGCACACCCACCCATTCTGATTTCTTATACCAGCCAGGACTGCCTGCCCAGGAAGGGCATTGCTCTCAGTGGGCAGGACCCTCTCTCAACAATCATAATCAGGAAAATGCTCCACAGATTTGCCTACAGGTAATCTGATAGAGGCATTTTACCAATAGAGGCTGCTTCTTCCCACACGACCCCAGCTTATGTCAAGTTGAAAAAACACCAATTAGCACGATCCCCAGCACGCCTGTGTAAATCCGTGTAAGGGTCACAGGGTCACAGAAACCAACCTCAAAGAGTTCTCAGTGGCCAAAACTGACACAATTTGAGCATCAAAATGCATATAAACAGAAATCCGTGGAATAAATACATGTGGGTCAATATTGACATAATAGAAGGAATGTATGAATAAGTGAGGTGGAGGGACAGCTTTTCCTTATCGAAAAACTGCAACCACTACAATTGAAAGGAACAAGGTTTCTGTCCCGGTGGACTGCTGCAGACAAGATCCCTAACACCAAGATTAGAATGCTTAAAACCAGTAGGGACTTGCACAATCTCGATGTAACTCCAAGGCATTTATTAGCTGCAAATGGGAAGCTTCAGCAGAGAATGCTGCCGTGACCACATGAGTGGGTGGAGCGTGTTAAATGCTACAAGCCATGAGACCAACAGTGGATAGCTGGGATGGGCCTAGCGCTTAGAAGGAACCTGTGCCCAAAATGTTCAATCTTGGGCTACCTTGAGAAAACAGGCTCAGCTCAAGAGACAAACCACAGAATAGCCCTTCTAAGGTGTCATGATCACAAAAGCCGAGTGAGAAACTGAAGGAGACAGGAGGAAACTATAAGGGAGTGTGGCAACGAAGCTTCTCCACTGATTCTCTTGGGAAAGCCTGAACAGTGAGAATGAAGACTGCTGTTGAGTTCATGGTATTGGAGCAACACCAAGTTCCCAGTTCTAGGAATCGAACTATGACTATAGGGGATGGAAACAAGGGAGACAGAGTCTCAGTACCAACTCGACACTTCCTTGTGAGTTCAAGTTACTTATTTTAAAGTTTATTTTTAATTGCATGCATATATATGTGTGTGTATATATGTGCACATGAATTCAGTGTCTGCAGAAGCCAGAAGAGGGCGCTGCATCTCCTGGAGCTGGAGCTACAATTATTGACTAGGCGGGCTGGTCAATGCTTCAACAGCATTACAGTTACAAGCCTTTGCTATCATATTTAGCTTTTTACTTGGCTCAAACTCCAATCTCTATGCTTATGTGGCAAGCACATCACCATGTGAGATATCTCCCCAAGCCCTGGATTTGGACTCTTGATAAATACTGGAATGGCTAAGACTTTGGACGATGGGAATGGGATACATTTTCATTAAGATACAGACATGAATCTTGGTCAGGATGCCACGCTTTGGACATATCTAAATGTGTCCTCCAAAGATCATGTGTTGGAAGACTGCTTCCCAAAGGCAACAATGGCAGTGAGGGGCCTTTAAGAGGTAGCACGCACGGAGAAACCCTTGGGCCATGTGGGCAAGGGGAGCTTGGAAGAGACTCGAAGGCTTAGTCTCCCTCTGGCATCCAGTTTTGAGAAGTGATCCATTCCTCACACACATGCTGCCACCATGAGGTGATGCAGCCAACATTGCCCTGACCAGAGAGGAGCCAGTGCCAGTGTGATGGCCTGGGGCCTCGGGTCTACATGAAATTAGCCTGCCCTGGGGCATTTCCTGAAGTCACACAGACTGATGCAACCACCAAGGCTACCGAGGGCATCAAGTCAACTCACCTCGGGACGGTACAGCTTTTTCAACAAATGGGGACTACATACAAGACAATACATATGAGGGCTGGAGAGATGGCTCAGTGGTTAGGAGCATTGCCTGCTCTTCCAAAGGTCCTGAGTTCAATTCCCGGCAACCACATGGTGGCTCACAACCATCTTTAAATAAGGTCTGGTGCCCTCTTCTGGCCTGTAGACATACACACAGACAGAATATTGTATACATAATAAATAAATAAATATTAAAAAAGATAATACATATGAATACCAAATTGTGCACCAAAGTTAACTTGAAATGGGTCAAAAATATATATGTAAGACAAAGAACAGTACGCCCTGGAAAGAAGTTTAAACTACTCTTCTCGTTGGCCTTTGTTTGGGCCATGGTTTCTTATTTTGTAAATATGACTCTAGTACACACAAAAAAATGCATAAGCCAGGCACCAACAAAATGTTATATTCAAACTTCAAAGAATATTATCAAGAAACTAAAAGGACAAACCACAGATTTGGGGAGAAACTTTGCAAATCATTTTTCTGAAGAGCCCTGAGTTTAGAACACACAAAGACTGTGCCAACACAATAATAAAATAGCAAATAACCCAACTTTTAAAAACAAAATATTTAAACAAATGCCTCCAGAGAGGATAGACAGATGGCATGCACACACACACACACACACACACACACACACACACACACACACACACAAAGAAGCTTACTGCAGTTAGCTCTTGGAGAAAATCAGCACCAAGCCACAACAACTTCTTAGTCCCACCAGGAGGGATACAAGGAAAAAAGACAGACATAACACATATTAAGGATATAGACAAAGATTGAAAATGGTGTGGCCACCGTGAAAACAATTTGGTAGTCGCTAAGAAAGTTAGACATGAAATTATCATATGACCCCAAAATTCTATTCCTAGGCATATTTTAGGGGAAGTAAGGATATGTACTCACACAACTTGCTTATGAATATTCAGAGGGTTATTATACAGAGTAGCAAAAAAAAACTGGTGGGAAACCATATAAATGTCTATAGCTGTGAATGAACAAACAAAACACACACATCTATAACACACAGAAGTATGGATCCATAAAAGAAACAAGCAATTTTATATGCCTTTTATTCTATGATTTAAACGTGGATAGATCACAAAAATAGTATACTAACTGAGAAGTTAGAAAAAAAGTGACTTATAACTCCTGAGTCTGCTTGTCTAGCATGTTCAGAATAAGAATTCACAAGGGAAGGGAGCAGATTTGTGGTTTTCAGGAACTGGACAGGGGCGGGGCTGCTCATAGGTCTGAGGCTTCTTTAGAGCCAGAGGAACAGAGTTTAGAGTCAGATAGCAGCAACAGCGTCACGGCCTTGCATATATACTAAAAGTCACTGTTTTGCACATTGTTTTGAAGGTGGTAAATTTTATGGTATATGACCTATATCCTAATAATAAAATGAAAACCACAGACCTATATTTGTCATAAAAACACAATAACTATACTTTAAAACATTAGCAAGTGGAACACAATACTGTATAAAAAGCCTAATAAGGCCCTGTGAGCTTTACATGAAAATCAATATAATTAACGGTATCAACAGAATCGAGACTAGCAATTCATCTAGTAATCATCTCAACGGACTCATACTGACAAGATTCAACACTAGTTGCCATGAAAGAAAAACCATACCACACATCTGCAAAGAAAAGCAATAAACATCGCCACAGTTTCCATTCAGGAATCTGAGTGGCTTCCGTGGTAGCACTGAGTGGGAGCTGCTGCCGACAGCCTCCTCCGAAGATGAAAGGAGCAGCGAGCGCCCATCCAAGCCATCCCATGATGTCAGCCGGATTAGTTCCCTGGAAGCTACTGAAGGCAGGCTCTCTGAACTCCACTGACTGTTGACAGGAACCCTCCGGGTTTTGCAATGTGGACAGCTTCCCACAGAGCAAGCTAGCAAGAGAGACTGAGCCCAAAGATGGAAGTCCCAGTCTTTTTATAACTGAATTTTAGTTTGATATTGATGCCCCATCACTTTTGCTGTATTCACTGGGGAGGGACGGGAAGTCCATCCAACAGCAAAGGAAGAGAACTCACACAGCAGCAAATCAGGGAGGGAGGTCTCTGTGAGCTACCTTAGCAATTGCCTGCTACTGTAGAGCTAATGGCGCTGAGGTTACATTTCATAGCTGAGTGATCAGAGTTTCCCTCCCCCTGCGGCAGAGAGCAGCAAAAAAAACACCAACTCTCACCCGCTCCGTTCTGGAGAGACTCTACAGTGTCCAAACAAATAAGACATGAAGACCAGCAAGCAAACGGAGTCTCTCTCGAGGACATAATTGCTTATATGATAAATTCTAAAGAACTCACACACACCAAACACTCCCCACTTCTAGTACTAAGAAAGGAAATTTTCTATCACCGAATAAAAATCTGTTACATTACTACATCCTGATAGCAAGCAATTAAAGATGATATTAAAAACATAATACTTTATATTATTATGCGCATGTACATAACATACAAAACAATGAGTGGGAAAACCAGCACAATTTACAACAACGTAAAACACAAACTACCTAGAAATCTAGCAGAAGACATGAGAGGCTTCTGTGTGGAAGCTTAGAATGAATGCTGACCATAACAGACACTGGATAATGATAATGATGATGATGATAATGCCAAAGTCACCACGTTAGTGTATGGTAAGACCCAGGAGAGCTCTATGGTCTGTTCCCTTCAAACTGAGCCAGGGCCATCACATCTTCTGTGGAAATTGGCAGACTGAATACATTCTCTGAAAATTCAAAGGTGTGAATAGTGAAAAAAAAAGAGCAAATAGACATCCGATTCATGTTCATAAGCACACATAATAAAGGTTCTATCTGTGTTCAAACACACACCATAGGCATTCATCCACGTTCACAAGCACACACGATAAGGGTTCTATCCATGTTCAAACACATGCAACAGGCATTCCATCCATGTTCACAGCACACACAATAAGGGTTCCATCCATGTTCAAAAGCACACGCAATAAGGGTTCTATCCATGTTCAAAAGCACATGCAATAAGGGTTCTATCCATGTTCACAAGCACACACAATAGGCATTCCATTCATGTTTCAGTTCTGGGGGATCAACAGCTTCTTCTGACCTCTCTAGGCATGGGATGCATGTGATACACAGACATACATGTAGGCAAAACACCTGCACATACAACAAAATAAAAACAAATGTTTAAAAGCGATGAGACTAGCTGGGTGGTGGTGGCACACACCTTTAATCCCAGCACTCAGGAGGCAGAGCCAGGCAGATCTCTGTGAGTTCGAGGCCAGCCTGGTCTACAAGAGCTAGTTCCAGGACAGGCCAGTTTCTCTGGTCAACATAGATGTAGAAAATTCCCAACAAAATACAAGCAAAGCAAATGCAGTAACACTTTAGAAAGATGGTTCACAACAACCAAGTGGAATGTTCCCCTGGCATGCGAGCATGCTTAGCCTATGCAAATCAACAGGTGTGATACATTCCATGAAAGCAATGAAACACATGTCACACCTGGTTGTCTCACTGGATGCAGAAGGCGCATTTGACACTTATAACAGGAGGTTTTTACAACTTAGATAGGAAGGAGATTTGCTCACCTGTGATAAAAGCCATTCGTGAAAAAGCCCAAAGCTAACATCATAGTCAGTAGAGAAGGCGGGGAAAGTAGATACCCACGTGTGAAAGAATGAAAGCGGGCACACTGTATACCATAAAACCCATCCCAAAGACAAAAATAAAAGGGCATTCGCTACCACTAATCATCACGGAAATGAAAACTCAAAACCACGAGGAAATCGCACCTTAGGCCTGGTAGAATGATTCTCACAGATAGACAAGCAGTAACTAGTGTTGGCAGAGATGTAGAGGAAAAGGAAGCCTTACCTCCTCTTGGTGGGGACAAACATTGGGTAGCCGCTACAAATAGGATGTGAATGAAATAATGCTCCAATTAACAACCCATACTCCCATGCTCACTGTGGTATTACAGTAATCACGGAATGGAAAAGGCTAAATAGCCATCAGTAAATGACTGGATAAAGAAGACTATGTTGGGGTGTGTGAGAGAGAGGGGGGAGGAGGAAAAGGCGGAGAGAGAGAGAAGAGGTTGACTACTATTCAGTCTTTAAGGAGAGACTCCAGGGCTGGGGGATGGCCCAGTGAGTAAAGAACAGGTTGTGTGATCACAATGACCTGAGCATGGCTGCGCCCATGTAAGAAGGCCAGGTGTGGCAGCCTGTGCCTGTAATACCAGCAGCGGGAGGTAAGGACAGGAGGGTCCTGGGGACACACTAGCAAGCAAGCCTGCTAAATCAGTGAGCTCCAGGTTTAGTGAGAGACCCAATCTCAAAAGATAGTGTTGAGAGCAATGCAAGACAACATAACACCAACCTCTGCTCTCCACAAGCACGTGTTTGGGAGCATGTGCCCCTCCAACGCGCGCGCACACACACACACACACACACACACACACACACACACACACACAAATCCCATTTGCCACAACTCGGACCAACTCGGAGGCCACTGTAGGAGCTGAAATAGGACAAATCACATGCAGGACCTTGCTTCCTTTAATGCAAAAAGATGACATAATTTCATAAGAAATTTTGGTAGTTTTTAGACTTACAATAACTCCATCCTATGGATAAACACATCAAATCATCACGGGGCACACCATATGTATTTTTCACTGTAACAAAAATGCAGCACTGCCAAGCTAGTTAGAGAACCTCACTACCTGCTTTAAGATTCATTATAAAGCTCCAACAACAGGAACAGTTCAGCACTGACATAGAGATAATCAGACACACCAGCAGATTAGGATGCAGAATCCAGAAATACACAAAGAGAGAACATTTTTGGAAAAAAAAAAAAAAACAACCCAGACCAACTCAGCTAGTAGAACAAAGCCTCATCTTAAAGAATATCTAGGTCATTTCTTAATAATAGAGCTGAAGTAACTGGGTATTGATATGGGAGATATAAAATTGAAGGTTCAAAAACAAACTAATCTATGGTGTGAAAACAAAAAGCTGCTCACTTCGGGTAGGTAGGAAGAAGGCTCCAAGGAGCTTTCGGTGGTCATGTGTCCTGGCGTTGGTCCTTCGTGTCTGCTTTACTCAAGAGTCATCAGGGGTTGTTAATCATCTGGCGTACATTCCAAGTTGCCTTCTTCCATGAACTAGTCATATCTACATCTGCATCTGTATCTGTCTCCTGGAGGTTTTTATGAGGACTCTGTATAGATGAAATATTGTTTATTCCAGTTTTAAATAGAACTCTACCTGCTGTGCTGTCGGTACTAACAAAATACCATCTTCCTTTTTGGTCAAAAATGCCATGAAGTAAAATGTTGTGTGAAGAAGGCTGCGTGTGCAGCTTGCCTAGCTGGAGACACCAACAGAGCTTGGTGTTGGTGTTGCGTGTGTAGCCTCACCTTGCTGGGGACATCAACAGAGCTCACAAGCTTTTCGATAGTGTAAGTCTGGCTTCCTCAGAACACACAAACAGCAAAGTTTCTAATGAAATTCAGGTTCGTGGATTGTCAGTTCAACTTCGTGTTTTTTTTTTTTTTTAAGTACTGTTAAATAAAATCTCAGGAAAAGACTCATGTAGGAGAAAAGCTAATAAAAACTGATTTAAACGGTATATCGTGAAGCAAAATTATGATCTATCAAAGGCGACAGAGGCTGACTGACATAGCTAGGCTCGGGTCTACTGACAATATATTAGGTTTTTTTTCATTGTTTTTTATTGAGCTATACATTTTCTCCACTCCCTTTCTTCCCTTCCCTCTCCCCAATATATTAGGGTTTTAAGTGTAGGGAAAATGTGCTGAGCAAAGGAGGAAGGGTCTTTGTATCAAAGCACGAACCACTGTTAGGGTTCACTAAGAGGTCGGTGGGTGAGCTGCCCATCTCTAGGTCAAATGGTAGCAGACCACTTGTCCCCAGAGACCAAGCACTAATGCTAACATCAGCACTAAACACACACACATGCATGGGGCAGAGCATTCCGTGGAACACTGGGCTGAAGGGAGCGATTGCTCTTTGGGAAGGGGGTATTGGCTCCCAGTTAGAGTGGGAACTGAGCAAACGCATACAAAGCTCCACTCCATCCAAAGCCACCATTCAACCACAGTCCCCAGGGACAGAAAGAATTCAACAGCAAGACTATGAGAAGCTGGACAATTGGTAACAGACAAAGCAGATCGGAAAAACCAAGTCCTAACTCAACAGTAACAAAGGGAGACTTGGGGGTCAACACTGAAGCATCAAGAGGCTGTTTTCGACTCTTGAAGACTGCTGAACTGTCAGACAACATCCTTGTCCCCTAAGGCCGCCACTGCAGTAGGAGACTCAAAGAATGGTTCTGGAGAATCTGAGAAAGTCTTGGAATAACCAAGTCCAGCAGAAGGTAAAAGAAACAGAGAAAACAGAAAGACTATGGGAAGCAAAACATTGTGGAATTACCTGTCACTTTCCCTCCCCCAAACATATCAAAGACCTACCTCTGAATAGGATTATCTGTAGAGACAGAGCCTTCAGCGGGGCGGCTCGGATGAAAGGGTGCTGTGAAGGAGGAGCCCTGTGCCATGAGATTTGTCTCCTTCTAGGAGAAAGTCACCACAGAAGTGGGGGCACTGTCCACGTGCGCACGGAGCAAGGTCACACGAGGACACAGGGAGCATGTGCTGTCGTCCACAGGGCAGGAAGAGAGACCTCACCTCGGACCAATTACACTGGTGCGCGCGCCATCCTCGACTTTCAGCCTCCAGAATGTCAAGATGCAGATGGTCTGGGCCAAGACAGAGTGGAGAATGATCTCCGGAGAGCTGCGTGATGGATCTAGGAAACACCAGCCAGACTGAGACGGTCCTAGGAGGGAGGTCTTCAGGAAGACAAAGTCGACAGAACAAAGATTGTCAATACAATTTTGAGATGAATTTACTTCTACTGAGAGTTTGGTGTTGAATTAGCGACACACATACACAGTCCAAGCCGAGGTGAAAAAGCCTAAATCCCGGGAGGAAAGCGGGCCAGGAAAGGAACATCATTCAACTCCACCGTGGACGCGCTGAAGATCAACAGAATTACTGGACTAAACTGACCGGATAGACGGACACTGGCGCTGTTGGAGAATGAGAGGGAAGGGTGGCGTTGGCAGGCAGCGAGGAGGAGCAGCTAATTCTAACGCATCTTCCCTAACGAGAAGTCAGCAGCTGATGTCAGGAGGTAGAGTGCTCCTGTGTATCCTGCTGATGCTGGGGAAGTTTTTAAAAGGCTTAACTAGGAAAGTAGGGGCCTCTGGGAAGCTGGAAGGGAGGAAGGCAGATGATGTACATATTGGCTCACAGTTTGAGGGCAATATTCATCATGGCAGGGAGGCAGGGTCAGGGCCAAGCCAGGGTAGCTGGAGCCTGATCACTCACAATCAGAAAGCAGAAAACCAGAAACGCTTTAGGTCAGCTCATTTCTCTTAGATTCCAGCCCAGAGAATTGTGCTACCCATAGTAGGGGGTCTTCCCCACTTCAGTTACCCTAATCAAGATTATCCCCCATAGGCCACGCCCCGAGGCCCATCTCCCTGGGAATTCTAGATTTTATCATGTTGACATTTGAAATGAATTACCATGATTTGTACCTATACCAGAAAAATCATTTTTAAAAGGTTCAAAGTTGCAGATGTTTGTTGTGTATTTAGAAGGTGGTCAGGCGGCTAGAGAGAGACCCAGTGTCACTGAGACCTGTACACAATCCAGTTTCAAAACTGCTTCAAGCCGGGCGATGGTGGCGCACGCCTTTAATCCCAGCACTCGGGAGGCAGAGGCAGGCGGATCTCTGTGAGTTCGAGACCAGCCTGGTCTACAAGAGCTAGTTCCAGGACAGGCTCTAAAGCCACAGAGAAACCCTGTCTCGAAAAAACCAAAAAAAAAAAAAAAAAAAAAAAAAAACTGCTTCAATCCAAAATTACTTTGTGACAATGACTTTCAGTTTTCCCTTTGCTGTTTTTTTTTTTTTTTTGGTTTTTCGAGACAGGGTTTCTCTGTGGCTTTGGAGCCTGTCCTGGAACTAGCTCTTGTAGACCAGGCTGGTCTCGAACTCACAGAGATCCGCCTGCCTCTGCCTCCCGAGTGCTGGGATTAAAGGCGTGCGCCACCACCGCCCGGCTTCCCTTTTCTTTTTCAACTTGAACAACCTATTTCTCATTTTCCCCACTACTTAAAACCTCAAGGGACTAATCGCACCTCCTGACAGCAAGCTCGGCTTGTTTGTCATGTGACCAGACCCCTTGCAGGAGTACTTTGAACACACGGGTCAGATCACTCAATGCAACGGCTCCCTCAGTGTAGCTCTCCTGTGGAAACACATGCACATGCTTGGCAGCCTCTCGATGGTATTTCTAGTCACAGTATGTGACTGATTCTGGGGATGCCACCAAAGTCAAAACTCACGATGAACACGAGGGGCCCAAACCATCTCAGTCTGTTGCTTTGCCCTGTGGCTGCCTCAGACTCATGACGCAATGGTGATGCAATCCACAGTGGCTTTGTCCTGTTGGTGACCATCTAAGGGTCAGTGTTGAGGTACACAAAGATCATGGAGATGTTGTCACCCAAAGCACAGATCTGCGTTCTGCTTTCATCTTTTAGGCTAAAGACTGTTTTTTTCCCCATACCAAAAACGACAGTGGTCCATCCTCTTTGTATGACCAGTCTAGACTCTGATAAAAATGCATCACTAAATTTAAAAAATATTCATCAACCTGCACAGCAAAACCTCTATCTTCCCATGTTAACAGAAACTTTTTGAAAATAGAGGTTTGAGCCGCTTCTTGTCTGTGCATTAACTGCTTATTTTCTTGGGAAAAAAACTTTTTTGAGATACAGACCCCGGCTCATCTGACTTCAGAGTCCCAGAAAGATGTGTGACTGGCAAGTAGGGATTGAAGGCCAGGTTGATCACTCCAAATTGAATGTATCTTGATGATATTCTGGTAACGTAAACCCACAGCCTAGCAGTCAGGCCCCGAAGGTAGCTAAATGTCCCGTTTTCCATGTCTGCTCTGCTCCCGGTACCTAGGAAGGTCTCTGGCACAAAGCAGGTGTTCCATAAACGGTGGCTGTGTGAAGGTATGAATGAATGAACAACTCTCTCCCCACTGGCCTGCGAGCTTCCTCAAAGGCGAGGACCACACCTGGCTTCACCTTCCAGAACCAAGCCCTGTTGTCAGAGGAGGACAAAGGCGCTGGTGCTGTGTGTTGCCTGCCGTGTGCCCTCCCCAGTCAAATTCTGCCCCACCATCTTCAGCCAAGCCAAGTGGGAGAAAGTCTACGAACCCTGGGAAATGCTCTGCTCAGTACTTGGCACATCGCCCTGAGGAAAGCCAGCTAAAGACGAGAACTCGTTCATCTGCTGCCCAAGACAGCTGTACGCCATATGCACAGTTAATGTCTCTACAGATGATAAAAGGCACAGAGGGGTTAAAAAGCCATTCAAGGACAAAGTAGCAGAGGCAGGGCTTTAACCCAAACAGATCTCTGAACCCTTTTATTTGTTGCTGTGATAGAAAGCCAGTACCCAACATTTCTGTGGATATGTCAGAGTGGAATCCTGTCCCTCTTAAACCCTACCCTGCCCACAGGGACCTGCTTTTGCTCCTGTTCTGTTTGCTACAACAGGGATGGTACGGCCTCTTACTCAGCTACTTGACATGGAGCCTGCCTTCCAAGCTCTGTCCCCAGCACACTCTACGCATCTCAGGCCCTTCTGAGTGCAGGCAGGCCCTTCCCCTGGTTCTGTACAGACACAAGCTAAAACATACTAACTGGTCTGTACAACCTTAAATCAGTTGTTTAACCTTTGCTGGCTCTAAGACTGGGAGAGTAAGGGGATCGTCCTCACATCCAAGGGCCTGGCTGAGAAGACACTCTTTTTCCAGAGCTGTGCTGCTGCCTGAACAGATATCCCATGAGCAACTGCTCCGTGGGGAACATGCTAAGGAAGCCCAAGGACCGTCTGCATGGTTCCTTCTTGGTTGCTCCCATCCATGGCAGCTCCTTCACCTCATATAAAAATCCACAAGCCTTTACCAGATGAGTGCTAGTCCCCAGCTAAGCCGTAAGTTCAAGGATGATTCCAGTCAGTCACTGCCCCCATGCCCAGCTGATCGGTCGCTGCTCCCATGTCTAGTTGACCGTTGAGAAGGGGAGCCATGAGAGAGGAACTGTGTGAAGGTGGCTCACCCCCTGCCCTGCACACACCCCAAGCACCTTCCCTGCTGTCTGTCCTGCTGGTCCCCAGTGATCCTCATCTGTCATGAGTGACGACAGCGCCTCCCTCACAGCCGCTCTGGGCATCCCTCACCCACTCTCGTTCCATCCTCTTTCCAGAGCTCTACCGAGCTCGCTCCTAATTAGCCTGGCAGAGCTCGGTCGTCACAGGGAAGTCCTTGAAGTTGGAGCTTTCCACAAAGCTAAACCACTAAATCCCAGGGCCGCCAGCCTGTCTTCACAGCTTCTCCAGTCAGCCGGAAGCCCCGCCCACTCCCATACAGAAACCCTTCGGTCCCCCCCATCTCAGACGCCATATCGAGGCGGGCCCAGCCATCCTTTATCTGCCTGCCTCTCTAAGTGCTTCCATCACCCTGATAGGCCTCGTAAAAGCTGCTTAAAGACACAGCTGCTTGGTTTTGACATCACTGACTTCAAAGGCCTCAAATTAGGTGGGGCCGGTCTGGCTGCTGGGGCTGAGTTCAGAGCAATGTTTGGTGCTCCTGGGATGACCCTGTTGGCCTGGGGATCAGTGCGGGAGCCCTCAAGCTTATCAATAAATACACAGAAATGGTTATGAGCATGGGCTCTGGAGCCAAGCAGACCCGGCTCATGTCCTAGTCTGCGGCATGGTAACCGGGCCAGTTGAGCACAGCCTCGAACTTCTGGTCATCAGGGCTCAGCCTCCAAACCCCTTCTCCACAGTGGCAGGAGGCTTCCCAGGAGAGTGGGCGTCTACTGTTTAGTAGGGTTTGCACTGGGCAGATGAGAGTCTGGAGTGGGAGATCCTGACTATAGAGCCACGCAGATTTTCACCAAATGTGCTTAATGCCAATGAATAGTGTATTTAAAACGTTGAAAATGGTAAGTTTACCTTAGGAACAATTTATCTCCATGGTCTTTTGAAGTCGGATTCCACCTCCACCCAAAACAGAATGTCAAGAGTAAGGAAATAAGGCACCCGGGCCCTTCTCAGGCTCTGGCTGAAATGAAGCACAAGCCAAGAGTTGGTCACCTCCTGCCAGCCCTATCTGGTCCTATGCTGAATACACTGGTCGCAGGCACTATTGCTCCCAAAGGTGTCTGTCATACTCTCCAGCTGTGCCTGACTCATGACTGCTAGGTGCGGCCCCTTGGACCCCAGTCCCCTTCTAGCAGCCGTGGGCAAGGCAGTAAGAACAAAAAGGCAAATGAGGAAGGGGGCATTAGGTCATCCTTAGCTTTTCTCCTGAGTTTCACAGAATAGAATTAAGACGCCTTTTGGGCTCACTGCCCAGAGATAAAATAGTGGATGAAAACATTTATTTGTTTCTAAGGCTCTTGCAATCCCAGATGAAAAGCCCACCTTGGTTGCAACTTACTGTGATTTGAGCTGTTCTGAGGCAGCCCCCACCCCCACCCCACCACAGCCCCCCAAACTTGCTCAAGTTTGGGGTAAGAAGCTCCACACTCATTCTGGGGGGGACAAGTGGGACCCCGTCCCAACAGAAACTGAATACACTAAATGAGAATTATCCCTTATTGGCACCAGTGAGTCATAAATAGTCCAGTGGCCCCAGCTGAATCACCCGAGAGAGTACCATGTCAGCATCTCTATATAAACCAGGGTTTGCTAGGGTATTAGCTCACAGCCATAAAAAATTCTGCTGTAGACTAAAGCTTGGCCTAAGGGAATCTCAGTCCAGGAACAGATACGGAAAAGAAAGCCAGGTAACACAGCCCTCAAGCCTCCCAGGGCAAGAGTGCCTGTCACCAGGGTCTCTTAAGGCAGGCTCTGTAGTCCTCAGCAGAGGTCGGTGACTTAGGGCATCATCTGCAGCTGTCTTAATTCAAACTTGGTTCTTTGTTGGTCTTTTTTTTTTAAGCTAAAAGATATGTGCTGCTTTTTTTTAAGCTAAAAGATATGTGAGTGGGTCATCACAGAAGGAGAATGCTCTGTAATTCAGGCCAGAGGTCAGGTCCAACCCCCCTCCCCATCCCCGAGGATGGCAATTCCTTGCTTTGAGAAGCCCCAAGCAAGAACATTTCCTTCCCAAACTTGTATCAAAACTAACCTCCTCAGAGACAGTCTTGGCTAGTGGGAAGGCCTTGCAGAAAAATGAGCTTGCTGCCCTCAGAACTCAGATTGCCAAGACTGTGGCCCAGGGCAGGCCACATATGTTACTGTAGCACCCTCACCCCCCACTAGTACTCCCCAAAGAATGTCTGCTCTAGATCTGATTAAAGAATGGAAAGAGCAAAAGCTCAGTGCTGGAAAGACTTTGACCAAGAGCCTCCCCAAGAAGGCTGGCACGCCAAATATGCTAGAGATCCTGAAAGATAGGGACAGGGTGAAGCAACATCGGTTTGCCAAGTCAGAAGAAGATGCAGCTACTCTGACCCTGCTGCCCTTGGAGCAGAGGCCCCTGAAAAAGAAGTCACCTCTCAGCATCGACTTAACAGCCGAGGCAAAGTGGAGAAGGGAACTCCAAAGCCAGGGTCAGAGGCTGCCTCCGAGCCAGCCCAGTTTGGCCCACATATATTGAAGTCTACAGGGAAAATGAGGCTTCAATGTTCCCAACTCCTAATAGACAGTGTGCCCAGCAAGGAGGGCATCTTCATTCGTATTTCTGCTTTTCTCACCCTAAGTCAGTTGTTTCTTTGAAAATCCCAAACTTACAGAAAAACATAAGTAAAAACAAAAAACATAAAAAACAAAGACTAACTCTGAATTTCACTGCCGAGCAGTTTCCAGTGTTAATTTTCCCCTGCAGGCTTTTATTTATATTTAAGTATAACCAAGTGAAATTCAATCTAATAAAATTTTCATTATGACAATAAAAAAAGATAAAAAAAGATAAGTCCCTGAGTGTCCCCATTAGACATATGTGCCATATACAGGAGAAGAGGAAAACACTAAAATCAAATCATATCCATTAACTGATGTGTACACGCCACTGTCCCTGGGCCACTGGATATGAATTAACAGCAGTTGGGAAAGAAGAATGAATGGCAGTTATGTTGGCTAAAACACCACGGTGGACTTTCCCACTTCACATTATTTCTGTATTAGACTGACTCCCCTTGTTAGACATTAGTCCTTTATATCATAATATTTCAGCAGCATTGCTGTAGGTCATAAGGTTGGAATTTGCCCACATCCCCAACCGAGGTTTTCTTTAGAAACTCCCGTACTCATCTTATCCTATCACACAGGGTTAAAGAGCAACGTCAAGACAGAAAGAGGCGTTTGAGTGCAGCACCAAAAGAGGAGAAGGGAGGGGCAGGGGGAGGGGAGGGGAAGGGACGGGAAGAAGGAGGGTGGAGGAGAGAGAAGAGAGGGGAGAGTAGAGATGGGAGAAGAGAGGAGGGGAAGGAGGAGAGTGGAGAGGAGGGGGAGAGGCAGGAATGAGAGGAGAAGGGAAGGGAGGAGGTGGGAGGGGAGAGGAGGGGAGAGAGGAGGAGGGGATAGAAGATGGCTAGTGGGTGAAGTGCTCGCTGCACTTCAAGACTGATGACCTGATGTGGATCTCCAGAATCCATGTACAAGCTGGGGGCATGGTGGTGCCGGCCTGGAACCTGGCTCTGAGAGGCAGAGACAGCTGGGTCTGGGGGCTTGCTGACTGGCCATTCTAGCTTCAAAGAGTAAACTCCAAGTTTAGTGAAGACCCGCCCTCAACAAATAAGGTTGAAACGCAATCAAGTGCCAACCTCTGACCTCCACATGTACCCACATGGCCAAAACCTTCACACACACACACACACACACACACACACACACACGTACATTTTTAAATTTGCTCATGACTTCCTGAAGAAAGCTATGGTGGAATAACCTCATATTAACTGATTCTGAGAGTCTTGGGGATGGGAAGGGAGGTGGACAGAGGGATTCTTTTACAAACTATCCCTTCCTCCCTTCTTTCCTTCCTGTTTTCTTTCTTAAAACAGGGTCTAGAGAGCCTAGAGCTCTCTGTGCGAACCAGGCTGTCCTCCTGCCTCTGCCTCCAAAGTAGTGGGATTAAAGGCATGTGCCACCATGCTTGTGACATTTCCTTTATAGACTTCGATGCTACTTTGTTTTTAAAATATAAAACATATCACTTTATAATATTCTAAGTAGAAAAAAATCTTTACCCCAAAATATAAAGTTCACTGGAAGAAGGGAAGAGGTATAGATACTCAGGACAAGCTTAATCAATACGCAGACTAATCAATGGCCACTGTGAAATGGTTCAAGAACAGCATTGCTGGGCGGTGGTGGCGCACACCTTTAATTCCAGCACACGGGAGGCAGAGGCAGGTGGATCTCTGTGAGTTCTAGGCCAGTCTGGTCTACAGAGCAAATGCCAGGACAGGCTCCGGAGCTACACACAGAAACCCTGTCTCGAAAAACAAATAAACAAAAACAAACAAGAAAGGAAGGAACGAAGGAAGGAAGGAAGGAAGGAAGGAAGGAAGGAAGGAAGGAAGAAGGTAGGAAAGAAAGGAAGAAGAAAAGAAAAAAATAGAAAGAAAAAAGAAAACACACAGTCCTTTACCCAGGATGAGTAGAGGGTAGGTGGGTGCAAAATACCCAACATCCTTAGAGACCAGTTAGGAAATCCACACAAGTGTAGAAGTAGATAAAATCTGAACGTTTGGGGGTGGGGCTTCCTGGTGGGGGCATCCCAAGCTGGACCAGGGCAGTGCAAGAGGAGACCACAACATCAACGAAGGGTGCTGGATGTGAAGTTACCTGGTAAGGAGCGATGGAGACTCGAGGAAAGAAGGCAGCAGCAGGAAGTTCTCAGCAATGCTTCAGCCTGTGGAACCTTCTGGTCTTCAGAGGGTGTGGAGGTGAAAGGGGAGTTAGCTCATCAATACTGAGTCACATCTGAAGAAAACCAGCTTCCTTTCCCTTCAGGGTGGCCTTGGTCTCCCAGGGGACTTCACAACCAAGCTGTTCTCAGTTCCAGGACTTGGGAGTCCTAGGTACAGGCCTGTGAAGGCTCATCTCTGGGTCACTCTGCAGCTCCTAAAACCATGCCCGCCTCTCTGTCATGCCGCTACAAACACGCAGTCTGTCTTTCTGACTGTCCCGGAAGGCAGCAGCCACCTCAGTGAGGTGAAGCAAGTTCTCTCTGTTCGTTCAAGTTGGTTTCCGCGGCAGCGTCTCTCATTCTCTACTTTGACCCCGGGGTGAAGCAGCAGGCAGGACGCATTGCCAAGTAAGTCTTGGGAAGCAAAGTTTGGACTTTGGGCATTACGAGGCTGATAAACAGTGGTTTGCCTTGAGATTCCAGGAGAATAAAGCACCCATACTATCTTCCTCAGGCAGCATTTGGGCAAAGAGGGCATTGAGCGTGTCCATTTCTACAGGGAAGAAAACAACCAGCTTGTAAATTACTGTTATCAGAGGCACAGAGAGTAATTGGTTTCACCTGTGGTTTCTGAGGACTGTGGTGTTCCCACAAATCCTTCCTTTGTCAAAAGGGTAACACTCCATAGGTCTAGAGCTCAGACAAGTCTTGATAAAGCTTGCATTCTAGACTACATGGGCACAGTAAAGCCAGCTCTGGAGAGAGACACACCCAGCCCTCAGAATGCTCATCCTTGTCAAGAAAGCGGACAGGCCTGCTTGATGTGGCTCACAAGCACTCCCAGGAGCCTCACGTCCCTGCTCCTGGCCTTCAGTCTACACCTATAAGGATTCACTTTGCTCTGCTCACTTTACAGATACCATCCTAAAAGGATGTGGGCAGGACAGAGCTCGCAGACGCACACAAGCCCTCATTGCGGCTGTGCTGCTAACTCAGCCCTCAACCCTTAAAGCAGGTTTGACTTCTTTCTTGGTCTCACAACTGCCGCCCAAACTACCTTCTCCAGAGGAACCCACATATCACCCCAGCTTCTTCTTCGGGAGCAGTTCCTAGAGCCAAAAGGCCTGGTTCTCTTCCTCAGCACCAACATTCCTTGTTTTATGAAATCTTTGCTTTCTGCTCACAAGAGCTAAAAACCCTTCAGGGAACGCCCCTTGTAAGCCAGGGTCGGGGTACAGCAGTGAGGGAAACAGAGCCCTGCCCTGGTGGGATTTAATTTTTTGCATAACTGGCAAAATCAAGTTCATTCATAGATATCTAGCTTAAGACTGAGCAAGGCTGTGGAGGGCCAGGATGGGTAGCCGTGGGGTTGACAGGGTATTCTGTGAAGTCCTTTCCTGTGGGAAGGTTACGGCTCTTAAGTGTTGGGGGCGAGAGTGACGAGTTCATCTGTAATGGGTTTATTTCTCACCCTGTTCACTTTTATTACAGTCCTGTTCCCTCTGCCCACGAGATTCTAACTTCAACAGAAGCGTATTTGGGTAATCTGATATAAACTAAATTTAAACTTTGACCTCCAACAATAAAATTGCTACTTTCCCTCTCTGAAGACCAGGAATGCAGATGAAGGGCCTGCTAGCTTCACTTTCTGGGTTTCTACCCGCCATCTAACACAATTCTAAGCTTTGCTTGGAACCATCTGGGGACAGGTCAGGCCTGCGGTGGGCAGCTAGCCCAGAGCCCTTCTCACTTGTAGAGAAGTCACACACTTCTCTCTGGTTCTTGCAGCCTAGCTTCTGCTGCGTGGTACTGCTGCTCAGGGCCAAGCTAGAGCCGAAAACACAAAATCCACCCACTGCCTTCCACTGTACGAAAATCTGTGCTGACTCCCATTTTGCAAGAACCGCTTTAATCCCCACTGCGGGTCAAGGTTAAGTGTGGGCTTACTCCAATCTGCCCCACGTCATGTTCTAATTCCTATAGGTTATCTGACTTGGAAACGAAGGCAGACGGTTGCAGGTCCACGTGGGGCTGGCTGGCTGCAGCCAAGACCACTGCCTTCTTCTGTGCCTCCAACAGCTGCCTCGCCTGCCACTGTTCATCCGCCATTTCCCAGACTCTGAGCACGGCCTTCACACTGCTCAGGTTTCTAGCGACAAAATTAAAGCCTCGCTTTTAATATATTTTTTTTTCTAAAGAGAGAAATTAAATGTCACAGTCTGGACCAGAATAAGCCACCGAGCGTTCAGATCCAGGGGTGCCCTGCATTAATAACCATTCACCGAGGAAGCATTTCCTGTTTATACATGGAGCTAATGAGAATCCATCATGCCTGTCAAATACACTGAACAGCAAATTCAAATGTCAAACCAAATGTAAGAGGTCACACATTTCCTTTGCTAACTAAAAGTGTAATTCATAAATATTATTGCTACCAAACTCTCCATCTACATCATTTGTTTAGAAATATGCACATGTAATATAAATTGTGATCAAGTTAAATGGGTATATTATTTCCTGTTTTAAGGGCTAACAGCAGCATGAATTATGCTTTACTGCGAAGAAGGCTTGAGTCATCAGCAGCTCTGCCCAAGCACAGCCGCGCATTTTACACCCCCAGGTTGAGGCCTGCACATCCATTCATAAATACTTTACATTACCCGGCTCTGCAGATAACTTTCACTTCTTCAGCTGCCTTATAAAACAGCTCTTACTGCTGCAAAGGTCAGCTAAATGGACGTAAGCTTTGGACCTCACTACGCTTAAAAACAAAAGTAAAAAACAGAACAGCTTTACAAAAGTGAGGGTCTTCAGTTCTGCCTGCAAGCCCGACTCCAGAATCCCAAGCAGACTGACGTTTCGCATCTGCGCATGGGTGGTGAGACGTGACAGTTGGAACAGCCACGCAAGCCCTGGGAAGGAGCTACAGAGCTAGGGAGCACAATTTCATTCCGTTTTATCTACCGTGCTCAGTCTGAAAAGAGAAGACATGTGTACATGTCACTGTTTATACTGTTTTAGAACGTAAGGCTTTCCAGAGGGCACAGGGAAAGCAGAGCAAACAGAAGTAGGCTTTCATCTAAAACCCAAGAGTGACAAATAGAACCTGCCAGACAGGGACATGGAAGGACAGCATCAAAGCTGACTGACTATTGCTGGCCATGCTCTGGCCGTTCAAGAAAGGAGTACAGACTCACTCCCCAGTCAACGAAAATTCCCACCAGTGACCAAATAAACATAAACACACGGTTAAGCCCTACTCTTCCAGGCTGAGTCTGATGGAGCTGTTCCTACAGGCAGGCTGGGAACTTAGCCCCCAGTTACAGCACAGTGGAGCCTTGCCCGACCCATAGCCAGGGAAGCCAGAGACCTCATGCCACCACATCCAAGGACCCTTGAGCCGAGCCAGGAGGAGAGGGTGGGCAAGAGGGTCCCGAGGAAGCCTGACTCGTCATTAGTTCTGAATCTTTGCAAACCTTCCAATAGGAGCCTTTGGGACACCGTCGTGGCAGATGATTGTGCAACCAAAGTGTCTTTGATGTTACAGATCAGGGAGGAGGTTAAGCTGAGCTTCTGCAAGAGATAACCAAGACAACTCCCAGCTTTTGAAGTCTGGCGATGACTATTTCAGGGACTCCAGTTTCAGAAGATGCCGTTGACAGACAACAGCAGTGCTTGTTCGTGTGGACATCACAGGGCAGGGGTGGCCTGTTTCTCTCCTGCCCAGTGACTTCCCCAAAGGACCTGAGGTCAGTTCGAGACCGGTGCAGCTGCAAGACAGGTTGAGAGTACACGGCTCCCACTGAATGCTTTCAGTTTGCTTTCTTTCAATGGGTTTTTCATGGCATTTTCTCCCTGTCATAAGCTAATTTGGGGGATGAAGAGGTGGCTTAGCAGTTAAGAGCACTTGTTCTTGCAGAAAACTTGGGCTCAATTTCCAGCCCCTACGTGGCAATTCACAACCATCTGTGACTCTAGTTCCAAGGGATCTGACACCCTCTCTGGCCGCCACAGGCACTGCATACACCTGATGCACGCATGTACACAGATGTAGGCAAACACTCATGCATGTAAAACAAACATAAATAGGTCATTTTTAAAAAGCTAATGCTATATCATTGAGTCATCTGAAATGGTGTACCATACATTTGTTACCTATGTTTGGAAGGTCAGGAGAAGATAATGACCTTTATATCACTTTTTTATTATGGAAATTGACGTAAGATGGATGCCCTGGCTTTGTCTGTGTGCTTGCTTTTGCAGTGCTGGGGACAAGGCACATGGCCTTGCACGTGCTCGGCAAGGGCCCTCTCACTGGCCTGTCTCTGGTCCTCTGTTCAGTTTTAATGAACATACGAAAACACAAGACAGCATCTCACATCGGCTTTTCAAACTCCCCTAGAAATCAGCCTTGAGTTGATTTCTGCCACCACACACCAACGTCCCTCACTTAGCCTTTCTTTTAGGTAACTTAGTTTTTAAAATCCAGCTTTACTTACATGCCTGGCAGTCATCCATGGCATTGCATAGCTAACATATTCTACCATATGTGTATGCTGCTGCCTGACCAGGCCCTGATGAGCTTATGTATTCTTCACCGATGGACACCTGACTTTTGCTTTTTTTATTCTGTCATTGATTTGGGAGGGCTTTTTAATTATCATTTTTTATTTGTTGTGCTAGAGATCAAACCCAAAGCCTTGGCCACCCTAGGGCAACTTCTCTAACATTGAATTACAACCCCAGCCCTTTGATTTTTGAAGGTAAGTCTCTTGGTGTATGGGTAGCCCAGGTTAGCCTAGAATTTACTGTGCAGCCCCAGATTTGTCCTTAAACTCTCAGTTCTCCATCTTTCTGCCTCCTACGTGCTAGGATGACAGACATGTAGCACCACGCTTGACCCACTCCTAGAATGTTGTGAATATACTTATTCAAGGATTTTTAAGGAAACTTATTTTTATTTCTCTGAGGTTAATACCTAGGATTAGAATTTCTGGGTCACAGGATATATGTATTTTTAACTTTTAAGAAAATGCCGGTTTCCCTGGGTTGTCATACCACATTACACTCCAGCCAGTAATGCACAAGCATCTGGTTCTTCCAGACACCGCCTCACAGCCAGGGTCAAGTCTTCTCACCTCAACGTTGTGCCAGTGTCCAGCGGTGACTCACTGTGATTGGACTTCCTGCTTCCCGATCTAATGATGTCAAGCACTTTTTCATGTGCTGCTATGTTTATGCTTGTTCTGAAGGGTCCGTGTGGAAGCCTGGCCTTCAGAGAGGCGGTGGGAGAGGAGGTAGAACCTGTTAGCGGTAGCGCCAAGTGGGTCATAGTGAAGTCACTGGAACCTTGTCCTCAGATGGGCCTGGTACTGGCCTCACTGAGTGAGCGAGCTGTGCTCTGGGACTGAGTTCCTCCAAAGGACCACGTCTAACTTCCTGTCTGACCGCATTCACACATGTACTCTCCCACATGTACATGTTCCTGCCATGATGATTCTCTCATCATCTGATACCACCAAAGGGGCCCTCACCAGACACTAAGCCCTCACCAGACACTTTTCAGGTATCTTCCAGCCTCCCAAACTGTGAGCTGCTGAGGCTTCCTTCCCTCAGAAGGGCCTGGCTTCATACTTTTGATTCCTAGGCATCTGTACATGATATGTGGGCTTACTAGCCGTTTGTACATCATCTGTGGGCTTACTAGCCATTTGTACATCATCGGGCTTACTAGCCATTTATACATCATCCGTGGGCTTACTAGCCATTTGTACATCATCTTTTATGAAGTTTCTATTCAAATCATTTCACTCACTTTTAATTGGATGTTTGTTATTTATTTAAATTTTAAAATCTTTCATATATTCTAAATGGAAGTCTTTTGTCAGGTATACCTGTTGGCAAATTTGTGGCTTAGCGATGAACGTTCTTAGCAGTGTCTGTTGATCAGGGATGTCTAATTGTGATAGTTTATCCAGCTCTTTCAGATGGCCAGAACTTTGTATAACCTCTCTAGGAAGCCTTCCACCCTGTCTTTTCTAACAATTTTATTATTTCAGATCAGTGCACCGACTCACACTAAACTGACTTTATATATGGTTAGAAATAGGAACATACATAAATATCCATTTTTTTAATAGATAGTCAGCTGTACTTGGAGCATTTCTTCAAGTTATTCTTTCTCTATTGACCTAGCTTGCTTTTCTGCTGCTGTGATAGAAACACTGATCAAAACACAACTTGGGGAGGGCAGGGTTTTTACCCTTTCAAGTCTCAGGTCCGTCACTGAGGGAAGCCAAAGCAGAACTAAAGCACGGCAGATCCTGGAGCAAAGACCATGGAGAACACTGTTTACCGACTCACTCCCCACAGCTTGTCCAGCTTACTTAAACCACGCAGGACCTGCTGCCCAGGGACAGCTCTCTGCCTAGAGGGCTGGGCCCTCCCATACCAATCATTACTCAAGAAAACAATAAAAAGACTTGCCCATAGGGCAGTTTGGATGGAGACGACTCTTCAACTGAGATCCCCTCCTCCTCCCAGATATGTTTACGTTTATAGAAAGTTGACAAAAAAACAACCAAACTCAACTTGGCTGAGTCTTCCAGTTCAAGAACACTGTACAGCTCTTCCATTTGCCTGATCTTCTTTAGTTTCCTCAGAAATAATTTATAGTCCTAGTCACACATCTTTTATTAGATTCGATCCATAAACACTTCAATGTTTATATTTAATACATTTTAATATTATTTTAAAATTCATATTGTTAAATGTTCATTGCCAATGCTCTGAATTATAGCTGATATGCCATCTTTTAATTATTAATGAATTTAAAACATTTTGTAACTCCCTCTGTGACTTCTTTGACCCATGATGTTGTCTTTGGTGTGTGCCATTTAATTGCCAAGATCTAGAATCGTTTCCTAGGCATTTTCTCACTATTGGTTTCTACCTTAATTCCATTGTGGTCAGAAAATATATGTATGCATTCAGTCCTTAGCAATGCTGAGATGTATTTATGGGCTACTTCACGTTTGGTTCCTAGTACCACCCGTGTTCGCTGGAGAAACGTGTGCTGTTTATTGGGAGGTCTGGCTTCTAATTGTCATAGAGCTCAAGTTATTGGAAAGTCATATAATGTTACCGAATCTGCGTCAGTTCTTCATCGTCACAACAAACACCTGAGAGAAACAATTCAAAATAAGAAAAACTTATTTTGGCTCATGGTCTCAGAGATTTCAGTTCAAGACTGACTTGATTCCATTGCTTCCGGTCTGAAGCCAGGAAGCGTGTCATGGACATTGCAGTATGGTGTACTACACAGCAAGACATAGCCACCGTGCGTCAGACACACAGCAGGCTGGACACACAGCCACTATGGGTTAGACACACAACCACCATGGGTTAAACACACAGCAGGCCAGATACACAGCCACCATGGGTTAGACACACAGTAGGCTGTACATGCAGTCACCAAGGGCACTCAGCAGGCAAAGCAAGTAGTGTTTTATATGTGCGCAATTTTGTTTCTCACCACTCAATGAACGACGTGCTGGTTACTAGGTGAGGAAATGCATGCTTGGGGAAATTAAATGACATGGCTAAACCACAGGACCATTACCCAGGGAAATTAAGACTTGACCCCAAGCAGTGTGGGTGCTGGAAACCACACTCAACCTACATGTCTTAGGGAGGGGAGTGGGAGTGGGCATTACAATTTCCTTAAGCTGAGCTATCTTTCAGTGATGATCGGGCATCTGAATTTGGACCAGCTCATGTGTCTCTCTGTACATCCAAGCCCTGAGTAACACAAGCACCCCCACTCCCACATACCCCACTCCCACCCCCATATGATTCTTCCATGACAAACTTCGCCTCCCATATTTTATGTCCCCAGATGCCCTGACATCATTCTGTACTTAGGAAGAAGCCTTTCCCCAGGGCATGCACCAGACTCAGGACCAAGACCGGATAAGGGCACACAGTGAGGAAGACAAGATACACCTGTAAGCAGGACCAGGATGAAGGTAAGAAGACTGACTGACTGCCCAGGAAAGTTTCACCAGTGCCCTGTCTGTAGGAGAGCAGGAGAGCCGCAATGCACTATGGGCCAGCAGCTACCAAAGCTACAGAACAATGCACTATGGGTCAGCAGCTACCAGAGCTGCAGAACAAGCTTGTGGTCTTGAGGGAAACATCACCTACTCCACTTGGAATTCAACAGCAGTCCTTCCCAGACATGTGGTCTCAAATGGAGCTTGGCCTTCTTCAAACGACCCTAGTCGTTCAAAGCAAGATTCTCTTCAATCATTTGTAGAAGGACAAATACTGCTCATCGAGGACCAGAGATCAAACACACCTAATCTCCTCTATCATGGGCAGCTACTCCCCGGAGTCTGAGAATGTGCCTGGTGCTGCTTCCTGTTCGGCCTGGCCATCCCTTCCTTAGGTACCTGAGATCCTAGAGAAGCAGAAATGTGGTTTTACTTATACAAGTCTCTATCTCGGGCAGATGGACGGGATGATAACCAGCAGTCCAATCAGCTCCTGCTCCGATGGCCGCCACAGGCTATTTTGGAATTCGTTCCTGGGATAGCTGCGGTTGCTTTCTTTAAAGGGGGATCAAAACATTGAAATGCATCCAAGAGTTTTGCTCAGTAACCCAAGAGCAGATGCCATTCATTAACAGGAAATGCACAAGGTACTTCCCTGACGTTCTTAAGATTCCCTCAGCATTCCTCAGGAGGAAGTGGGTCCCTTGACTGCTGGTCCTCCTCTTACAGGATGGCTTGTGTCACAGGCTAGCCCTTCTGAGATGACAATTTAGGTCACATGGATAGAAGCTCACCTCTAGGAACAAGAAAAATTAGGCTTTTTGTTTTGTTTTGTTTTGTTTCCGTTTGGGTAACCAGCAAAGGAACAGTATATTCTGGGCTCTTAAGGCTAAGGTGGGCTCGGAACATTTAGAGAAAGGCCATTTTGGAACACTGAAGATGAAAGGGGTTGGGGTCCAGGACACTTGACATGGCACAGGGCCATGTGTGTGACCTGCTTGTGTCCCTATTTTTGCTGCTGCTAACTGGCACACTGGCCCGGTCACTTTCTTCCCCGTCATGTCCTGTCACATGGTGATCTCAGCTACCCTAAGAGCCTCCTAGGTCAGAGACCAGAGGTTACCACACAGCACCACACACGCTCAGGGAATATTTGTTGAATGAATCAATAAATAAGTAGACAACCAAACGGGCATCCCTGGGAGTGGGAGGGGACCCCAGAGGCCAGTGCCTGCTCACCCTATCTCCATGGGGTGAAGGATCGTCCCACCCCCCTCCACTGAAGTAAGCAATGGAATTGCAATGTGCCTCCCAGGGGGAAGCCAGGATCTGGAGGATCAAACACTTTATGGGTCGGCCAGCCAGGCAGGTTCCCAAACAGAACTCCTCAGGAGGAGGCAGAAACTGCTCAGCGGCCTCTCCCTCTGCCTCTGCTTCCTTTAGCTGCCACAGGCCTGTTCCTGCTTCCTTTCTTTTTCTGTGATAAAGCAATCTGAGCAAGAAAGGACTTATTTGGCTCATTTCAAGCCACAGTTTTTCACCGAGGGAAATCAAGATGGGAACTCAAATAGGAACTTGAAGCAGAAACCATGGAGGGATGCTGCTTGCTGGCTGGCTCTCTGACTTTCTTACAGGTTGATCCTCAGCTAGCTTTTACATATGTCCCCAGACCACCTGCCCAGGGAATGGTGCTACCAAGAGTGGGCTGAGCCTTCCTATGTCAACTAACAACCAAGACAGTGCCCCCCCCCCCCCCCCCGCCCACAGACATGCCCACGGGTTTCAGTTTAGGCAGCCTTTCCCTTAAGACTCTCTTCTAAGGTGACTCCAGTCTGTGGAGCTGACGGTTAGCGCTAACTGGGACAATGGCTAAGCTATGGCAAGCTCACAGCGTGGCTGGAAACAAAGGAGTGCTGTCATAACAAGCTCATTAACATACACTCAGGACTCTAATGGGTGAGTGGAGGGGCTGAACAGCAATGGGAAGAAACTGCATTCTCGACGCTGGAACATTCTAGCCTAAGACGCAAGGGGTGGGCATAAGGAACTGGCTAGACCAAAGGGGCCTAGAGCTCTCACAATAAGGCAGCCTGCCTGGATCTCTGGGCCGACACCAAGGCCTCAGTCAAGAGATTAATCCATGGAAATGAGGTTGGTGGGGAAACTGGGGAACCCTATGCAGGCTCTGTAGCTGAAGACAGGAGGACAAGGCCACTGTCACTATGTTGTTACTGAAAGAGCAGCGTCAACACACCTAGCATCTCACAATTGCACACCCTCTTACTAGGAGACTCAGTCTGACTTACAGCCGTATTCCACCAGGTGCCTGGACTCAGCCTTTATCACACAGCAAGTAGGAAGGCTGGCTGCCAGACACTGTCATTCACTGCTGTGCCCACAGACCTTGGGACACATGTTGATTCCTCCCCTAACAGCCAGCCCTTGACTTTGCTCTTGCCCCAGTGTTTTCTTATTTGATGTCTGTCCTACTATAGCATGTATATTTCTAATCCACTTCTGATCCTTTGTGCAAAATGGGGCACAAATTAAAAGCGAAAGGGGACACCGGCAATGAAGGAGCGGAGCCGTGGAAGCAGCGTTCCCGCAGCTTCAGTAGCAGAACGGCTCTGCTGACCTCTCTGGCCCCATCCACCTCCGCAAAGGCGCTGGTGGTGAAGTTCAGGTTTGTCGTTAGGAGGCCTTGCTACCAGGCTGCTCCCCAGATTGTGTTACTTCGGGCCCCATGGAGAGGTTGCCTAGCAACACCTACCAGCTTCATGCCTCTAAATCCCTCATTTGTGTCTTACATGCAAGCAGCACACTGTTCCCTGACCCCGGTCAGCAGCTTGCCTTCCCACACCTCTCCTTAGAGCAGGGCTGAGCCTCTGCCCTGGGCAGGTGGAGGCAGGAGCTCGGACCTTGCTTTACTCCTGACCAAGATTTCAGGCTGTTGAGCATGAGTGGAGACAGACAGACAGACAGACACCTTCAAGCTTCGGGAGCTGCTCTGCCTGTGCTTGGGGGGGGGAGGGGGAGATAGCCCAGAGAGGAAAGGAGAGGAAAGGGGGAGAAGGTAGCTGAAGCTTAAAACCCGAACAGCCATTCCAGCACATGCCTCCTTAGAGACTTCAGCCCTTGTCAGGTAATGTTTCATCCAGAAGGGTCAAAAACATACAAGCAAGTAAACAAACGATGGTGTGCTTAAGATGGGTCTAAATGGTAGGAAAAATAAACATGGTGTTTTAAAACAAGATTGTGTTACCTATCTGTGGAAGCAAAGAGACTAGAAGCTTTGTGTGTGATAAGGATGGCTTTGTGATATGCATATTTCTCCAGAGCTTCAGGAAGCTGAGGGGCTGGGAGTGGGGCTGGGGATGAGGGTAGGGGTAGGGCAGGGGTGGGGCTGAGGTGGGGTTAAGGGTAGAGGTGGGGTTGGGGTGGGGCTGGGAATGAGGTTAGGGGTGGGGTAGGGGTAGGTCTGGGGGGATGAGGGTAGGGGTAGGGTGGAACTGGGGGGTAGGGGTGGGAGTAGGGTGGTTTGGTATGGGACTAGGTGGGGAGAACCCCAATCACCTAGAGCAGACCCAGGTGTAGACAGGTTCTTGTACTTTTCTTCTGGTGTAAGGACTTGACCATGTTACCACCTTGCTGCCAGGACTCCAAAATCACCCTGCTCCATCAGGTGTTTTCCAGCTTAACTCAGACATCATCAGAGACAAGGGCATTAAAGAAAAGTGTCCCTTCTCCTGTCAAATGGAGAGGAGAATATTCTTTCTCATACTGAGCCTAAAGTTAGTCAGCGCCATCTGGCCTGTGTCTCCAAGGCAAAAGCTAACATTCTAAACATGACACACACAGAAAGTGAGAGTCATCTTAGCTCCTTATGACGAAATCTATTTTCAATAATAAAATGAAGAACAGACAAGGAGAAAAGGTCAAACCAAGAAACTCTGGAGTTTTGCTCTCCAGTATAACTGCCTAGTCACTTAGGTCTAATTACATTAAAATTTAATTAAACCTAAATAGAATTTAAAATTAAGCCCTTTTGCTCACCAGCTTTGTAGCATCGATTTCAAAAGCTGAAGTGACATGTATGGATAGTGGTCATCAGACCAGATACTTAGAAGTTTCCGCTGGCTGGGCAATATTATTCTGGAACATGCCATGAAAGGTCTGGGGTTCTGCTCCCAAATGATGAAGTCTAGTGGCAGGCTCTGTTAGATGCCTATGTGTCCCTGACTGTCGTTCTAACCTGGGTCAAGTCTCCAGTCTGAGAAAACTCGACAGCCAAGGTGCAAGCTGGACTTGTCCCAGTATTAATTCTCCCATTCTGAAGTGAGAAGGAACCTTACAATCCATCTCTTAGAAGACAAATATTCCCGTGATGTTCTGGGGCATAGTGAGCAGACTTCCCCCAATAAAACGTACAGTTACCCAGGGCTTGTGAATGTGGAAGTTTTACAAACAATTCTTTACAAAAGTAGTTCAGTGAAAGCTCCTGAGATCCGCACCATGTTGATGTATACAGTTGTCCTAGGTCTTCAGAGCTAGACCATGCAGATGCATATAGTTGTCCCAGGTCTTGAGATTCAGACAATGCTGATGTATACAGTTGTCCCAGATTTTGAGATTCAGACCATGCTGATGCATACAGTTGTCCCAGGTCTTGAGAACTAGACCATGCTACATATATGGTTGTTCTTATGTCCAATGACAAGTGTCTTCATAAGAGGGAAAGACAGAGTGTGGGGCTATAACATAGAGACAGAGCTGAAGCTATGTAACTAGGAGTCAAGGATGGCCAGCAGCCATAGTGAGCCTGGGGCAGATGCTTGTCCGGAGCTTCCAGAAAGCCTACCCCTGCCAACACTTCAATTTTGACTTCTGAAACCCAGACAAGGGAAGAAGAAATCTTTGTTGTCCTTCTGGCAAATTCCTAGGAAACCCATATAAGATGTTAACGGTAAAAGGTGATTGAATGAGTTTCCTTCCCGTGCAGATGTGTCACCATCTGGCCGATCTGCGGTCTTAGGTTCCACAGCAGGTGAGTTTTGTGACCACAGCTACTGTATCTGTGTGTGCCAAGGGGATGCTCCTGTGAGGAGTGGCAGAATGGATAGTTCGGGCACCATGAGGCTTCCTCTGTTCCCCTCTAGCCCTGCGCTAGAGGAGGCTGCAGTAACCCACCCAGGCCCCCCAAGGCCCTTGTCTCCTCATGACTCCCTCCTCTACACCATCCTCAGGAGCATGCACACTCCATCTCTCCTCCTCCTGCTGGCCTCTTTACAATTCTTACTCCAAAATTTACCTCAAAACCCACCTCCTTCCACAATCTCCTCAGATCATCCATTCCGTGGGACAGCCTTATGCCAGGGCAATGATCCTGCATTCTAGGCTTGTTCCAGCCATGCTTTCACTGTGAGACACCCCCGGAACCTCTACCTCTCTGAGGCCTCAGTATCCCTATCTGCAGCATGACAATTGAGGCTGCCATCCAGCTCCTGTAAATGAAGTAAGCTTACTAATCTGCACTATTCACCCTTTTCCCTTGACATATAATAGTGTTAATAATAACAATAGCAAGAACTCACAACTGCAAGGAAGTTCAGGATATAAAATGAAGTTCATGCTATTCAGTGTGAACAAGCATGATCACACCAAACTGATGTTGAAGGACAGGCAAGAGAAGATGCCTTCGAGCCCAGCACGAGATTCCAGAAGCCCATCCTCTTGGCCACATCTGGCTCTGACCTTACCATATCTCCACTGCTTGGTAAACATGCAGAAGGGACAGCAAAGAACCAACAAAAGGAGACCACATTTAGCAGGTCTTGAGATTTGAATGAGACCCTCCTAGGCCCAGGGCTTTTGAAAGGGAACAGCGTTCCAAATCTCAGGGCCGCCATCCACCAGCAGACCCAGGTACCGATGCCAGTCGACCATGCCAAAGCACCTGATTTTCCATGCCTGCTCTCTTGACTGAGCACTCTGGAGCCAAGGTCTATGGGGAAGTCACAAGCCACAGAACCAACAGGACTAACCCCAATGTCAACACTGGCTGGGTGTCAGGGAGCCACTGGGCTCCTCGTGAGTCTTTTGGGATGACCACTGTCTTCCACGTTGGGCTGCCTACCTAGGTGGCCACATTTCATTGTCAGTGGCGATCTTCAGTAGCCTGAAGAAGGCATGTAAGAAGAGCACACCTAGCTACAGAGGACAGAATGTCTGTCTGTCCCTGTCCTTCACACCATGAAAACAAAGGTCCCTTATGCCACCCCACCATTCTGGCACTGGGGTTCAGGGCTTGCAGTCATCTCTGAAAGATTCAGTCACTCTGGTCACAGGAAACTTCTAGAACTTTCTGGATGGGAGGATTTCACCCCCTTTTTCCTATACAAGATGGCAGACTTCCATTCTTCTTCCAACACAAGATAGTGGCCCTTCACCCCCTGCAGTCCCAGACCCCAGCTGGCATGCCGAGATGAAGATCTGGAGTCCCCTTAGGCAACCCCTGCTTAAAGATTCCATTCTGATAGCAGGCCTTCCAAACCCTGGCCCTCCTCCAAGAACAGAACTGTGACCTGGCCCTTTTCAGGGTTACTCTGATTCAGACCTTGACCACCTTTGCAACAGAGTGCCTTTCTCAGGTGACAAATCTCACGCTCTTGTCTCACAGACACTAAGAAAAGCTCCTGCCACTTGGCACTCCTGACCCTCCATGCCCCTCAAGCTTCACATACTGTGACCTGGCTCCAGATGCAGACAGACAACTAGAAAGAGGGCCGGATGGTCGATGACTTTCACAGGCAGTGATGTCTGCCTAGGCCCTCCCTCGAACGCCAGAAAAAGAGGGGCCCAGGAAGTAACAAATGGGTCATGGTGGGGGCCAATTACACATGCTAATGACAAATCCGTGCTGGGCCAGGAGTCACCCAGATGGAAGAGGAGATTTATGGCCCAAACCTGATTTCTCAGAATCCGGCGAACTGAGGGACGGAGAAGCAAAACCTGACAGAACGCTCCCCAGGTCTCACGGGGAGCCCGTGTGTGTTTGAGGGCTTTGGCCCGCCTGCTTGCTGTACTTTATTGCTGGCAGAGAGATGGGAAATTTATTGCTTTACAAATCATACCATCCACAGCATAAATGAACTGTCTGGCTGCGGCACGCTCGAACCCAGATGATTTGCAAAATGTCTAATGGTAAGCGGGGTTACGCTATCTGCTTACGGGCGCTGGGACAAAGGCAAACCGTGACGTGGAGTATCTGCGCAGTGTAACTGGAGATCGGCAAATTGGCTGTGACTCACAAATGTTGGTTCAGCAGCATTACATAACTCAGTACGCGCCATCAGGGACTCGGAGAATGTCGAGCTGGCCCTGACAAGGCTGCAGATGACAAGCAGGGCACCACCAGCAGGTTTGGGGGCCCGAGGTCATGGCCAGGCCGAGTTCCACCCTGGTTAGTCCCAGGGTCTGCTAGCCATCAGGAGGCTGGGCATACCCCAAGGACTGCCACGAACAGCCTTTCTGCCCCAAATTCCCCAAACCTAGGGTGGGGGAGAAGGTGTTGAAATTCTTGACAGGAGTTAGTCAGGGGTCACAGCCTATAGGGTGGCAATGCTTTGCTGGCTGGCCCAGCTGGTGACAGGCTCAGCTCAGTGCCTGGGACTTTGGGTATCACCAGAAAAGAGGTGAAAGCACATAGCATGTACGAAGAAAACTAAACAGGTCATCTCAGCTTCAGGCTCACGCCAGTGGTGGCACAGGACCCACACCCAGGCTGTTCGAGCCTGGCTCTCCTGTGTCTATAACACAGGGACAGTTAGCAATCACCATGTTCACGAAGCCCTCAGAGCACCCTGGGAGATGGGGACGTTCATTCCTATGTTAACTTGAGCAAACAGAAGAGTCAAAGCCCTCAGTCAAGCTCACAGAGGAGGAAGTCCCTGAGCCTAGACACGAGCTCGGAAGATTTTGTTCTGAGGCCCCCAGCGTTTTCCCCTCGGTACTGCCCTTAATCCAGGTGTGATTTTAGGGCCTGTCACCAACTCTCACTGTACCATTTGAGGCAGTAGCATCAGCGAGTGTTCTCTAGATGTTCAGCAATGGGTTAGGGAAAGGCTCCTTAAGAGGAGGCTCTGTGCCTGGTCCCTGGGAGCTCACTGTCAATGATGCCCAAGAGCTTGTGTGGAGCCTCTCCAGGAGGCCAGGGGAGTCTGCAGGGAAGGCAGACAGGCTAGGCTATTCCTTAAGCCAGGCTTTGAAAGACACACTAGGGTCTCAAGGCAAGTTCTTCTGCCAAGGCCCAAACATGTAGTAGAGACCTTGTCTTCAGCACACGGTGCCCATGGTAGATCTAGGACTTAGGTGACTGTCCCAAGGCAGGAGGGGAAGCCAGCAGAACTGGCTATTTACAGACAGGCCGCAGGACCAGCCTTGATAGAAGATTCCGGCTTAGAGTACAGCACTGGGGAAAGCTAACCCTGTATTGATTCTTAACCCGGTGAAGTCTTTAGCCAAAAAGCAAAGAAAGATTTCTGAACATCGATTTTCGACACGAGGAATGGTTTGAAAATGCTTCAATCTATAAAAATAACAAAACTGTTTTAGTGACATTCACAATAGTGAATTTGACCTTGCCACCGGCATTAGAAATTCAAGCTATTTACTGAACACCCACACACACAAACAAGTAAATAAATACCAGTCTCCCTTATTTTGTAAAACACACACTTGGCCCTAGATAGCCTCCCCTCCCCTCCTCCATCCATACATTCACTCACCCACCTGCCTGTTCCACTTACTGCTCCAATATCAGTCTTGGCCCAACAGAAAGAGTCCATGGGATTTTTCAAGCCCATGTGTCTAATGCCAGGTGCAGATTAGGCCCCATGATCTCTGGAGAAGCTTAAATTCAGCTAATGGACTTTTTATAGCATGTAAACGTCGCCTCAGTAAGGAAGCCTGTTAGACACATAAATAGCACACACATGCCTCTGTGGAGTGCAGACGGCAGGAGAGAGACGGCACCCACGGTCCGCACCCGATCCACCACCAGGAGTTAGCATTCTGAGTAGGAGCACCGACTCTCCACTACCAGAGCCTGCCAGCCTCTGACACCGTGTATGGCAGCTGCTGTGGGCGCATTCACAGACAGCCTGGTCTCTAAGAGGAATTCTCAATGCCCTCGAAGCTTGGCCTTGACCTAAACAGGAACCCACAAGCAGAATACCATGGATGCAAACCCAAGCAGCCTGGAGTCCCCATCCCAGCAAAAAGCCAAGGCACTGGGGAAATTCTTTATCTCCAAGGCACACACTGCAGGGGGCATAGGCTCCCTGACACTGTGGGGTCTCTTGTGGGATGATGGCAAGAGGAAAGGAAAACGCAGTTCAGAGTCAGGGTGCAGGGCAGCAGAAGGGAGAATGAGGGACTCAGCACACACACAGGAAACACACCCCTGTTCTCACATCTACACACTCCATTTCCTGAAGCAACCTTACTGGGCTACAGTTGCAGCGGCAGCCACCAGAACCACGATGAGGAAGGTGGACTCTGAAGAACCTCCATGTTCCTTTAATGAGCAAAGCAGTCGCATCATCTGCTCCACAAGTCTCACCATAGTTGAGGACACAAGGACCTGGTTTAAACCTAAGCTCAGTGACTGGACAGCAGGGAATGGAACCCTCTCCGCAGAAAGACTCAGAACGCAGTGTCAGAGGACCCATACATATTGAAAGCCTCAAGTTTATCAAGGACTGGGCATAACACAGCGTCAGGGTACTTGTCTAGCATGTGCAAGGCCCCAGTGTCTCCTCCAGCAAGTGGAGGTGTGTGTATGGCCGGAGATCTGCCAACAGAATTCCTCAACAGGAAACAATCAGGCAGTCAACCATCACCCACCTGCTGTGATACACCGAGACTCATGTGTGCGGCCACAAGAAGTCTTCCCTTCTTCCCTCTCTTCCCCAATTACTACTGGATAAGTCCAAGGTGCAGAGGTCTGGTTGTTTTACTGAGTGCCCAGGTGACCAGGAGGCTGAGTCAGGAGTCAGGATTAGGAGCCACTAGTTTGGGCCGCATACCTTTACCTCCCCAAGTCTCCTCCACTGGAGCTTTTTAGAAGTTCTCTATCAGTGTGTAAAACAAAATAAAAAAATAAAACCTGTTCTCTCTCTCTCTCTCTCTCTCTCTCTCTCTCTCTCTCTCTCTCTCCACCCCCCCTCTCTCCCTCTCTCCCTCCCTTGTGTTTTGATACATTATTTAACGCTATACTCTTGACTAGCTTAAAACTCCCTATGAAGATCACTATATCCTATAAGCAATCAATCCCCCTGCCTCTGACTTCCCAGTGAGATACAGGTGCCCTCACTCCAGCATTTCTTAGGCAAAGGTATTTGGAAGGGCAGGTTCAGGCTATCGCAGGAGTGAACAGGAGGAGGGTGGAGCTTCAATGAAACTCTTCCAACCCCAGCTCCACTGCTGGCCACTACCCCAGCTCGCTGTGGTTCCTATCAATCTAGGGAGGTTGAGGCAATGCAGACTAGGAGAAGGCCTACCATGCAAAAGACTGAACACGCCGGGCAACCCAAGTTCTCCTGACCTCTTGAATTTCTGCAAAAGAGCCCTGAACTCCTCACTCAACGTCAACCTCCGGTCTGGGAAAAATGAGTTTGTTAATTCAAGCAATCCCCCAGTGGTCAGTAGTTTATACCATATGCTTTGAAACAACGTGGCCCAAGTCAGGGGAGAAGTTGCGTAGCTTCCTAAGGGAGAGCCAAGGACTATCTGTTAGCCTTGACAGGTTCTACAGCCTCCTCTGCAGGCTAGCCAGCCCCTCCCCCTCCAGGCTCGGGGAAGGCTCTGGCTCACACATACCCCTGCAGTAGCTACTCAGTGGACAGTGGCTCCCTAGCAGCCCCACCGAGAAGGTTGGTGTCTGCTGTCATCTGTCTCTAGGGAAATTCTTGTCTCTAGCCGGGAACTGGGGTACACAGGAAGTGGGACATCGTCACAAAGCAGACACAGGGAAAGCATGCTGAACAGGCTCCCGGCTTGTAGGTTAGTCTCAGGCAGGAAGTTGTGGGAAGAATCCTTTTAAGAGAAGATTAATGACTGCAGGAGGCTTCTAAGCCACCTGGTAAATTCCAGCCCTTCACCCTGCTAATATTTATTGGGCATCCATTACCTGCCAGCTTCACCATAATAACCTCACGGTACTAACCTCACGTATGGCGAAGTGGGGACCAGGGAGAATGGGGGGGGGAGGCCATGGCAATAACAGTCACATATGGATAGTCTCTTCCTGACCTTTCAAGAAGACTCAGCCGCCTGAGAAAGACACAGCTGCCATCCCCATTGCACAGGTTAGAAAAAGAACGGGCTATCCAAAGTTGCCCAGCAGTATCATGGGGATTTGGACTCAGGCAATCTGGCTGCAGAGCCTTGACCCTTTGTCACCAACGCCGTTTTCATCTTTATCATTATCACGAGGAAAGCTTGTGAGCTCCTGTTCCTCTGTGCCACATGAGGGAGCCAGAGCATGACACCCAGGACATGGAGTTCCGTGTAGGCCCAGGGTCTGTCTGAGTCCAGAACTCAAAGTCTTGGCTGCCCTGCCCCAGTGAGTCTCAAACAAGCTCTCGCAACATTTCCTGCCTCACTGGGTCTTCTGCTTTCCTTCCTTTCAACTGGCAATAACTGCTGTCACTGGGGTTTTGTCCCCTCGAACATCACAAGTTCAAAACTTAACCCTTACAGTAATGGTGCTGAGATACAGGGCCCGAGAGGTGGCTAGTCACTCTCCTGCCTGTATCACAAGCCTGGATCGATGCTGGTTTGAATGAGAAGTCCCTCCTAAGTCTCAGGCATCTGAATACTTGGTCCCCAGTTGGTGGCTATCTGGAGGGGAGGGGAGGTGTGGCCCTGCTTGAGGAGCCATGTCACTGAGGACAGGCTTCCAAAGCCTCCAGTCATCCTCAGCATGTTCTCTCTGCTTCCTGTCTGTAGATCAAGGCGAGTGCTCCTAGCGAGTGCTCCTAGCTCTGCTCGAGAGCCATGCCTGCCTGTCTGACTGCTGCCATGATCCCTGCCATGGTGGCAACACACTCTTAGCCCTCTGAAACTATAAATCACAAATACACCCGCCCTCCTATAAGCTGTCTTGGTCATGGCATTTTATCTCTACAGTGGACATATGACTAAGAAATGCTCTGTTGTTCTCTCAAGGAGTAGGTGTTGGGGAACCTCCTTCAGCCAATGACCTTTGATAGGATGGACCAGGTTGAGGTGTGGCTTTGGGGTACAAAAAAGCCACGGTCTACCCACTTGCCCTTCTTTTCACATTCCACATCTGGATGTTGGCCCCCCCATTCCTGTTTCATGAGTTTTCCCTTTTAATAAAAAAAAAAACTTTAGTATACCCTATTTGGAGCTAGTGTGACATTATTTAATTTGTGTTCCCCCACCTGACACATTCTGCTTCATCCGGCACCCAACGTGGGGCCAAATCCACGCTTATTGCGACCACGCTCCCAGTTTGCCAGCCCAGTACTGGTAATCCCTGCAGAGTTTCTTCTGCCAGCATGGTTCATGACTGCCAGAAAGCCTCTGCCTCCTTCAGCAAATTCTACCAGCATGGCTCTTGAAGAGGCAGCAAACATGCCTCCACCATGTTGAACTGGGTGGAGCCAACAAGCAGGATCACAGAGTTGGTCCTAGCCATGCCCACTTAGCATTTTTCAAAAAGTACTTCTGGTCAGAAAATAATTACAGATAGGCAATAAAGACAGATTCAGACAGATATAGACCTCTAAATGGGTCACAGTGTTGGATAAATGTATGTATGCATGTAGGCTGGGAGAGAGAAGGAAAAGAATAGAGACAGTTATAAAAGGAAGTAAATGGTTTTAAAAAATAAAGTCTTTAAAGAGACATAATCATAGATTAAAGGAAGAAAAATAAGTCACATAAAGATGTAAAATACACAGAGAGTCTGGATTATGTATATTATTGTATTTTCTTTGAATTTTTTGACTATGAATGAGCTAAGTACAGAGAGTCATTTCAATGTATGTGCTGCTAAGCTAAGCCATCATATATATTTTAAAGGTATCTTGACTTCAAAATTTGGATCTAACTAAGGATAACGTTGCTTTGGAGAAGAGGTTCTTATGTTTCTACAGAAGATTAGAACATGTGGATTCCTTCCAGACTAATGTGGTTTGATGGACCAAATCCCCCTGAAAGGTCACTGTGAACATCCCCAAAAATTACTTCACCCAACAAAAAGCAGGAAGTAGTTTGGAGAGAACTACACCCTAATTCCCTAAATGATTGTTTATAAATGTTTGTTTACATTTAAAGGAGGGTATGTATAGAGATGAATACTTTGCATTTTTATGGATCTTGGGCAATTGATATAAATTTAAGGTCAATTTTGTTTTATATATATAATATATATATTTCTGCTCTTAAGCTCTTAATTAAGGTATTGTGTTTATGCAGCTCATTTAAAATATAATTCATGATTAAGAAATACAGGTTAATAGATAATCATTTATAATAGTTAAGCTTGTAGTCATATTTTCTGGATATATAAAGATCTATTTCAATTAGATAGATAATCTTTAAATCTTTCAAAGACTTATAGAATATGGCATTTAAATGTTTTAAGAACTTAGGACTTTCATGACAATGAGAATTATCTGTTCCTGGCAGCACCAATGTACTTCAAGAGGAAGATGAGTATCAAAGAGTCTCCTTATGGAGTTTTTTAGCCATTTAGGCAAGAAAATGCTGTTACCTGGACTTCTTGATGTTATACTGTATGAACTGGACATGCAGGACCCACAGAAAAATGACTGCTGAACTTGCCTAAGGGTGAGATGGTCCTTTAGGGTTCCTGCTTCATGAAAGAGTCAGCCAGACATTCTGCAGGATATAGAAGAAGGTGACTGACAAATTGCCAATATAGGTGGAACTGTCTTTGAAATTTCCTGCTTCATTGGAAAGTCTGTTAAATACTATGGGCCTGTAGGCTGAAGATGGATGCCCCAATGAACAGAAGAACTTTGGGTGACTGTCCAGGCAGTGAGATGTCTCTGTCAATTCTAGAGTTTTAGAAGTTGCTTATAATGCACTTCCTGTTAACTTAGGTAATATTATATCCTTCTGGAGTCTTTGATGGAGCTGAAGAATAGATAGTTACAATTATAGTTTTTCCTTAGTTATGATAAAAGATAGACTAGATATAAAACTTTAAACACAAAAATATGATAGATGATAGAGTATTTTTCTTAATTTATTAGATGTGAATGAACTAAATATTGTAACTATAATTCTTGATTGATAACTTTTGTTGTATGTAATCTTGCTATGTTAAAGTTAAAACCTTTTTTTTTATTTAGATAGAAAAAGAGGAGATGATGTGGGATGTCCTTCAGTATATGTGTTGCTTTTATTGGTTAATGAATAAAGAAACTGCTTTGGCCTGTGACAGAGCAGAATAGAGCTAGGTGGGAAAACTAAAATGAATGCTGGGAGAAAGTAGGTAGGGTCAGTGAGAAACCACGTAGCTGCCACAGGAGACAGATGTCTCTGCCAGAGCCCACCAAAACTTTGCCAGTGGGCCACGACCTCATGGTGATGCACAGATAAATGGAGATGGGTTAGTTTAAGATGTAAGAGCTAACTAGGAATATGCTTAAGCTATTGGTCAAACAGTATTACAAATAATACAGTTTCTATGTGATTACTTTGGGTCTGAGCAGCCAGGAATGAACAAGCAGCCTCCTTCAACATGTGATGACTCTTGTCACATTGGATCAGGCATGAAGGCCCTCACCAAATATGACATCTTGAGCTTGGACTTGCCAACCTACAGAACTGACTGGCAATAAATCACTATCCAACAAGAATTACCCAATCTGTAATGATTTATACCATCACCCATAAACAAATGAAGTAAGGGATGTCCAAATGCTAAGAGCGTTCTCTACAAAAGAGAATCAGTTCAGTTACCTGCTCTTTAACAATTATACCTTTTTGCAGTATTATGACAGGGACAGATTCTATATGAGACTTTAGTAAATATAAGTCCTGGAGATCATGGCTTATAACAATCATCATTATCATTCTCAATGTAATACCTAAAGAGAGAATCTTTCCTTTGCATCTTGGTAAATTGTCCAATGCTCCCTTTCTCTTCCATCTTCCTCCCTTCCCCATATCCCCACTGCAACCTCCAGCTCAGGTCCTGGGTCCTAGGAATGAGCAACTGATTCCGCCATTACAAACAAGATGAGGAAATGCTTCATACTTTTGGCAGGGTGTTCTCTTATTGACTTACCTATTCCAGTAAGTCAGACAGATGGAAACGTTCAAGAGACACAAGGCAACTCTGCTCAGGAAAGAGCCCCAGTAGACCAGGTCAGCAGGTACCATCAGGAAAGGTGACCCCTTACATGTTTCAAACCTCCCACTGGTGTCCCAGACTCCTTCTGAATCAATTCCTACTCCTGCACACAGGCACTTCAAGCAGGTCTCACTGGGTCTTCAAGGCGGCCCAGCAAGGAATTAAGGAGCAGAGTGCTGACCAGAGAGAGGTAAAAGGCATGCTTCAGCAGCTTGTACACAGAGCAGAGCGGACCAAGGGTGGGAAAGGCTGTAGCAATCCCATACTGCACATCTCCACAGGCTACACTTCTCCCCATACATGGTTGGGCTGCAAAGTCTCCTAGGTGAAATTTCTATTAATCATCCGAAAGGTGACAGGGACTTGGGAGCTGTTGCTGTGTGACTCCCTTCCTCGTTGTAGGCATCTCAGCTGCCTTGAGCCTGAAGTCCATTTTCCATATGTTGGGAGAAGATGTTAAAGAGCTCTAGCCTAGATCCCAGATGAGGCCTGGTCAATGCCCCAGGGCATGGCTATGCTTGCCCATCTATCTGACTGCAGCCTTTCTACTTGTCAATACTAGCACCTGCTGAGAGATTAGACAGTCATGGAGAGGCTGAGCTCTCAAAGGCCCCCAGCCTTGCCTCTGCTGTGTCCCAGATCCCAAGACCCATAGCTGCATCTCTGAATGGATGTTTTCATCCAAGCTCTGCTGCCACCCTCCTGACAATTCCAATGGTCCCAAAGACCAGTACCAGGAAAACAGCAGCTGAACACTAATGGTAAGAGAGGCAGATGGAACTCTGCCCTTCCTTCTAGTATGAAGAGGGTGGGGGCAAGAAGGTGTGATAGCTCCAGGCTGCTCTGCCCTTGATAACTACCCAGTGAACACAGAGTATAGAGATGAGGGTGGATGGGTACTGGTTTCACCCTACCAAACCCTTTAGGATTTAATTTTTAGAATTTTTTTAAATTTAATTTTCTACAGCTTCTCTGTGGGCCAGGATTTAAATTCTGAGTGTGCAGAAGCATTGGTTTAGCTTCCTGCATGCGTCCAGCCCATTCCTCCCTCCCTTTCCTTTCTCTTCCCTCTAGGTACAAACCCACGTCCAATGTGGTACCACCAGGAAGGGTACAGGGCCCACAGTCAGGAAGATCAGACCAAACGACAGGAGAATGTCTTTAATGACATATCGTCTATCTAGAACACTAAGTCATTTGGCTAAAACCCCTCACAGGTACCCCTGAAAGACGCAAAGCTAACCGTGGGGTCAGAGGATGAGAAAGGGGACAGAAGAGCTACTGAAGCCTGGATTCTCCCGGTACAGATGTGAACCTTTAGGTTGTGGTATCAAGGCCACTACTCATCAGGATCAATCTACACACATTGAACTCTGACTGCCCAGGGCTGTGTGTCAGGGCTGCGTCCTGGTCCTCAGCCCATAATGAGCTGTGGGGTCCTCCTGACCTTGAGACTTCTGAAAACCGTGACCATAGTCGCTGGCACAGACTCACAGACATATAAACAACATCCATCCCACGCATTTGGTATCCAGTAACAGTGTTCCTTGAAGCCCCCAGCTCATAGCTGTAACTCTCCAGACAGACATCTTCAGGTGACCTGAGGCCCTCCAGCCAATCCCCTGCCTCATCATCTCTGCAGTCCCTATAGACAGATCCTCGTGTGCAATGTGCCGTTTGCTCCGTAGCAGTGGTTTTCAAGGTGTGGCCCTGGACCAGCACCATGGGTATCACCTGGGAACTTCGAGGAGCTTCGTTCTCAGGCCCCACCCACCTCCTGAATCAGAACCCCTGGGAGTGGAGCTGGGTGGGGTGCACTTCACCTCCCTGTCGATTGTAAGTCATGTTGACACCAACTTCTCCAGAGTCTCACTGGGGAGACAAGACTTTATGGTGGGGTCCCCCACAGTTTTTCTGCTACCCCTGAGCCCTGGTCCTGCCTAGTAAGCTTCTGGGACCTTCTTCCCCCAGGTGTGTCTGTTGGCTGCTGCGGGGTCTGCTTTATGCTGCAAGTCCCCCAGTCGCAAGCGGAGAATCTTGCTATGTGTTAGTGGACACCAAATTTTATTTACTGCATAATTTAAGCATTTGATCAGACACAGAGAACATATCCCCATCTCAGGCTTGGTTGTTTCCAAATGTAGGACTTTTCACCCAAACAACATGTTTTGCTGCCCTGCATCCTAGATTCTCCGAGCAAATGTTATCCTCAGACAGGCCTGCCTGGACCCTCCTACTTAAATCAACCTCATCATCCTCTCGCTCAGTTGCCTGCTCTTTCTTTTCTACCCGATTTGGCTCTATAGATTACGCGGGGTGAGCGGGTGTGTATGAGGGTGTGTGTGTGAGAGAGTATGTATGTGTGTGTATGTGTGTGAGCGCATGTATGGGGTTGTTGTTGCTACGGTGGGAGTTTAAAGGGACTCAGTCTACTCTTGTATATAGATTATAAACTCTGCAAAGGATGACGTTTTTTACTTTGTCTATTTGTGCTTTATCTATCAGTCATATAGCAAGAATGCAATAAAGATACCAGGCAAAGAAATATGTGTAAACAAAGAAACGAAAATTAGAGCTAGCTTAATATAGCTCCTTGTATTTATCACCCTGGAACATTTTTCAAAAAGCAAAATTAGAAATTAAATACAAATAAACAAACAACAAAATCAGATGCTAAAGCCAATTGCCAAGAATGGGTTTAATAAGACAAAGATCCACCTCGGGACACTTCTCTTTCTGTATTTTAATTTAATAGTAACACAGGGAGCAAATGGCTTCAAACAGATGTATGCAAACACACAGAGTGGTATTAATAACTTGAAGGCTTGGTTTTCAAGTTCAGGATAACCATCCTTGGTATAAAACCAAAACCCTGCACAAAAGAACCCTGAGGCACCCATGTTAGCGAGGGATTATTATTTTACAACTGTAAAACTGCCTTTTCCCCTCGTGGTGGCACTAAAATCTGCCTTCTGTAGACAATCCGTTCCTTCCCAACCCCGATGCCAGCAACCCGTTCCTCTAGCACACTGCCACAGGCAGCTCCAAGATCCATTCACGTAACCCAGGACACTGTGAATCAGTACCTTGGCGCCTGTGTTGCACACTCTTGTATACTTGGTCCCACCTTTGCTTCTCTATCAGAAGTGATGCAAGCTAATTGCACCTCCTTTGTTCAGTAGATCAGGGCCACCTTGGGGCAAGTAAGGCAACAGGATGCACAAAGACTGTCATGACAACCTGGAAGGTGTTTGTCTACAATTCGAATTACAAGGTGAATTCCCGGGTCACCCTGAGATTACACACATTTCTCAAAGAGAGTTATCAAGATGGAAGTGCAAAGCGGGGCCACCAGTCTCGCTGCCTGTCCTGGGCCTGGGCACTTGTTACCAAAGCAAAGCAGGGACATGCCAAAACTATTGCACGGACCAGGCACAGCCCTACCAGCCAAACACAACTGTTAAGCCACCACAGAGTCATTAATGTTCCAGTGACCGCCATGCCCACATGGGTTTGTGGATCATCGCTCTAGATTCACACGTTTCAAATGGTCCTGTAATTCTGCCATCTCCCCTGGCTTTCCAGGCAGAATGGGTGCCAAAGGTTTAATTAAAAATTTATGGGTAAAAAACTCACACTTAAGAACATTATATCCACTCTCTTCGGTTTGGGGTTTACTTCCTTGCAAATATGGACAAGAGTACCATGATTTGTGTTTTATGGGGAACTTCTAAATCTTAGGCCACTCCGCTGGGTGGCTGCCAGAGGGTAGAGAGCTCTGCAGCCTGGCTGGCCTAGGCATCCTGCCCAGACACCCGTCCTGCAGTGGCCCCATGCTAAGGGTGATGGCAAAATCATCCCCAGTGAGGCCAATGCCTCATTTTGGCTGGCAGAGGTTTTGGTTGGTCATCTTCTCCAATAACCTATCTACAAGCAGATCTCAGGCAAAACCATGGGGCTCAATGGACTCTCTAAGGTCAATTCCCCAGGCTGGAGCCCCCCACCATGCAGCTGTCCTTACCCTCTGTCTCCCTCAAACTTCTCCAGCATGTCTCTAGCACAGTGGCAGTTGAGGGGATGAAGAACCCTCCTTGCCTCCTGAACACAGTGAGGAGGGCAGCTCCATGTATTGAGAAAGCACTGCCTGTGGCATTACCATCCAGCACGAACGGGAAGATGTCCAGAACAAAGTGTGGGCACCTAAGCAAACTGGGAGAAGCAGACAGGTCAGCCCCCGGGCATGGCAGAGTAGGGGAAAACAGCCTGGGACTAGTTCATGAGCCAGTTGTAAAGCTACCTACTTCCTGGAGGGGGGGTAAGTAGCAAAGAGGGACCCTTCTCACAGGCCTCCGGGACTTGGCTCCAGGCATGCACGCAGGCCCCTGACCAGAGTAGAGAGTCTCCTGTGTTGCATGTACCAGTGGGCCAGTAGCAGACCTGACTTCTAGCTCTAGGGTGAGGACAAAAGGTGTCTGGGTCCCAAGGAGAAGAGGGACTTCTCCACAGCCTCCCCAGCACCGACCCACACCTGACAGAAGAGAAGCCAGGCCAACATGCATGTACATCTTGGTTAATTGCCATAGTCCTTACACATCTCTTTCCTCTGAGAAACAGACTAACAATCACTGACGTTAATGAGAAGGAATTTTAGAAGCAGCAGGTACAAGCAGGCTGGTTAGGTGACCCACCTGTGCTTCCAGGACCCTAGGCCGGAAGGCTGAGAGAGAAGACATCTGTTTCTGGCCTGTGACCGGTGGGTAGGACCCCTGGCCTCTCTGGGAGACAGTGAGCGAAAGCGCCAGGCTAGGTCCCGCCTCACCGCCTCATCCCTCTTACTTCCTGCATGCGCAGTAAGAAGGCAGCCCCGAAAGTCACCTCTGACTCCATGGGGCCTCGGGGAGGCGATAGTTGAAGCTCTGGCATGGAGGCTATAGGGGACAGCTAGAGAGTCTGGATGTGGGGTGGAGGATTCACTGGCGAGGGAGCAAGTGGCTTCAAGACTACAACCACCATCAAGATTCTAGCAACAGCCTTCTTCATTCAGAGCCTGCTCTGACGGCGCCATCAATTATAACCATTCCCAGCTGGAAGACAGGCAGCCATGAGGCTCACAGGGAGGCCAAGCCACTTGCCTTCACACCATCAGCAGGGTGTGCCACATTCCTGAGCCAAGCCCTCTGCAGTTAAGGAAGGCAGGTCCCTTCAGATCTGAGGGACCAATAAAGGGACACTGGCTAAGCCTGGCCGTCCTTCCTGGAGCCTCTGTACCAAACCAGCCCTCTCCAGGACTTAGAAGCCACGTAGCCTCACCCTACCCCAATCCCGCCTAGCCCTACCGCCCGTCCCTCTGGCTCTAGCTATACACACGTGCTCTGTCTACTCTTTCTCTACTTCTTAAGAGTACCTCAGCTAGTGTGGCACACACAACCTCCCACTGGCTCAGGGCCTGCCATCTTGGCCTTCCTTGGCAGCTCTTCCTGCTGAATCACACTTCGTCATGAAGTGTGGACTCACCGAAGAATAACACTGGCACAGCCTCAGCCTCATGGCTCTTACACAACTTGGCACCAGGTCTGGAGTGGACTGGGGATTTTCCTGTGAGCCCCACCCACGGCAGGTCTCCACTATGTACCCATGTCAGGCACCTCGAGATTGGTGCCTGTGGATAGTGGGGTGTCCCTAAAGGGACATGGACCTGACAATAAGACAGTGAGGGTTGGACTGCCTCAGCTCTCCCGTCTGTCCTATCCATGGCTCTCTGTCTAGCACATACAAAGTCTTAGGGCCTGGACACACTGGCTGGGAGACCAAAGACTGAATTTCCTCTCTGCCACTGACTCACAGTGACTTTGGGCAAGTTCCTGCTCCTCTCTGGCTTTGGTGTCTATACACAAGAGGAAATGGTGACTTCCCAACTTTGTTCTTGCAAACTGAGTTTTTAGATTTTCGCAGGGACCATCATAACTATGTTCCTTAGCATAAATTCGCCTGCAGTGGCTACTCAGGGCCTAGAAGCCTATGGGGACTGGGCGAATGTTCCCCTTCCTAAGATGGAATTCAGACCTCACCCTTTCTTCCCACTCAGGGCTTTCCAGGAAGCTTCAGAATGTAAGACCTTGCCCAAATCAGTGAGCCCTCTCCCTGGGCAGGGCAGGGTGAGGCAAACGAGGCCAGACAAGTGTGAAAGCCACCAATCAACCTGTGGGCACTGGCAGAGACTCAGGAGCAGGCCCTACCCCTATGGGGAAGGAATTGCATTATAGGTGATCTTGGGCCTTCAGTCAAGTACCTGGATGCCACAAATTAGTACTACTGGAAGGGACAAGCAGGAGCCCAGAATCTGTCTTAAAAGTCACCAAAATCTCAGAGGCCTAGGACCCAGACAGTCTGAGTCTGAACCAAAAGGCGAGAATGCATTTGGTCTAGCTTAAGAGAGGGGAGTAGCCTGCCTGGTTCTTACCCATTCTCAGCCAGGACACAGGCAGGGAAACGGCCCAGAGCCTATGCTGTGCAAGTTAACATGGTACATCAAGTACAAGGTCCAAAGACCTACACAGCAATGGCATGCCACACATCGACGCCTTTAAAAATCTGGTAAATTAACGGAAGGAGCTGAAGTCACCCACAGCATCCTCAGTGTGGGCCAGCTGAGCCCATGGAGCCAGATGGACGACAGTCGGAGTGCAAAGAGGCAAATGAAAGCCATGTAGCCACTCTTGGACCATCCCTCACCATGCTTCAGAGGCGGCTTTCCTGTGCAGAGCAGGGCAGGAAGCCCACACTGCTTCCCCACTGGCCCCAAGGCTGTCCCGGAAGTGCAGACCAACGCAGGCTCTGATACACTCTGATGTGCCGCTTTGTCCTCAATTCCCAACCACACATCTTTCCAAGGAAAATCCAACTAGATATTCCAAGGCCATTCCTCAGGGGAATATATGTTGTTTTTAACTCTTGAACTGGACACACAAAAGGGAGCCGAGGGCCCTCATCTGAAACCAATCTTGGTCCAACTTGACCCCAGAGAGGAAAGCAGGCCAGGAGCTCCAAGGTCTTCACTTCCAGAAGCTTCTCACTGAGAAATGCACTTTTAGAGATCACAGACAGAAAGATGTTCATGTTGCAGAGTACAGTGAACCCTGGCCCTAGAGTCAACTGCAGCTTCACTATTTTTGTCCTCCGGTCTTTTTTCCCAAGACTAGCCACACTCTGGCAACGCTGCTTCCCTCCTGCCCGCCTCCCGTCTGTGAAGAACACATCCTGCCGTCCAGAGTCTGGGCAGCAAGGGCAGGGGCCATCTGAAGGCTGTGCTACGGCTCACAACTCCTGGCAGTTGCGGCCCTCTCGCTTCAAGAATACTTCCCGTCAGCCATGGTGTGAATATTAATATCACCCTGGAAAGGCAAGCGCTTCACATCGGGGCGCTGTGATGCTTTGCCCTGTTTTGCTTTGCCCTCTCCCATGTTTTTCTCTAGATGAGGCCTTTGACACACTGGACACAGATTGCCTGTGGATTGCCGGCCATCACTCCCGGTCTTCTGCTTGCCTCTTCCTGTCACCCTCCACAAATATCTCCTCCCTTCTCAGCTTCTTACCACACACCAACTCCTCCCAGCCTCCTGCCTCAGGTCTTCCTTCCCAGGCATCAGGTTACAAGTTCCTGCCAGTTCTTCTGTTGGCGCCAGCTGTGTGACTGCGGTCAGACACCTGCCCTCTCTGTTTCCTCACTAAACCAAGCAGTAGGTCATGAGGAAGACAGAACATTCTCAGGACGGTGCTCGCCTCGAGGCTGACCTCCAATGACCCCCTTTCTCCCAGGGGACAACTGCCCTATTAAGAGGCACTCCAGGTCCCCTCTGCAGGTGTGGAAGAAGAGCCCTCAGAGAGAGAAGTCACTGAGGACCTCCATGTTCTCACTCCCAGGCCCTCCTTCCTGCTCCATCTCCAGGAGCAACAGGAACAGACTTGCCATCGGGGTAAGTGACTCGCCCCCTACTGAACCACATGTATTAGCCCAAACTAGATGTCACCTGCCATAGTCACACAGGGCAACCCTCACCGAGGAAGCGAAGTGAGCGGCCACACTTCCATATGCCTCCTGCCAGCCCGGAAATGCAAAGCCGGGTAGCATCAAGCTGCAAGGAGTGGATGACCACAGCCACCGCCAGGCTGGCTGCCTGGCAGAACCAAGAAAGATGGAGAAGTGATGAACTCCAGCTCCTGAGAGCGCCTCAGCCGGGGCCAGAGATGTGCAGGTTGTGCTACTCCTCTCTAACCTGCTGCATTGCCTAAATGAACCTCCCAATGCCTCAGTATCCTTCTCTGAGAAATGGGGACACAATGGGACTTCATACTTAAAAGTTATGAAAAAATAAATCAACACTTCAAGCAGTGCCTGGCGTACAATAAGCACCCACTAACTGCTAGCTGTTACTATTTATTGCCCTCGTTTTACACAGGAAAAACTAATTTTAAAAGGCAAACCAGATAGGCATAATTTGGAGTTTCTACCTCCCCCCTCTGTGTCCTTGAAAGGTCAAACCTCCAAAGGGATGTTCCTGGCTAAGCACAACCTCAGGGGCTCCCCAAGGAAACAGCATCCTCTCCCTCACCTGCCTCAAAACACAAAGCGAAGACTTGCTTGTCTTCCACCAGGGGCATCTCTGTGGGGAAGGGCTGCACCACCTGCGGGGACTTCACTTGTGAAGTGTCCCCTGCAGGATCTCAGGTCCATTGACATCGTGGCAGAAACCCCCAAAGCCAGCAAGGGCAGTCTGTGAACATGTGCAGAAATGGGGACCAGAGAGCACTGTGGGGCCTTACATACACACATGCACACCTGAAAATGGCAGAAGGGAGAGAAACCAAGGCTGTATCACATACTCCTCAGCTGAGCCTGCAATAGGGCCACTATCCAGCCCCCTGCCCCACAGGAGAAGGCCTGTTCACTCCGGGAGACCTGGTAAAGGCAGGCTTGGCAGGGAGATGTGGAAGCCACTGAGCCACAAACCAACTGGTCCCATAGCAGTAGGCAGCAGGAAAGAAGAAAGCGGTGGTCGCGGGGAGATCAAAACGTCCAGATAATGAGCCAAATTCTTCTCCCAGAGACACCAGCTAATGAAGGGAGTGCAGGAAGCCCCGTGTCACAGTCCCAAACTGTTTACACAAGTGTTAAAAATACATTTCAAAAGAAAGCAAGGAAGCCTGAGGAAAACCCTCCATCGTCTTTGGAAAATGCTCTCTGAAAACCACATTAATTTGTTTTCCAAAAAGGTGTTTGAAGTCTTTCAGAGTACCCTTGGGCGACTTTAATTCCACCTCCTAATCCTCTATTAAATGTGATGTTCACTAGCACGGCCTGCCTTGGGGATGCTGATTTTTAGTCTTAATTATACAGATACATATTTGGGGCTGGGTGAGCTTCTATGTAAATTAAAAGGGCACGCTGTCAGCCACACTTCTCCAAAGTGCCCAGAATAGCCTGTGCTTCATTAAGGCGCGAGGGGGATTTGAACTGAAATTTAAAGGGTCAGAGAGTATAATCTTTAAAATTAATTTCCAACGCCTTAGAACCTTACAGCCTGAGACGAAGGGTTCGTGGGAAAGCTGAGAAGCGATACAAAAAGAGGAGGGGGTGGAGGTCACTTTTGCTACACATGGCAGAGGAAGAGACACCCAGTCAGCCTTACAGTCCCGACCATAAGGGAAGGGCTCAGCAGGGCAAAGGAGACGGCTAGCGATGATTGTCATTGTCATCACTGGCGGCAGCAGCAGCAATGTCTGTTTCTTGAACACCTACTATGTGTCAGCAGTCATATTTAACTCTTTACTGTCTTCAACTCCTTGAACTCTCAGAAAGACAGTTATTAGCCCCAAACCTCACCTAGGAGGCAGCAAAGCACTGGTGGGGCCCCTGGCACCTCAGTGAAGAAATGTCCCAATCCCTTAACAGTCCCACCGCCTGTCTTGGTCTACCCAACCCCCTGCCACTAGCTAAGGAGTTAGGGACCAACTCCCACAGACAGGTCACCTGCAGCCTGATCCTGGACCACAGGACAATGTCCAGCCCAGTGTTCAAGACACAGAGTCCTCAAGGTCCACCTAGCACCAAGTTATCAAGACCAGAACAACCTTCCTAAAGCCAATAGCATCCCTGCCAACCCAGCCTGCTCGTGGTACTTTCCCACCTGCCTACATCCTTGTTCACACCCCCTCCAGCATTTGGGCTGCCCAGGGATGAAGGCAGAGCAGGCACTCTGGTTCCTGTTTATAGCTGCTGATCCTGAGACCCAGAGACATGCAGAATTTGTCCATGACCGCACGTCACAAAAAGTAGGAGGCATGTAGAGAGCCAGTACCATGTCTCCCAATGTCAAGTTAGCCCAAGCTCCACGACCTTCAGGCGAACACATAGCTCCATCCCATAGCCCTGTAGGGATGCAACTCCTCAGCAACTGTCCCCTTCCCCGACCTCAGCTCACTGGCCTGTAGCTACCATCAATGCCCTTGGCCATGAGGCCTCTGGGATCCCCTGGGAGTGAAAACACCCATCAAATAGCATGATAATCAGACCACCCTTCCTGTTTTATATAGCACAGAGCCACTGATAACTCTCACCTGTGGGGCCAGTAACTGCAACCCAAGATCCTGAGGAGGGAACATGTGACCCAGAGGTTGCCATACAAAGCAAACAAACACCAGCTCAGGGTTTGGGCAGATCAGCATTCTCCATTCTTCCATCCACAGCATCATCAGCTTCCTGCACTCATTTCTGCAGAGGGCTCTCCAGTCCCAGACTCTCCTCCAGGTATGCACCTCATCCCCTGCCCCACAATGAGGCTCACCTTGATCATTAGTCTAGGGCAAGTAATGGACATATTTCCTTGTAACATCCAACAAGCAAGCCCCAAAGCTCCAAGCAGAATGTGTGGCTAGTGATCAACGAGCCTATGGCTTAGGATACCAACTCTGGGGGCATTTAAGCCTGAAGAAACAGAGGATGGAATTGGAGGGTCTCAATAGAGAGAGGGTTCCCCAAGAGGACATGAACCAACATAAAGGAGTAGACAGGGCCAGCCAGACACTAAGAGTTGATAAATACCTGAGCACACACCCAGAGAAAGGAAGTATCTATCAGGGACAGAATCACCTTGCCTGGCAGGACCATTTCAAAAGCATCCACCAAACCTCAGTCATAATTCACGTCTTATGTTCACAAGCATGTCTCTCTGTGGACAGAGGAGAAGGTTTAGACACCAAGGCCACTCTGGCCGTAGGGAGTAGACATGACAATGTTAATCTGCCGATATCGTTCTTATAGGGCTTTTCAGATTGGAGACAGTAAAGGAGACCTACACCATCCTGTGCTGGCTGTCTAGGACATGAGGGGAGTTCTTTGCATAGCCCAGAATCTTCTAGAGGAAAGGAGAACCCAACAGCACCCCAGCACCCTAAATGCCTAAGCTCTTTCTTGTATAGAAAGCAAGGCTCAGAGAAACCAGAGAAGGGGTGACCCTGACAGCCTGGAACAGTCAGGCATATGGCCTCTCTTCTCCCCCAGCCCAGAGTACTGTTTCCTCTCCCAGAGCTATTGAGCCCATTGTGTGATGGCCGACAAGTGGCCTCAGGCATTGTGCCTGGAGCCCTCTGCTCCATCAATACAGTTGCCTGGCCAAGGGTCTTCACTTGTGTAAACATGGTCTCTCTAGAGTAGATTGTACAGCGCTGAGCGTATACCCAGAGAAAGGACAAGAAAATGGGCATCAAATTACAAAATAATGTCTGAGGCACACGGAGAAAAACCACAAGGAACATTCTCCCAACCGTGGAGACCCACTGGGAAAAGTCAAGGCAAGATGACCAAAGGCTTGATGGGTCTTTTAAAGCTTTGTTCAGTTGTAATGTTTGCTCTGATTTCAAAACTTTCTCGGTCGCAGATAAAATTGTTCTCTAATTTGGTCATACATTTGGATTTCATTATTTTCAGAATGTATTCCAGACATCTAAAATTAAACAGATGTCATCAACCCCGTTTAGACCTAACAGACTTGTAACCAAACAGTGACTTCAACCCCAACACAATAGCGACTTGGAACATCGTGTCTCAGTCATTAAAAGTTTTAAAACTCTGCCCCATTTTTCTCATTTCCTATAATGAGATCTGTCCCCCTCCTTAAAATACTCCAGTTCTTCAAGGGTCAATGGAAAGTCAAACCAGAGAGTCAAGCAAATTTAAATATGAAGACTGCAAGAGTGAAACCTGAAATCCTTATCCCCTAGCCCTGGCTGAGATGAAGCCGGGCTTGGCGGCGAGCAGCCACAGCAGTGAGGGAGATAGCGCAAACGCAGCGAGCACAGGAAGGGGATTTGCCTTCTAAAGCCTGTGCCGCACCAGCTTTCCTTTTCTGACAGGAATTAGATTAGTGAGAATCCTGGAGCCGAACGGTGTCCTGGGGACTCTTAAGAAGAAAAGACAGTAGTTTCTCTTCTCTGGTCTTCACCTCTGCACTTGTCCCAAATGAATTTGTTAAATGGCATAACCGGGCTGAGGAAAGAGCCTGCTCCAGATGCCAAGAATTCACAACCAGGGGCACTTGACCTCTTAGGAGAGGCTTGGAATGGGGGCCTGGGTTTGGATTTGCTCACATTTGGGGTCTGGTTTGTTTGGCTATACAATGTCTTCATTAAATTGTCTAAGCAAAATGTAAAGAAAAAAGAGAAGGGGAGAGGCACAAAGACACAAAAGGATCATCCCTGACCTCACTGGACCTGGCCTCATGCAAGGGAGCAGGCCCTCCCTTCAAACCCAGCCCTGGACTCCACAGAACCTGACCCACAGCACCACCCACCCAATCCTCACACCTGGGCTCAGACACACCCCCATGGTGCACCTCATGCCCTGATCATACTCTCCTGAGACTCCTAGGGTGGCTGCTACCCACCCCCACACACTTCTGCACACCAAAGAAATTTTTTTACCCAATCCTCTCCCGAGGCATCTCTCGCCTAGAAAAGAGAGAAGCCAGTTCGACCTCAAAGTATAGTACATGCCAGGCCCAAACAGGATCCATCAACTCCAGGATGATCCATGGATCCCTGGGGACTTGAAAACTCAAGAGGGCAGAGATTCTGTTAAAGGCTCCACCAACTTTGGAGTACACAGGAAAGAGACAGATAGGAATGCTTCCTTTGGGCTCTGAGTTGGATTTGGTTACCATTGTCCCAAATGTGAGACTCCATCTAAACAACTTGCTCTAAGCATACCTGGCAAAGTACCTCCCCCTCCCCCAACCGAGGCCAAGTCCAGCTCTTGGGGGCCTGGTACCTCCCAGGTGATTTGTGAGCCATCAGCTTTTGCTGCAGGTGGTGAGTCCACTGAGATGGGTACGGGCTGGCCAGCCAGGTTCTCTGCTGAGAACCATTCATGGAGTTTACTTGTGGTGTCTGCCTTAGCTGAGGTAAGAGAGACAACAGCACTGTTTGCCAACCCACAAGCCACCACAGGTGGGGAAACTCAAGTGAAATAAGATGAACCGGGTAAGAACATGCCTTAGAAAAGGACACCAATGAATGGCTGAGCAGTTAAGAGCACTGGCTGCTCTTCCAGAGGACCCGGGTTCAATTGCCATCACCCACATGGCAGCCCACAGCTGTCTGTAACTAATTCTATCAGATACTCTCATATTGACATACATGAGGTAAAACATCAATGTATATAAAATAAAAAGAAGTAAATTATTAGAAAAAATAAAAATAAAAGGACACCAAGTTTTAAATAAAATATCCTACACTAGGAAACCAGCCACCTGCCAACTGGTCAGTGTAGTCCTCGGGGATCTCTGGATCGAAGTCATGATACACTTTTCTAAGCTCTTGAGCCACACCCTTGGCTATCCAAGTGTGCTGGGGAGACGGAGGGAGTGACACTCCAGCTCACACACGGTCGGTGACAAGGCCTGGGGAGGTGGGGAGCCTTTCCACTAGAGCTCACCCTACCAGTACCCTTAGTATCCATACCAAGAGGCCAGAGTTGGGTGCCTTGTATCCCAGAGGGGAGGGGATGCAGAGGAAGTGAGCGAGCTACCATACCAGAGAGGGAGCTGGAGACAGTAATGGGGTATTTAAGGGCTCTGTCATAGGGCTGTTACCCCACTGCTGAAGCTCGGAAGGGAGAGCAATGGATAGTAAGATACCAGCTGCTGAGCCTGCTTGTGGGAAGATTTCTAGCCAGTCAATGTCACCTGTGCTCAGAGACAAAGCTCTTAGTGCCTGCAATCCACAAATCAGTCACAAAACGGACCAATCAGCTTCTGCTTACTTCAGACCATTTGCTTCACGAGAAGACTGTTTTGTCCTTATACATAGCAGAAGCCCTTCTGGTGTTTGGGAATAATCCCATTCACAAAGACTAGAACACACCCAGCCTCTCGGAGGCAAGAAGCTGCTGGCTGAGGTGGAACTTGACAGTTCTCCTGGGTAAAGCATCCATGGGGGGTGGGAGGGAGGAGAACTCTGGTCTGAGTGCTGAGGGACCCTGGATAAGGACCACAGAAATGATGCCCGAGGAAAGCGGGTCCAGACTCCCAGATAATCTTGAGAGGAGAAACTGGGAAAGCTCCCGGAGGGCCTTACTGAACCCCAGACATAAACACTCATCATGCAGGTGTGGATGGAGTGGTGGTTATGCCAGGCACAGAGGTTTCACTGGGAGTGACCAGTTGAGTTGACAGATAAAGAGTGAGTGACAGGGGCTGGAGAGATGGCTCAGTGGTTAAGAGCATTGCCTGCTCTTCCAAAGGTCCTGAGTTCAATTCCCAGCAACCACATGGTGGCTCACAACCATCTGTAATGAGGTCTGGTGCCCTCTTCTGCCCTTCAGGCATACATGCAGAAAGAATATTGTATACATAATAAATAAATAAATATTAAAAAAAAAGAGTGAGTGACAGGCAAGGAAAAGATGGGCAGCACATGGTCCAGGGATACCCGAGCACACACCAAGGCATAAAATTTGGAGGGAGAGTAGAATGTTTAAGGAATTTTGGGGGTGGGATCCAAGTGGCTAAAGAGCAGCTAGCAAGGAGCAGGTGGGCAGGTGAGGAAGGGCTTGCTGGTTGAAGGTCAAGGCTGGTCAGAGCGTTATGCAGAGGATAAGAGAAAGCCATTGGAGGTGGCAGAGGGGGTTAAGTACATGAGCCACAACCAGTCTTGGCTTTAAAGGGTGGTTCTGGGTTTTAAGAGTGGACTATAGGGCCAAGGTGGGAGTGGGCAGGCATCTTGCTATTCAAGTGATATCTGGAGGTAACTGAACCTGGGTAAGAACAGAGGAGGCAGAGAGGAGGGAGGGAGGAGCCAGAGTGTTCAAAGACTGACAAACCTTGGGGCAGGCTAGAAGTGGGGCTGGAGTCAGAATACCACCTAGCACCCAGCTGTGTGAGTCGGGGAGGCAGAGGGACCAGGGTGGGAGTGTTAGAGCAGAGCTTTTGACAGGGCTGTGGGTGCGATTCCAGGAGAAAGCCTGTAGGGAGGACACTCGGGGTCCCACAAGAAATCCTGGGCTTCCTCTTTCAAGAATCACTCACCAGAAAGTGACAAGGCACACTCTTCTCTCCATGAAACCACTATCCTCACCTCCATCCTCCTCCAGAATCTGATTTCACTGCAAGAGAAAATGACTGGCCACAGAAGTCAGACTCCTCTGCACACTGGAAATCCTCGGTGCTCTTTCCCCAAGAGAACAGCGAGGAGAAGGTGCTTCACATCTGGCACCAGGGAGGAGAGTAGATACGCAGGAGAACTTCCTGTTCTGAGGGTGTAGCACCAAATGCACGAGGAGCAAGCATCCATTTGTGTTTTCCTCTCCGAGGTCTCAGACAAGCTGAGGGCTGTCCTCTAGAAATGCCTGAAACACAGTCCTCCCGGCAGTCAGGGCTTTGCACGAGAGGCAAATCGGGCTCCCTGGGCCCAGGTGACTAAGCCCTAGCCACAGGAATTCTACAGCTCTCAGTAATAAAAGCTCCTTTCACCAAGAGCTCCCAGTGTGTAGGCAGGACAGGACCACAGTCCTTTATCTCATCCTCTTTGGGAGCAGCAACCCTGTGAGAGGCTGGAGAAATGGAGGCTGAGGGAAGGGACAGGTAACTTACCTGAGCCACACAGAGAGCAATGCGCTACTGGAACCGGGCAGACAATGGACTCATCCCATTGCCCACACTCTCTCTACTCCTCTTCTCCCAATCTCTTCTCTAGGCTGACATTTAATTCTGAGAAGGGGCCGATATTAACATGTTCTTAATATCATAGACTCCGAGCAGCAGAGAAACAACCTGTAAATTGCCTCTCCTGCAAATCCCTAACATAAATACAACAAAATTAATAACAAATAAGCTACACAAGCATCTCCTACAGAAGGAGAATCCAACTGCTCTCTCCAAAGGAAAAAGGAATGATGGATAAAGTCTATAAGTAAGCAAGTTTTCCAGACATTGACACCAAAATTAAGAGGATGTGTGTGTGTGTGTGTGTGTGTATATGTGTATGTGTGTGTGTGTATGTGTATGTGTGTGTGTGTGTGTGTGTGTTGGTTAAAGTGTGTGTGTGTGTGTGTGTGTGTGTGGTGTGCGTGTGCGTGTGTGTGTGTGTATATGTGTGTGTGTATATGTGTATGTGTGTGTGTGTGTGTATATGTATGTGTGTGTGTGTGTAAAGTGCCTCCTAGAAATACCATGAGCACTCTCACCCAGTGACAGCTGAGGTTCCAACTCTCCCTAACCTCACAACAAAAAGTTCACCATGTGTGCGAAGTATTGTGTTCTTTGACTATCACGCAGTTCAAATGTAATTTCTATCTGTTCTTTATTATTCTTTATGGTCTTTCCTAGACGCCCTAATATCCCAGTGTACGAAGTTATTTCAGTTTCCCATTTAGAGAAAAGATCAAAGGCTGCATTGTCAACGAAGACAGCACCCCGTGAGGTCCTAACTCCATTCCCAACGGGTGAGGATGCTGCGGTGTCCAACCAACAACATGAGAGCATCCTCTAAGGGTTCACCCAGAATGGCAGCTGATAGCTGATAGGCATGGGCTACGGTTAAGTCAGAGAGGGTCAGTGGGCAGTGCCAATGCCCCAGAGTGCCACCTGCTCAGGACAAGGCTGAACACTTCCATCCTGAGGCTACTCTGCTATCCAAGGCCCAGTCTTCCCAGGACACAGGACTTCTGAAGTCCTCTTTGCCTCTACAGCTTACTGGCTCCCCTTTCCCATGTTGCCCAGTTATGCAAACAAAGGCATTTCTGAGAGAAGGGTGCTCATATTTAATAACCCTCAAATCTGGCTCCACATATGGCTATTGTTAGGCATATTTAAACAGCAATTACAGAGGGACCTCCTTCCTCCTCAGCAACAATCGAGGCCTTTAATCCAGCTAAGACCCAGAGAGTTTAGAGCTCAGCTCACGGAGATGAAGATACCAGCTTAGGTAGAGCCTACCCTGGACCGAGGGGCTGGAATACAAAATCACATCTCTCCCCAAATGTGCTCTTCTTGTCAGCAAGGGCAGGGTGGGGGTGGGGAAGAGGCTGCCTGCTACAGATGCTATAGTAAATATGGCTCGCTGAGGATTCACATGGGAAGCTTGCTTACAGCATTGGGACGGAGAAGTCAGGCACAAAGGCCATCTGGCCCCATGAGAACCCAAAGCTCAGGCTGAGACTGGAGCGAGGCCTCCTCCTCTCAGGATGCCTGGCATTCAGGACTACCCATGACCTGACCCAAGCAGAAAATACAGTTCCATAGGGGAATGTGGTCAGAGGAAGGACTGAATTTGGAGACAGAGGTCAAATGATGTCCCTCAAGCATGTACACCTCTACATCCCCACCTCCTCAGAGTGCCCCAATCGTCCACTTACCTGTCCCTCCCCTTCCTATCAGGTCCCGTTGGTCCTGACACATCCCTGGTGCTGGTCTCTGTATGAAAAGCTTGTGTGTATGCACAGGCCTACAGGGTCGCAGGGTACAGTCTCCTCCTCTGGGCTCTGGATCGCCCATCAGGTAGGGAGAAAGCTTCTGGGAGACTGAAGGAAGAGACCTCCTTCTGCTGTCTCCTAGGTTAGTGCTTCACAAATAAACTCCTTATCTCTTTTTCTTATTTCCTGCTAATACAACAGTATACACTGACAGGATGCACACGTGTAAAACGTGGGACAATTAGGCCAGGGCTACTGTCTATGTTATCATTTTTCTGAGCTGGAAACTTTAGAAAGAGGGTGTGAAGAAAAAAGGGAGGGACTATCAGGGTAAAGGTGGGAAGGAGCCCTAGCTCTCCTCCCAGCGTCAGAGGCGGGGCTTGAACTCCTGCTGCCGCTGGATCTAGTAAGGCCCAGAGAGTCCTTCCTTACTGAGAACATCACAGGCCACCACACGGAAGGGTCTGGGACTACAGCCCCCCACCTCAGACCTGGAACAGCCTGATGAGCCAGCGCGTCTCCAGAGTCCAGCCGTTCAGCCTGGATTTCCTCATTCAAGTTTTCTGAGGGTTATTTGGCTCTGCTTAACTACAAAACAGTAACAGAAACAATTGGCCTCAACCATAACCTTGGGCAAAGGTCCATTTGGATCTAAAAACACACAGGAACAGCAGCCGCAGGTCTTAGACGCATTGCTTTGATCTGTTGCTCCGTCCCATTGAACTTCCCCTTGCGGGTGGAGGCTGCGTAGGGGTCAACAGCGCAGACTCCTGGGAGACAGGCTGAGTGTAGCAAGCTCAGTTTATTTTAGGAAAGGGAAAGTCTTATATAACCCCCCACCCACCCAGGGGAGAGGAAGCGGCAGCATTGGTGTCAGGGTCTCCCGTGGCAGCTGGAGACTGGTTCAGGTTGTCTTGTCTCGTGGCATGGCAGCTGTTGCTGGGCGCTCCCTTGGCAGACCTAGGTTGACGCCATTGGGGGAAGTTACATACTGTATGTTCATTTGCTGGTTTAGTCTGGTTTTAGGCCAGCAAGGTCCTATTGGCCCCCAGGCTCTTTGTGCCTGGGCAAATATCCCCCGACAAAGCACCAAGGTAGGAACCCACACAGTTGGAAAATGACAGTTCAGGATGTCCCATACCAAAGCCAGAACTGCTGCTTCACCACCGAGTGGCTGACTGAACCATCATAAGCAAGTGATCTGGTCCTCAAAGGCTTCATGTCCTATTCACAAAGAGAAAGGACAATACCAAGTCTATGGAGCAGCACGATGACCAGATTCCATGAGCTCACACAGCAACTATTAAAGGGAATCCCCGGCCAGCCACATGCGTTGCCTAGGAACTGGTGAGAGGAGAGTATTCTTCCCCTAGACCTACTGTGGGGGTCTCTGGAATAGGACTCTGAATGCTGCTTCTAACCTGTCCCGCTTCTAACCAGGGTCCTCAACAAATCTGGCAAGTGTAAAAACATCACTGCGCTGGGGTCGCAGGTGTCTAGAAACAAGGAATAAACGTCTCACAAGCAGGTCACCTGACAGACTTGTCATATGACCCTTTCTCTACTCCCTGCTGGATCCCAAACTCAAAAGAGCCAAGTCGTTTAACCTAAATCCAAAAAGTGCCTGTCATGTGACATGAACCCAGAGGTACAGCCTTCCCTCTGAGCAGAACTATCTGCCTTTGCAGTGCAGATCCTAAGGTCAAGTGTGTACAGACCTTCCCGTGCCGCTAATCCGAGGGCAGTGTGGTTAAGAGCTCTAATTGTCCCGTGCAGCCTATTGAGAAGGCAACGAGCCTGGGAACAGTCATTAGCTCTCCAAATATTTAAGGTTCGGAGCCTCTGCTACAGCAAGGGGCTCCCAAGGAACAAAAGACACAGTGGGGCACACTGTCAGGAGCACCCAGGTCTCCCAGCCATCTTTGAACTGGGCAGATAAAGGTATTTGGTTCCAGGAAGAACTTCCCCAACCTGAGATGCTCAGCTGGTCAAGAAACTCCACCATTCTCTCTGACTGCAGCTCCTCCATCTGCAAACCAAGAGCTTGCCATAGGATTGATGGAGACATTCTGTCTGCCTGTCATCTCCAAGAGCTGGGGCTTGATGACCGCTATGTGCAGGCTGGGGCTGAGTCCTAAGAGAGGCATGCCCTCCCGTTTCTACCTGTACCCTGCCAAGGTATAGTGCAGCTCTGTGGGTGGTGAGCAGCCGTCAGTGGCTTCAGACTGTCCCTCACCCTGATTCTGTCTCCAGCTGGGGAGTTCCTGGAGGCAGGCGGCTGCCAGACTCGCTGCATTTGCCCTTCATGGAAGCCCAGGCTTCTCCCTCCCAGGCTTCTCCCTGAAACAAGCTGTGATGGATGTCCATGCTAATAGGATGGCTAACAGCTGCTCTCCGTGTCTCCTCAGGCCAGGAGGAAGCTCTGAATGCTGCTCTCCTGCTAAGAGGCAGCCGTGGCCATGTACAGGCCTGGCCATGTGGCTTTCTACTAGGGCCACCACTTGTCTGTGGGCTTCTCATGCCACTCACTAATTCAGAGAAGAGGTTATGGACGGCAGAGGACTTTCTCAAACTCTGCCCTGCTCCCCTGCGCCTGCCTGAGAATATTTATAGAGCTGCAGGGCCAGGAGGCTGAGGCCCATTAGCAGGGTGTAAATAGTGCTTGCTCTTCAAAGGCCAGGGCCAGCCATTCTGTGAGGTCTGAGTCAGTCTGCTGGTTCTCTTGTGTTTCAGGCCTTATTCATCTTCCTGATAACTTCCATAAAGGGCCAAGACCGCCTTTCTGGTATGCAAGGCTTGCCAGCAGCACCCCAGCAAGATTTTCGCAAGAAATTGGCTTTTGCTGCTGATATGATCCCATCCAAGCTCAGAGGAGGAGGGAGGGAGGAGGGAGGCGGGGGTGGGGAGGAGTGGAGAGCAAAAAAAACAGAAAATGCAAGCGTGACTCTGGAGAGAGCATAACACAGGCCAAACCACACACAGACTCGAGCGTACGAAGGCAGGGCCATCAGGCGTGGCAGGTGAGCCAAGGCCATATGACCCCCATGGCCAACACAAACCTCTGTCAAACCACAGGGCCCTGGAGAAGCAACTTAAAACGCCACAGCAGAGCTTTCTTCGGATATGGGGATAAGGCCTACACGAGCAGTGTGAGGACAGCACTCGGCATGGTGACAGGCAGGGCGGACGCTCAGGAGCCGCCTGGAGAGACGAGTGTGGTAAGGAGTGGGGACATGGCCAGTTTCTAGTCTGTCACTGGCTGAAGATTGGCGGTGCTGGCCCAGACTGCCTTCTGAGTCACGGTCAGAGGAGGAGAGACCCAAGGCCAGCCTTCAGCCATTCCCACGAGTGGAAAAGTCCACCTCCAAGAGCCCCAGGGAATGGAAATCCCACAGTGCATTGGCCTCGTGGGAAAGGCCACTCCAAATCCCAGCCTCAACATGTCTTTGCTATGGGGCAGCCCTGTGGCTCAGGAAAACTGAGTGTGAGCTCAGCTGTGCGTTAGGACCCAGAGGCCATGGGTGGTAGGGCGGGAGTCGGGAAGATCATTCTCTTCTACTCTGAGGAGGACTAGTGTTCACTGCATCTGACATGAGCTGCACTTTTCCTGACCAAACAACAGTCAGAATACAGGGGAGCTTTTCCTGACACGACACCCCCATCCCTGGCACCCTCACAGCATCCCTGTGGGCAGCAGCAGGCTTGTGTTTTCAGGGAAAGCGAGGCTCAGCAAGGGCAAGGGCCTTATCCATGGTCGCACAGCAAAATGGAGGCGAGGCTGGAACTCCAGCCCACCATACTCCTGAGCCCATCCTCATTGCCTTTCCCACCTGGCTGTCTTCCCACCAGCGCAGGCTGCCAAAACTTAGGCTGTTTAGACAGATGAGTATATATACGACTTACATAAAAGTATCCACAGCACAGGTCTCCATGAGCGTAAAAGATACATATGGCGAGAGCCCCCAGGGTGAAGGAGGATGTGTCAGGACAGAGGCCACTGAAGTTCTCCATTAAGGGAGAGCATTCGGGGGAACGAGGGAAGCCCTGAGTGGGTGCGGAGTCAATGAAGTCCTGAATGGGTATCAAAGGCAAGGGATGATGCCTCAGAAACCAAAGGAACTAGCAAAACCTCCCTCCAGGTGAAGCTCAGAAGATGCCAAAGCCTCTCTCTGGTTCAAGTGCAGAGACAGTGAGTGCGTTTGAACAATGACCAGTGTGTGGAAAAGCTAGCAACTGTAGCTTCCTCTCCCCAGCCTGAGACTGTTCAATACAGAGACTTCCTCCTAAGACTAGCTCACCGCTCTCTCCCGCTCATGCTGTATATAACACATACACTACACAAGTTGTTGCAAAGTTGGTGCCACTCCACCAGAGTGCACGAGACCACCTGATCCCGGCTTTTCTGTAGTGTGTGAGCGCATCTGTACATCCTTCGTTCCCATGTCACCCCAGTCAGGTTTCCAGGACCAAACCACAGGGGACACGTTGAACAGCCAGAGAAATTACAGCAAGTCCACACTGGGAACACCCCAGCTACAAGAGAACAGGTCGCATTGTGCCAGCAGAAGCAGAGCCACAGGTCAGTCGGCAAGTGGTACGACCCAGAGAGGCTAAAAAGCCATCACCATGGAGACCTGTCCTCTATCGGCAATTGCAGCATGGGTGGTGCTCCTGCCTCCTCGCCACAAGGAGAGCCAGCAGGTCAGAGGCGCAGTCTGGAATGGATCTACCACCTAACTCTGCCACAGGGCCCAACTCCTGACTACAGCCAACCCTCCAGCTCGCTGTGCTTCTAGATGGCCCTGCTCACAGCTTTTCATGCTGTCTATAGAGTCAAACCTCTAATTGCCCTGGGGCCGGGTCTTCTATCTCTAAGACAAACCTGAACTGAGAATAGAGCGTGACCAGGGCAGGAGTGGGGCACTGAGGGGAGTTTAGGTGTCCGTCGTTGCTTTGACCTATCCAGGAAAGCTGGGTTTTATACTTTTCATTGCGTGAAATTTCAAACACCGACTAAAATCAAGATGCAAGCATAACAAAGGATAGCTTCAGCCAGCCAGCTCACAGACCAGCCCTGCTCCCTACCTGAGATCATTTAAAAGAGCCCTGAGACTCTGTGTGTGTGTGTGTGTGTGTGTGTGTGTGTGAGAGAGAGAGAGAGAGAGAGAGAGAGAGAGAGAGAGAGAGAGAGAGAGAGAGAGAGAGAGAGAGAGAAAGAGACTGACTCTCACTAGGTATCCCAGGCTGGTGTTTAGCTGCCTTAGCCTCCTGGTACTTGAATTAGGGGCATGTGCCTCTTCACACCTGCTCACATTTAAGTTTACAAAGAAACTGTACTTTTATATTGTCCAAGTAATTAAAATTTAACAGAAAGCCAAGGAGTCCTGTCCCTCTTTTAGTTTAGACCAGTTCATAGCTTTTCACTGACTCCTGACCCTGACCTGTGGCCCAGAGGCTGACCAGGTAGCTTGAGCTATCCCGCAGTGGGCGGGAGTCTCTACCAGGTCGTCTGAACAGAATGGATCTTGTCACAGACATACCTGGAGAGACAGTCACGTGGGGTTTGTTCAGCCTATGACATATTTCCCTTGAATATGAGTTTTACTTATTTACTGACTCATTTATTTATGCGAGGAAGGGTGTGTGTGTGTGTGTGTGTGTATGTGTGTGTGTGTTGGGGGCATTAGTGTGTGTGCATGTGGATATGTGGAGGATAGCTGATAGCGTATGTGCACGTGTGTATATGTGGGGGAGGTGTTGGCATGAGTGCATGTGTGTGCACGTGTGGGTGTTAGCATGTGTGCATGTGTGTATGTGTGGTATGTGAGTGGGTAGATGGGTGTTAGCGTATTGCACATATGTGCATGTATGTATGTGTGGGTGTTAGCATGTGTGCATATGTGTATGTGTGGTGTGTGGGTGTTAGCATATGTGCACATATGTGCATGTGTGTATGTACGTGTGGATGTTAGCATGTGTGCATGTCTGCACACTGGAGGATGTGTATGCAGCAGTTAGAAATAGGTAGACAACAATCAAGGAAGATAACCAAACTTTTTTTAAAATGCTTTATGTCAGTCATCTACACAGATGTCTGTGCACCACTTGCGTGCCTGGTGCCTGAAGAGGCCAGAAAGGACATGAGATCCCCTGGGACTGGCATCATGGATGTTTGTCAGCTGCCACGAGGGTGCTGAGAATCAAACCCAGGTCTCTCTGGACAATCAGTCAGTGTTATTAGAAATGGGATAATAATATCCCAAGGAAACCACTGGTGGGGACAGCAACACCGAGAAGTAACGGCTGTGTGGCAGCACATGAGCAAAGCCATCTCCTACCATCCATGACACCCTTGTTAGTACCACTTCTGAGAACCAAGGCTGCTCACCCACAAGGCGAGCGTAGACAGTAGCTCCGCCCGAGGTCATTTCCACCAAGAGAAACCTCAAATGGCTCAGAGAATTTATTTTTACACTTAAAAAAATTACCAAATACTTAACAAGATGTCAATAACTGAGCCTTAAAGCAGTGCAGCAAAATGTGACATCCATGTGGACAGGCTTTGGGAACTGGAAGAACAAGGCCTTCTCTCCCAGAGAGGTGGGTTTCCCAGCCTGCAAGGGAAGTTTTCCAAATGCCCCACCAGGGGGCCCATGGGCCACTGAGAATAAAGCACGGAAATAAGATTAACACACTGGTCTCATCAGCTCCGAATATATTATTCCAAGTAATTTTCAAAGTATTTGTTGAAATGACAAACTTCCCTTGGAAAGCCAGTGTTTGCGCTGTTTAAACAGCAATCAGTCTAAAAGGTCATGGTGGCCTCTTAAATCCAAACCTCTCCTTGCATCTTAAAAGGAAGACAAAACTGAGATCAACAAGAAAAGAAAAACTGCCTATGACTCACGCTTTCAGCATCAGGAGGATTCATATATGACTAGAAACTTCAAGTACATGTAAGAATTAAGTACCGAGTCCCCACAAAGTGCCAGAACTACTACATGCCTGTGATCATGGAGAACAGGGGTTCCTGAGAAAGCTCTAGGAAAGCCAGGCATGGTGGCACATCTGTAACCCCAGCGCTCGGAAGGCTGGGGCAGGGATTAGGAGGTCAAGCACCCTCTGGGCTTCATAGCAAGCCCTTGACTCAAGAAACAAACACAAGTCCTTTGAGGCAGGGGGTTGTGTGTTGGATCAATAGAAGAAACAGAAAGAATCATCCAGGAAGTTAAAATTCAATACTGAACAAATCAGTGAACTTGGACTAGATGTTTCAGTTCTGACTTAAGGGAAGGGATCTGAACCACAGCAGGGCTGGTCCTGGCAGGAGAGCATCATTACTTTGAGGAGAAGGAAGAGAACTGAAAAGGTATTTCCCCTCAGTTTAGGGATGTAGCAGTCAGGGTGGGGGTGGGGGCACATAAACTCCCCTGCCCCACTCCACTAGCCAATGAACAAATTGTACTTCACTGCACTGACAAAAGGGGGCAGTATTGGAGCACCCTGCAAACCACCTAGGAATGGCGGGGGATCTCAAGACTAACTTTATCAGAAGTTTTGATAAGAAAGAGATAAAATATAAGGCTAACATTTCACCGGGTGAAAACTCTGCACCCACAAGTCAAGGAAAGATGAAGTAAAAAAGTGGCATAATAGTCCAAACTGAGCTAACTATTATAAAACACAGATGTGAAGTTTAGAAAAAGCAACAAAATCTGCTTATGGGCCTTTCAGCCAAGATCCAGTGCAGTCCCGTGCTCTCTGCAGGTACTCCAAGCTCTTGGCGGGAACTCCATGCTCTCTGCGGGTCCCCTCTGAACTCCATGCTCTCTGCAGGTTCCCTCTGAGCTTGCAGCAGAAGTTGGCTCCACTTGCTCCACATAGCCACCTGGTATTTCACACCTCTGGAAACACGGCTATCATCTGGGGGACTTACCCAACAACCCCCCTAAAATCAACAACTAATATCATATATTAAAATATAAAAATGAGAAAGGAGTTTAATAAGAAAGAAATGGAATTGGCAGTGATATTTTAGGAAAAAATAGTAAATAAAAAGTCAAAAATTCCCAGTAATAAAGAACAAACTACAAGATGTCAAAAAGAGATGGGTTCAGATTAAATTTTACTAAAGAACATTTTTAAAAGGTAATAAAAAGGAATAAAGAAAGCAACAGAAAGGAAGCTGCTGGAATGGAAGAAGCAAAGAAGGTATAGACTAAGACTAAATGGAGACCATAAAGCAGCAAAACAAAACAGTAATAAAAGAATAATGCTTCCTTAAGATAGGTCCTAGTCAATTCACGGAGAAGACCTACTGAGTGATTTAGGAAACTGATTTGGGGAACACACACCTGAATACACCCTTGAAAAACCAGTCAGCAATAATAACAGAGAAAAATAGTACCAGGACATGCAGACCAAAAGTGTTGAAATTCTTATTCAGAAAAGAAGCTCGGGCTGTGGAAAGAAGGCTCGTCAGTTAAGAGAACCGGCTGCCTTCCCAGAGAATGGGCCATGTTCCCAGCACCCACATGGTGGGGCTCATAACCCTCTCAAACTTCAGTCCCATAGGATCTGATGCTCTCTTGTGGCTTCTTTAGACACCAAGCACACATATGGTGCACACATGCATGCAGGCAAAACACCCATACAAATATAATAATAATAATAATAATAATAATAATAATAATAATAATAATAAGGCTGTGGTCTACAGAGCAAGTTCCAGGACAGTCAAGGGTACACGGAAAAACCCTGCCTCAAAACAAACAAATACAATGAAAGAAGAGTTGATGGACAGAAAAGATGCAGATGCCAGCACCCATCAATTCTACAAGGATTAATACAATGGGGAGGGGTTCTAGGGAGGAGAGGGAATCACAGGTGCAGGAGAGCTCCCTGAGCTGGGAAAACAAAACAAAACAAAACACAATCTTCAGGTTTTATGAGCCTGCCAGGTGCCAGACAGTGTAAGCAGAAATAAAGCCCCATACACAGATCATGGTAGTTTGCATGTCGTTGGCCTTCTTACGCTCCGGGGAGTGGCACCATTGGGAGGTGTGGCTTTGTTAGAGTAGATGTGGCCTTGTTGGAGGAAGTGTGTCACTGCAGGGGTGGGCTTTGAGGTTTCATAGATGCTCAAGCCACGTGCAGTACTGCAGTTCACTTCCTGTTGCCTGTGGGCCAAGATGTAGGGCTTCAGCTACTTCTCTAGAGCAAGCCTGCCTGCACACCGCCGTCACAGCCAACCATGATGATAATGGACTAAACCTCCAAAACTGTAAGTCACCCCATTAAATATTTTTCCAAAAAAAAAAAAAAAACCAGACTGACAGGCTTTCCTAAGTACAAGTGGGGCAGAGCAGGAGGGAGCCCGATTCTGAAGGCACCGAGGAGGCCATGTGCCTCGGCTTCCATGTCGGTCTCCATCGCCAAAGGAGGACTGGGACTTCAGATAGGGCCTGGCGACGACAGCTCGGTGCACCAGAGGCAGAAAGGCGATGGAGAGAGTGGAGTCAGGATATCAGGAGATTATCAGCGTGACATTCTGAGAGCGCAGAAAAGGAACACTAAAAATGGCAGCAGAAGGGCAAGAAAAGTAAAACACGGGTTTTATTATTAATTCTCATTGAGGGACTAGGCAAGAGCCAGACCCCATAAAACTGTCAGCCCATATGGTAAAGGTTAAGCAAGAAGTGGGGAAAGCTGGTGCTACTATTAAAATAGTATGGGAAGTTGGAGTGACGGCTCAGTGGCTAAGAGCACTGGCTGCTCTTGCAGAGGACCTGGGTTCAGTTCCCAGCGCCCACAGGGTAGCTCCTGTCTATTTATTTGTAACTCCAGTTTCAAGAAATCTGATGCCTCCTCTGGCCTCTGAACAATGTATACATGCCATACATATATACAAACACCCATACACATTATATGTGTGTATGTATATATACATACTTATGTGTATACATATGAATACAATGGCAGCAACAAGATCAAAGCCACAAATATTCTCAAATGCTAGAAGAATCTGACCATTAAAAGTAAATCCACAAACAATGCCTAAAATACAGCCGCAAGCCAGCATCTTACTGGATGGGTGCACTCCAGAGACAGAGAAGAAAAGGACCCAGCCACACACACATTGTCCTGCCAGCGATGTCCTGCCAACATCTTCAGCACGGCAGACGAGAGGAAGCCAAGAAGAGGCGTGAGAACCAGAAAAAGTGTGCAGAGACCTGCTGCAGTATATCTAGAAGATGCTATGAGGAATTATAAAATGTAAAGTCTCCAAATTTTTGATGACCAAACTCCTTTATACGCTTACATTTTATGTGGTTTATAACTCTTCATATTTTCTATATGAAAATTTTCAACTGAGAAAATCTTATTAAAAGTCATGATAAATAGTCAACATAAAGAGCATATTTCCAAGTAACTATAAGCCAAGCTGTAGTCCAGATTTTCTATTTTTGAGTGTATTTTTTGCTATTCAGAGAGCTTTCCATATCCACTGTGACATCCGTCACATAACCTCTGGGATCCTCCATTGTACACTAGAGAAAAATGAAATTTAAAGAACTCTTAGTGTCATTATGAAAATGGCTTTGGCCTTCTGAATCCACTAAAAGTTTCTCAGGGGTTTCCAGGGGTACCTAGAACCCATACTGAACTAAGCCACATAAGACAGTTCAGCAAAACAGGAGGATAGCAACGCCCAAACCATGGCCGTGCAGGCACGAGCAATACCTGATACAATATGATAGAAAAAACTCCCATTTACAATAGCAGTGGAAAATTGAATTTTTTTAAAAAAATTAAGCAAAGAACTGCTGAAATGTTATAAGAAGAGAACTGTAATACACTTCTGAAGAACAGTGGGGTCAGGGGATTCCCCCTCAGTTAACTTGCAAACTTACTAAGATCTTTAAGAAGTTCAAGAGGCTAGGGCTGGAGAGATGCCTGAACAGTGAACCACGTGCATCTTGCAGAGGATCCAAGTTCAGGTTCCAACACATAACAGGCTCACAAGTGCCTGTAACTTCATCTTCGGGGGACCTAATGCCCTCTCATGATTGCCATGAACACTGCACTCACATGCACATACCCTCACACAGACACACATGTGTGTCTGTGTGTGTGCACACGTGCATGCATATGCACACACGTGTGCAATTACAAACAGAACAAAAAAAATTTAAAGTAGCTTTTCGGAACTAGATCAGCTGATCCTAAGGCTCACATGGAAAACTAGCATGCAAGCATTCGTGCAGAAACAGAAAAGAGCTACAGGAAAGGAATTAGGCCTACCAGGTTATTTTTTATATAGTCTCTGTAGTTAAGAAGACAGTAGTGTTACAGAAATAAATGGAGCATCAGGACAGACTGTGGCATCCAGAGCCATAGCCAGCTACCCTGGAAATCCTGTGCATGGTGGAAAAGCATCTCTCCCCGTGACCAGGCAAAGGGGACTGTGGTGACCTGAATGAGAAATGTCTTTAGCAACACCATAGACAGAAATGCATTTCAACACTTGGTGCCCAGTTAGTGGCACTACTTTAGAAGGCGCAGCTTTGTTGGAGGAGATAAAATCTGTGTTGTCCTAACTCCCTGTCCTCTTCCAGCCGTAACGGACTCTATCTGTCCAGAACCATGAGCCAAAATAAATCCTTTCTTCCCTACGCTGCTTTTGGTTGTGGTATACTTTACCACGGCAACAGGAAAGTAACTAACACAGAAACTGGAGACAGCAAGCAGAGCTGTGGCTGTGATGAACCAGGTGGCCTTTACGTCCTTGGACTATTCTGTGGAAGAAGCTGGAACTGTGTGCTGTGGGCAGAACTTACGGAACATTCTTCTGTAATCTTAAGTCAATGATGCTGCCCGGAATGTGGACAAGGGGAGGCCTGGCCCATGAGGCTCGGCAGGGCAGCAAGGGCTCTATCGGACTTGAGCTAGGGGCTGTTTGTGGGATACTTTGACTAAAAATCTGGCTTCATTCTGCCCATATCTTGAGAATTTTTATGGAGTTGAGTTAAAAAGAAATGGACCAACTTTGTTGGCAGAAGAGATTTCAAGACAGCTCAACAGCCCGTGGCATAGTTGCCGCTGATGACGCTCATGTAGGTCTACAGGGGAAAAAAAAGTGAGGACAAAAGAAAGTGAATGATATGGAAAAGAAAGAAGCTTAAGAACCCTAAGTCTGAAGTCAAGCGCTGGAAAAAGGCACCTCATTATTAAAGAGGTTAGAGCCATTAAAGAGAAGTTCCTGACTCCACACTGGAACAACAGGAAGGGGTCCTGAGGGTAAGACCCAATCCACCTAAGCCTCCAACCTGTAAAAGGAGAGAACCTTGGGGTTTATGTTCCTAGAAATAAGATTATCTTGAGAATTTTTCCATCATCTTCAGAATACAGAAGCTCATGCCCCTGGGCCCCAGGGGTGCCAGGCTTCATCCAGAGCTGATATCGGAACTTGGCGATGCCATCCACTTTGTTCTGGTTTTGGAGCCCGGAAAGGTGTAAGGGTGAAAAGGTCTACCTCTGCTTCTGCAGAGCCACTGAGGCCAGGCAATGTGCGGCAGGTTTGGAATCCCTGAAATGAGGCCGCTGCATGAAACTGCGAAGGAGAAGCCTGGGTTGTGGTAGATATCCAAGATGTCAGGGATGGCAGAAAAAGAGTAGAACCAGCCCAAGAGAGCGCACGCGAGAGAGATCTGTGCAGCAGGCAACAAAGATGGAGAGGTAGAGCCATCTAAGCCTTTTGAAACCTAAGCCCTAGATACTGGACACGAAGCTAAGAGTTTTGGTTTTTCTTTGGCCCGGTCTTTCCTCACTATTCTTCCCTTTTGGAATGGGCATGGAGATTCTGTGCCATTATGTTAGGAGTATATATATTGACGTGGGTTAACAGTTCAGATAGTGCCTTGAGTCTCAGAAGAGTTTTGGACTTTGAACGGGTCTGGGACTGTTAAAGACTACAGCATCATGAGAGGGCAATGAGCCTGTGAGCCAGCTGTAGAATGCTGTGCTTTGAATAAGAAAGTCCCTCATAGGCTCTTAGGTTCAAACATTGCTCTCCAGTTGGTTTGAGAAGGTTAGAAAATCTTTAGGAGGTGGATCCTTCTGGACAAAGCATAGCAGGGGGTGCAGGCTTTGATGTGGGCTCACTCTTCCTGGGAACAGTGATTGGCCAGCTCTCTGGACCACGTCATCCTCACTGTAAGGGATTCTAGCTCTCTGGTGCTGTAGACAAAAAGGAAGCCCCTTCTCATCTGAGTTATTTTTGGTCTTGCTATTTTATCAAAGCCACAAAAGCACTAAAGCCACTAGGGATCTTCCAATAAGTGGCCCCTGATCATCGAGGAGACATCTGTAAAGGCATAAGTTAGAGTCTTTCCTCACACCACACACAAAAGCAAAGGAACCAGTGAGGTGAGTATAGAACATTCTATGGTCTACGTCAAATGAAGATGTGGCCCCTTCTGCAACCCAAAAGTAGTAATACCTCATAATTATAAATCCAACCTAAGTGAAATCAGATAACTGATAACTGACATTTAGTAAAAACTGAACAGTGGAAATATAACAAGAAAGAATAGAAAACAGCAAAGAGGAAATGTTTGCTTGTCACAGGCAATGAGCTTCAATGGACTTCCTTTAAAACTATATAGAAGTAGGCAGAGACCTAACAATCCAACAGGAAGGTGTAGAAACAGCTCTGAAATCTATGAGAAAAACATCTGCAGAAAAAGAAACTATGTATAATCAGAGAAATGCAAATTAAGTCTTCATTGACATAACTATTTCTCATCCAACAGACTGGCAAAAAGCCAGGATCTTAACAACACATTGCGTCTGCAAAATTCTAAGGGAACAGGTGTCCCCTGCATTGCTAGCGAGGATGGATATTACGCACCTCTGTGAGCAGGCTGTCAAGACTAATACAACCACTCAGTCCTAAAGATAACAGCACCATGGAGAACATACCATGTTCAAGCCAGGAAAGGTGGCAGACTCTTATATTCTCAGCACTCAGGAGGCTGAGGCAGGAGGAGTCTGAGTCTGAGGCTAGCCCGGGGCACATAGTGATACCCTGTGTCCAAACGAACAAACAAACAAACAAACATCACAGTAGAGAAATGTATCACACCCAAGTTTCTTCATTGTAGAGTAGTATTAGAAATTCCCTAAGTTCTCAAATGCAGAAAAAAACTGGTTGGGAACAAAACAAAACAAAACAAAAATACTGTGCATTGTTACATATGTACACAGACATGATATGCTATGGTTTAAAAAAAAAAAGGAAAGAACTCTTGAATTTATATGGAATAATTAGAGTATACAGTTTGTTATGAAATACATCATATGGATTATGTATATCAAGGTTGTGTATATATATATATATACACATATATATATATGAATGCTTGGCATGCTACCTTTTTATAAAAAGGAGCAAAAATTATACTGCTTGCTTGTTTTTACAAAAAGAAAAACACAGCAATTAAAATGGTCAACATGCTTTGCTCAAAAGTTACAAAAAGAAAAAAGAAC